>NC_056076.1:0-346500 GCF_016772045.2 Ovis aries
CCCATTCGAGTTTCGGGGCCTCTCGAGATTCCTCTCCCTTCGATGCCAGGGCCTAAGACCTTGTGTAGACTCAGGGCCGGAACCTGAGGATTCCTCTCCAGTGCTGACATGGATCTTGGGGTACTTCTGGAGTCCCCAGGGAGTCAGTCCTCGTCTCAAGGGGCATGCACGTGCGCTTTCCTCCAGAGCTGTAGCAGCAGTGTCACGCTCCCTTCGCGTGGATCAAGGATCTGTGGCTTCCCTCAGGCTTTCCACGAGGCTTTCACGAGGCTTTCCCACAGGGCTGTCCCCACGCCACCGTGGGAGTGATCTCGCCTGAAAGTCGAGGCAGTGCAGGGAAACAGGTTCCTCTGGAATGGACTGAGACATCTGGGGACTCTGGAATGGTGGCACGACCTGGAGTTCCTCTCGCCTTCCTGAGAGCGCTCCTTGAGATGCGACGGAACGCCCAGAATTCTTTCCGACCAAGCAGGGAAAGGATCCTCATCTCGAGCTACGAGGCGGAAACGGGCTCCTCTGGATGTGGCGGACCTCTGTGCCTTCCAGATGGAGACGGTATGTCGGGAACTTCTTGAGTTGCAGCAAGGGTGTGAAGGACCTTGGAAGTTCCAGAGGTTAGGTGTGATTAGCCTCGAGAAGCCTCAGCGGAAAATGGGCCTCATCTCGCCTGGAGGGCAAACCTCCTGGATTTCTCGAGTTGCGGCAGGTGCTCGACTTACGACGGGGACCTCAGGGACCCGCCTGGTGGCCTCAGGAAAGGCCAGTCCCCATGCGAGTTGCTCGGGGCTTCGGGATTCCTCTCCCTTCGATGCCGGGGCCTAAGACCTTGTGTGAGTCGGGCCGGAACCTGAGGATTCCTCTCCAGTGCTGACATGGATCTTGGGGTACTTCTGGAGTCTCCCAGGGAGTAAGTCCTCGTCTCGAATGGGGCATGCATGCGCTTTCCTCCAGAGCTGTAGCAGCAGTGGCAGACATCCCATCGCCTGGATCAAGGGATCTGTGGCTTTCCTCGAGGCTTTCCCACGAGGCTTTCCCACGAGGCTTTCCCACAGGGCTGTCCCCATGCCACCGTGGTGAGTCGATCTCGGCGTGAAAGTCGAGGCAGTGCAGGGAAACAGGTTCCTCTGGAATGGACTGAGACATCTGGGGACTCTTGAATGGTGGCACGACCCCTGGAGTTCCTCTCGCCTTTCCTGTGGAGAGCGCCCTTGAGATGACGGGAACGCCGGGAATTCTTTCCACCAAGCAGGGAAAGGATCCTCATCTCGAGCTACGAGGCGGAAACGGGGCTCCTCTGGATGGGCGGACCTCGTTCCTCTCTCGAGTGGAGACGGGATGTCGGGAACTTCTTGAGTTGCAGCAAGGGTGTGAAGGACCTTTGGAAGTTCCAGAGGTTAGATGATTAGCCTGAGAAGCCTCAGCGGAAATGGGCCTCATCTCGCCTGGAGGGCAAACCTCCTGGATTTCTAGTTGCAGGTGCTCGACTTACGACGGGACCTCAGGGACCCGCCTGGCTCTCAGGAAAGGCCAGTCCCCATGCGAGTTGCTCGGGGCCTCGGGATTCCTCTCCTTCGATGCCGGGGCCTAAGACCTTGTGGAGTCGGGCCGAACCTGAGGATTCCTCTCCAGTGCTGACATGGATCTTGGGGTACTTCTGGAGTCTCCCCAGGGAGGTCCTCGTCTCGAATGGGGCATGCACGTGCGCTTCCTCCAGAGCTGTAGCAGCAGTGTCACGCTTCCCATCGCCTGGATCAAGGATCTGTGCTTTCCTCGAGGCTTTCCCACGAGGCTTTCCCACAGGGCTGTCCCCACGCCACCGTGGTGGGAGTCGATCCTCGGCGTGAGTCGAGGCAGTGCAGGGAAAACAGGTTCCTCTGGAATGGACTGAGACATCTGGGGACTCTGGAATGGTGGCACGCTGGAGTTCCTCTCGCCTTTCCTGTGGAGAGCGCTCCTCTTCTGAGAGAGGGAACGCTGGGAATTCTTTCCCGACAAGCAGGAAAGGATCCCTCATCTCGAGCTACGAGGCGGAAACGGGCTCCTCTGGATGTGGCGGGACCTCGTGCTTCCTCTAGAGTGGAGACGGGTATGTCGGGAACTTCTTGAGTTGCAGCAAGGTGTGAAGGACCTTTGAAGTTCCAGAGGTTAGGTGATTAGCCTGAGAAGCCTCAGGAAATGGGCCTCATCTCGCCTGGAGGGCAAACCTCCTGGATTTCTCGAGTTGCGGCAGGTGCCTCGACTTACGACCTCAGGGACCCGCTCTGGTGGCCTCAGGAAAGGCCAGTCCCCATGCGAGTTGCTCGGGCCTTCGGGATTCTCTCCTTGATGCCGGGGCCTAAGACCTGTGTGGAGTGGCCGAACCTGAGGATTCCTCTCCAGTGCTGACATGGATCTTGGGGTACTTCTGGAGTCTCCCCAGGGAGTAAGTCCTCCTCTCGAATGGGCATGCACGTGCGCTTCCTCCAGAGCTGTAGCAGCAGTGTCACGCTTCCCATCGCCTGATCAAGGGATCTGTGTGGCTTTCCCACGAGGCTTTCCCACAGGGCTGTCCCCACGTGCCACCTGGTGGGAGTCGATCCTCGTGAAAGTCGAGGCAGTGCAGGGAAAACAGGTTCCTCTGGAATGGACTGAGACATCTGGGGACTCTTGAATGGTGGCACGACGCTGGAGTTCCTCTCGCCTTTCCTGTGGAGAGCCTTTGAGATGCGACGGGAACGCCGAATTCTTTCCTGACCAAGCAGGAAAGGATCCTCATCTCGAGCTAGAGGCGGAAACGGGCTCCTCTGGATGTGGCGGGACCTCGTGCTCTTCCTCGAGTGGAGACGGGTATGTCGGGAACTTGAGTTGCAGCAAGGTGTGAAGGACCTTTGGAAGTTCCAGAGGTTAGATGTGATTAGCCTTGAGAAGCCTCAGCGGAAATGGGCCTCATCTCGCCTGGAGGGCAAACCTCCTGGATTTCTCGAGTTGCGGCAGGTGCTCTCGACTTACGACGGGACCTCAGGGACCCGCCTGGTGGCCTCAAAGGCCAGTCCCCATGCGAGTTGCTCGGGGCCTCTCGATTCCTCTCCCTCGATGCCGGGGCCTAAGACCTTGTGTGGAGTCGGGCCGGAACCTGAGGATTCTCTCCAGTGCTGACATGGATCTTGGGGTACTTCTGGAGTCTCCCCAGGGAGTAAGTCCTGTCTCGAATGGGGCATGCACGTGCGCTTTCCTCCAGAGCGGTAGCAGCAGTGTCACGCTTCCATCGCCTGATCAAGGGATCTGTGGTTTCGAGGCTTTCCCACGAGGCTTTCCCACGAGGCTTTCCCACAGGGCTGTCCCCACGTGCCACCGTGGTGGGAGTCGATCCTCGGCGTGAAAGTCGAGGCAGTGCAGGGAAAACAGGTTCCTCTGGAATGGACTGAGACATCTGGGGACTCTGGAATGGTGGCACGACGGAGTTCCTCTCGCCTTTCCTGTGGAGAGCGCTCCTCTTGAGATGCGACGGAACGCCGGGAATTCTTTCCGACCAAGCAGGGAAAGGATCCTCATCTCGAGCTACGAGGCGGAAACGGGCCTCTGGATGTGGGCGGGACCTCGTGCTTCCTCTAGTGGAGACGGGATGTCGGGAACTTCTTGAGTTGCAGCAAGGGTGTGAAGGACCTTGGAAGTTCCAGAGGTTAGGTGATTAGCCTCGAGAAGCCCCAGCGGAAATGGGCCTCATCTCGCCTGGAGGGCAAACCTCCTGGATTTCTCGAGTTGCGGCAGGTGCCTCGACTTACGACGGGGACCTCAGGGACCTGCTCTGGTGGCCTCAGGAAAGGCCAGTCCCATGCGAGTTGCTCGGGGCCTCTCGGGATTCCTCTCCTCGATGCAGGGCCTAAGACCTTGTGTGAGTCGGGCCGGAACCTGAGGATTCCTCTCCAGTGCTGACATGGATCTTGGGGTACTTCTGGAGTCTCCCAGGGAGTAAGTCCTCGTCTCGAATGGGGCATGCACGTGCGCTTCCTCCAGAGCTGTAGCAGCAGTGTCACGCCTCCGTCGCGTGGATCAAGGGATCTGTGGCTTCCCCGAGGCTTTCCCACGAGGCTTTCCCACAGGCTGTCCCACGTGCCACCGTGGTGGGAGTCGATCTCGGCGGAAAGTCGAGGCAGTGCAGGGAAACAGGTTCCTCTGGAATGGACTGAGACATCTGGGGACTCGGAATGGTACGACCCGAGTTCCTCTCGCCTTCCTGTGGAGAGCGCCTCCTCTTGAGATGCGACGGAACGCCCCGGAATTCTTTCCCGACCAAGCAGGGAAAGGATCCTCATCTCGAGCTACGAGGCGGAAACGGGCTCCTCTGGATGTGGGCGACCCTGTGCTTCCTCTAGAGTGGAGACGGGTATGTCGGGAACTTCTTGAGTTGCAGCAAGGGTGTGAAGGACCTTTGGAAGTTCCAGAGGTTAGATGTGATTAGCCTCGAGAAGCCTCAGCGGAAATGGGCCTCATCTCGCCTGGAGGGCAAACCTCCTGGATTTTCCTGAGTTGCGGCAGGTGCTCGACTTACGACGGGACCTCAGGGACCGCTCTGGTGGCCTCAGGAAAGGCCAGTCCCCATGCGAGTTGCTCGGGGCCTCTCGGGATTCCTCTCCTCTGATGGGGCCTAAGACCTTGTGTGGAGGCGGGCCGGAACCTGAGGATTCCTCTCCAGTGCTGACATGGATCTTGGGGTACTTCTGGAGTCTCCCCAGGGAGTAAGTCCTCGTCTCGAATGGGGGCATGCACGCGCTTCCTCCAGAGCGGTAGCAGCAGTGTCACGCCTCCGCCACGTGGATCAAGGGATCTGTGGTTTTCCTCGAGGCTTTCCCACGAGGCTTTCCACAGGGCTGTCCACGCACCACCGTGTGGGAGTCGATCCTCGGCGTGAAAGTCGAGGCAGTGCAGGGAAAACAGGTTCCTCTGGAATGGACTGAGACATCTGGGACTCTTGGAATGGTGGGCACGACCCTGGAGTTCCTCTCGCCTTTCCTGTGGAGAGCGCCTCCTGAGATGCGACGGAACGCCGGGAATTCTTTCCGACCAAGCAGGGAAAGGATCCTCATCTCGAGCTACGAGGCGGAAACGGGCTCCTGGATGTGGGCGGGACCTCGTGCTTCCTCTAGAGTGGAGACGGGATGTCGGGAACTTCTTGAGTTGCAGCAAGGGTGTGAAGGACCTTTGGAAGTTCCAGAGGTTAGGTGATTAGCCTCGAGAAGCCTCAGCGGAAAATGGGCCTCATCTCGCCTGGAGGGCAAACCTCCTGGATTTCTCGAGTTGCGGCAGGTGCTCTCGACTTACGACGGGACCTCAGGGACCCGCTCTGGTGGCCTCAGGAAAGGCCAGTCCCCATGCGAGTTGCTCGGCCTCGGGATTCCTCTCGATGCCAGGGCCTAAGACCTGTGTGGAGTCGGGCCGGAACCTGAGGATTCCTCCAGTGCTGACATGGATCTTGGGGTACTTCTGGAGTCTCCCAGGGAGTAAGTCCTCGTCCGAATGGGGCATGCACGTGCGCTTTCCAGAGCTGTAGCAGCAGTGTCACGCTCCCCATCGCCTGGATCAAGGGATCTGTGGTTTTCCCTCGAGGCTTTCCCACGAGGCTTTCCCCACAGGCTGTCCTACGTGCCACCGTGGTGGGAGTCGATCCTCGGCGTGAAAGTCGAGGCAGTGCAGGGAAAACAGGTTCCTCTGGAATGGACTGAGACATCTGGGGACTCTTGGAATGGTGGCACGACCCTGGAGTTCCTCTCGCCTTCCTGTGGAGAGCGCCTCCTCTTGAGATGCGACGGAACGCCGGGAATTCTTTCCCAAGCAGGGAAAGGATCCTCATCTCGAGCTACGAGGCGGAAACGGGCCTCTGGATGTGGGCGGGACCTCGTGCTTCCTCAGTGGAGACGGGATGTCGGGAACTTCTTGAGTTGCAAGGTGTGAAGGACCTTGGAAGTTCCAGAGGTTAGATGTGATTAGCCTGAGAAGCCTCAGCGGAAATGGGCCTCATCTCGCCTGGAGGGCAAACCTCCTGGATTTCTCGAGTTGCGGCAGGTGCTCTCGACTTACGACGGGGACCTCAGGGACCCGCTCTGGTGGCCTCAGGAAAGGCCAGTCCCCATGCGAGTTGCTCGGGGCCTCGGATTCCTCTCCTCGATGCCGGGGCCTAAGACCTTGTGTGGAGTCGGGCCGGAACCTGAGGATTCCTCTCCAGTGCTGACATGGATCTTGGGGTACTTCTGGAGTCTCCCAGGGAGTAAGTCCTCGTCTCGAATGGGGCATGCACGTGCGCTTCCTCCAGAGCTGTAGCAGCAGTGTCACGCTCTGGCCGGCGTGGATCAAGGATCTGTGGCTTTCCCGAGGCTTCCCCACAGGGCTGTCCCACGTGCCACCGTGGTGGGAGTCGATCCTCGGCGTGAAAGTCGAGGCAGTGCAGGGAAAACAGGTTCCTCTGGAATGGACTGAGACATCTGGGGACTCGGAATGGTGGCACGACCCTGGAGTTCTCGCCTTTCCTGTGGAGAGCGCCTCCTCTTGAGATGCGACGGAAACGCCGGAATTCTTTCCGACCAAGCAGGAAAGGATCCTCATCTCGAGCTACGAGGCGGAAACGGGCTCCTCTGGATGTGGCGGGACCTCGTGCTTCCTCTAGAGTGGAGACGGGTATGTCGGGAACTTCTTGAGCTGCAGCAAGGGTGTGAAGGACCTTGGAAGTTCCAGAGGTTAGTGTGATTAGCCTCGAGAAGCCTCAGCGAAATGGGCCTCATCTCGCCTGGAGGGCAAAACCTCTGGATTTCTCGAGTTGCGGCAGGTGCTCTCGACTTACGACGGGACCTCAGGGACCCGCTCTGGTGGCCTCAGGAAAGGCCAGTCCCCATGCGAGTTGCTCGGGCCTCTCGGACTCTCCTCGATGCCGGGCCTAAGACCTTGTGTGGAGTCGGGCCGAACCTGAGGATTCCTCTCCAGTGCTGACATGGATCTTGGGGTACTTCTGGAGTCTCCCAGGGAGTAGTCCTCGTCTCAATGGGCATGCACGTGCGCTCCTCCAGAGCGGTAGCAGCAGTGTCACGCCTCCCGTCGCGGTGGATCAAGGGATCTGTGTCTTTCTAGGCTTTCCCACGAGGCTTTCCCACAGGGCTGTCCCACGTGCCACCGTGGTGGGAGTCGATCCTCGCGTGAAAGTCGAGGCAGTGCAGGGAAACAGGTTCCTCTGGAATGGACTGAGACATCTGGGGACTCTGGAATGGTGGCACGACCCTGGAGTTCCTCTCGCCTTTCCTGTGGAGAGCGCCTCCTCTTGAGATGCGACGGGAACGCCTGGAATTCTTTCCCGACCAAGCAGGGAAAGGATCCTCATCTCGAGCTACGAGGCGGAAACGGGCTCCTCTGGATGTGGGCGGGACCTCGTGCTTCCTCTAGAGTGGAGACGGGTATGTCGGGAACTTCTTGAGTTGCAGCAAGGGTGTGAAGGACCGTTTGGAAGTTCCAGAGTTTAGGTGTGATTAGCCTCGAGAAGCCTCAGCGGAAGTGGGCCTCATCTCGCCTGGAGGGCAAACCTCCTGGATTTTCTCGAGTTGCGGCAGGTGCTCTCGACTTACGACGGGGACCTCAGGGACCCTCTGGTGGCCTCAGAAAGGCCAGTCCCCATGCGAGTTGCTCGGGGCCTCTCGGGATTCCTCTACCTTCGATGCCGGGGCCTAAGACCTTGTGTGGAGTCGGGGCCGGAACCTGAGGATTCCTCCAGTGCTGACATGGATCTTGGGGTACTTCTGGAGTCTCCCAGGGAGTAAGTCCTCGTCTCGAGAGGGGCATGCACGTGCGCTTCCTCCAGAGCGGTAGCAGCAGTGTCACGCTTCCGTCGCGTGGATCAAGGATCTGGCTTTCCCACGAGGCTTTCCCACGAGGCTTTCCCACAGGGCTGTCCCCACGTGCCACCGTGGTGGGAGTTGATTCTGTGAAAGTCGAGGCAGTGCAGGGAAAACAGGTTCCTCTGGAATGGACTGAGACATCTGGGGACTCTTGGAATGGTGGCACGACCCTGGAGTTCCTCTCCTTTCCTGTGGAGAGCGCCTCCTCTTGAGATGCGACGGGAACGCCGGGAATTCTTTCCCGAAAAGCAGGGAAAGGATCCTCATCTCGAGCTCAGGCGGAAACGGGGCTCCTCTGGATGTGGCGGGCCTCGTGCTTCCTCGAGTGGAGACGGTATGTCGGGAACTTCTTGAGTTGCAGCAAGGGTGTGAAGAACCTTGGAAGTTCCAGAGGTTAGATGTGATTAGCCTTGAGAAGCCTCAGCGGAAATGGGCCTCATCTCGCCTGGAGGGCAAAACCTCCTGGATTTTCTCGAGTTGCGGCAGGTGCTCTCGACTTACGACGGGACCTCAGGGACCCGCTCTGGTGGCCTCAGGAAAGGCCAGTCCCCATGCGAGTTGCCTGGGGCCTCTCGGATTCCTCTCCCGATGCCAGGGCCTAAGACCTTGTGTGAGTCGGGCCGAACCTGAGGATTCCTCTCCAGTGCTGACATGGATCTTGGGGTACTTCTGGAGTCTCCCAGGGAGTAAGTCCTCGTCTCGAATTTGGCATGCACGTGCGCTTTCCTCCAGAGCGGTAGCAGTGTCACGCTTCCCATCGCGGATCAAGGGATCTGTGGCTTTCCTCGAGGCTTTCCCACGAGGCTTTCCCACAGGGCTGTCCCACGTGCCACCGTGTGGAGTCGATCTCGGCGTGAAAGTCGAGGCAGTGCAGGGAAAACAGGTTCCTCTGGAATGGACTGAGACATCTGGGGACTCTTGGAATGGTGGCACGACACTGGAGTTCCTCTCGCCTTCCTGTGGAGAGCGCCTTCTTGAGATGCGACGGAACGCCAGAATTTTCCGCCAGCAGGGAAAGGATCCCTCATCTCGAGCTACGAGGCGGAAACGGGCTCCTCTGGATGTGGGCGGGCCCTCGTGCTTCCTCTAGAGTGGAGACGGGTATGTCGGGAACTTCTTGAGTTGCAGCAAGGGTGTGAAGGACCTTTGGAAGTTCCAGAGGTTAGATGTGATTAGCTTGAGAAGCCTCAGCGGAAATGGGCCTCATCTCGCCTGGAGGGCAAACCTCCTGGATTTCTCGAGTTGCGGCAGGTGCTCGACTTACGACGGGACCTCAGGGACCCGCTCTGGTGGCCTCAGGAAAGGCCAGTCCCCATGCGAGTTGCTCGGGGCCTCTCGGGATTCTCTCCCTTTGATGCCGGGCCTAAGACCTTGTGTGGAGTCAGGGCCGGAACCTGAGGATTCCTCTCCAGTGCTGACATGGATCTTGGGGTACTTCTGGAGTCTCCCCAGGGAGTAAGTCCTCGTCTCGAATGGGGCATGCACGTGCGCTTTCCTCCAGAGCTGTAGCAGCAGTGTCACGCTTCCCATCGCCTGGATCAAGGGATCTGTGGCTTTCCTCGAGGCTTTCCCACGAGGCTTTCCACAGGGCTGTCCCACGTGCCACCGTGGTGGGAGTCGATCCTCGGCGTGAAAGTCGAGGCAGTGCAGGGAAAACAGGTTCCTCTGGAATGGACTGAGACATCTGGGGACTCTGGAATGGTGGCACGACCCTGGAGTTCCTCTCGCCTTCCTGTGGAGAGCGCCTCCTTGAGATGCGACGGAAACACCGGAATTCTTTACCGCCCAAGCAGGGAAAGGATCCTCATCTCGAGCTACGAGGCGGAAACGGGGCTCCTCTGGATGTGGGCGGGACCTCGTGCTTCCTCCTAGTGGAGACGGGTATGTCGGGAACTTCTTGAGTTGCAGCAAGGGTGTGAAGGACCTTTGGAAGTTCCAGAGGTTAGATGTGATTAGCCTCGAGAAGCCCCAGCGGAAATGGGCCTCATCTCGCCTGGAGGGCAAACCTCCTGGATTTCTCGAGTTGCGGCAGGTGCTCTCGACTTACGACGGGACCTCAGGGACCCGCTCTGGTGGCCTCAGGAAAGGCCAGTCCCATGCGAGTTGCTCGGGGCCTCTCGGGATTCTCTCCCTCGATGCCAGGGCCTAAGACCTTGTGTGAGTCGGGGCCGGAACCTGAGGATTCCTCTCCAGTGCTGACATGGATCTTGGGGTATTCTGGAGTCTCCCAGGGAGTAAGTCCTCGTCTCGAATGGGGCATGCACGTGCGCTTCCTCCAGAGCTGTAGCAGCAGTGTCACGCTCCCGCCGCGTGGATCAAGGGATCTGTGGCTTTCGAGGCTTTCCCACGAGGCTTCCCACAGGGCTGTCCCCACGTGCCACTGCAGGGAAAACAGGTTCCTCTGGAATGGACTGAGACATCTGGGGACTCTTGGAATGGTGGCACGACCCTGGAGTTCCTCTCGCCTTCCTGTGGAGAGCCTCCTCTTGAGATGCGACGGGAACCCCGGGAATTCTTTCCCCACAAGCAAAGATCCCTCATCTCGAGCTACGAGGCGGAATCGGGGCTCCTCTGGATGTGGCGGACCTCGTGCTTCCTCTAGAGTGGAGACGGGTATGTCGGGAACTTCTTGAGTTGCAGCAAGGGTGTGAAGGACCTTTGGAAGTTCCAGAGGTTAGTGTGATTAGCCTTGAGAAGCCTCAGCGGAAATGGGCCTCATCTCGCCTGGAGGCAAACCTCCTGGATTTTCTCGAGTTGCGGCAGGTGCTCTCGACTTACGACGGGACCTCAGGGACCCGCTCTGGTGGCCTCAGGAAAGGCCAGTCCCCATGCGAGTTGCTCGGGGCCTCGGGATTCCTCTCCCGGCCATGCGGGGCCTAAGACCTTGTGTGAGTCGGGGCCGGAACCTGAGGATTCCTCTCCAGTGCTGACATGGATCTTGGGGTACTTCTGGAGTCTCCCAGGGAGTAAGTCTCGAATGGGGCATGCACGTGCGCTTTCCTCCAGAGCTGTAGCAGCAGTGTCACGCTTCCCGTCCCGTGGATCAAGGGATCTGTGGCTTTCCTCGAGGCTTTCCCACGAGGCTTTCCCACAGGGTATTGCCACGTGCCACCGTGGTGGGTGTCGATCCTCGGCGTGAAAGTCGAGGCAGTGCAGGAAAACAGGTTCCTCTGGAATGGACTGAGACATCTGGGGGACTCGGAATGGTGGGGTGACCCTGGAGTTCCTCTCGCCTTTCCTGTGGAGAGCGCCTCATCATGAGATGCGACGGGAACGCCCGGAATTCTTTCCCGACCAAGCAGGGAAAGGATCCCTCATCTCGAGCTACGAGGCGGAAACGGGCTCCTCTGGATGTGGGCGGGACCCTCGCTTCCTCTAGAGAGACGGGTATGTCGGGAACTTCTTGAGTTGCAGCAAGGGTGTGAAGGACCTTTGGAAGTTCCAGAGCTTAGGTGTGATTAGCCTCGAGAAGCCTCAGCCGAAATGGGCCTCATCTCGCCTGGAGGGCAA
This sequence comes from Ovis aries, assembly GCF_016772045.2. NCBI lineage: Eukaryota > Metazoa > Chordata > Mammalia > Artiodactyla > Bovidae > Ovis > Ovis aries. Next base: position 11,364 of record NC_056076.1, read on the forward strand.
AACCTCCTGGATTTTCTCAAGTTGCGGCAGGTGCTCTCGACTTACGACGGAGACCTCAGGGACCCGCTCTGGTGGCCTCAGGAAAGGCCAGTCCCCATGCGAGTTGCTCGGGGCCTCTCGATTCTCTCCTTCTGATGCCGGGCCTAAGACCTTGTGTGAGTCGGGACGGAACCTGAGGATTCCTCTCCAGTGCTGACATGGATCTTGGGGTACTTCTGGAGTCTCCCAGGAGTAGTCCTCGTCTCGAATGGGGCATGCACGTGCGCTTCCTCCAGAGCTGTAGCAGCAGTGTCACGCTTCCCGTCGTGGATCAAGGGATCTGTGGCTTTCCCTCGGCTTTCCCACGAGGCTTCCCACGAGGCTTTCCCACAGGCTGTCCCACGTGCCACGTGGTGGGAGTCGATCCTCGGCGGAAAGTCGAGGCAGTGCAGGGAAACAGGTTCCTCTGGAATGGACTGAGACATCTGGGGACTCTTGGAATGGTGGCACGACCCTGGAGTTCCTCTCGCCTTTCCTGTGGAGAGCGCTCCTCTTGAGATGCGACGGGAACGCCGGGAATTCTTTCCACCAAGCAGGGAAAGGATCCTCATCTCGAGCTACAGGCGGAACCGGCCTCTGGATGTAGGCGGGACCTCGTGCTTCCTCTCGAGTGGAGACGGTATGTCGGGAACTTCTTGAGTTGCAGCAAGGGTGTGAAGGACCTTTGGAAGTTCCAGAGGTTAGTGTGATTAGCCTCGAGAAGCCTCAGCGGAAATGGGCCTCATCTCGCCTGGAGGGCAAAACCTCCTGGATTTTCTCGAGTTGCGGCAGGTGCTCGACTTACGACGGGGACCTCAGGGACCCGCTCTGGTGGCCTCAGGAGGCCAGTCCCCATGCGGAGCTGCTCGGGGCCTCTCGGGATTCCTCCCGATGCGGGCCTAAGACCTGTGTGGAGTCGGGCCGGAACCTGAGGATTCCTCTCCAGTGCTGACATGGATCTTGGGGTACTTCTGGAGTCTCCCAGGAGAGTCCAGTCTCGAATGGGCATGCACGTGCGCTTCCTCCCAGCGGTAGCAGCAGTGTCACGCTTCCCGCCTGATCAAGGATCATGGTTTTCCCAGGCTTTCCCACAGGCTTTCCCACGAGGCTTTCCCACAGGGCTGTCCCACGTGCCACCGTGGTGGGAGTCGATCCTCGGCGTGAAAGTCGAGGCAGTGCAGGAAAACAGGTTCTCTGGAATGGACTGAGACATCTGGGGACTCGGAATGGTGGCACGACCCTGGAGTTCCTCTCGCCTTTCCTGTGGAGAGCCTCCTCTTGAGATGCGACGGAACGCCGGGAATTCTTTCCAGACCAAGCAGGAAAGGATCCTCATCTCGAGCTACGAGGCGGAAACTGGGCTCCTCTGGATGTGGCGGGACCCTCGTGCTTCCTCTAGAGTGGAGACGGTATGTCGGGAACTTCTTGAGTTGCAGCAAGGGTGTGAAGGACCTTTGGAAGTTCCAGAGGTTAGTGTGATTAGCCTTGAGAAGCCTCAGCCGAAATGGGCCTCATCTCGCCTGGAGGGCAAACCTCCTGGATTTCTCGAGTTGCGGCAGGTGCTCTCGACTTACGACGGGACCTCAGGGACCCGCTCTGGTGGCCTCAGGAAAGGCCAGTCCCCATGCGAGTTGTTCGGGGCCTCGGACTCTCCTTCGATGCCGGGGCCTAAGACCTTGTGTGGAGTCGGGCCGGAACCTGAGGATTCTCTCCAGTGCTGACATGGATCTTGGGGTACTTCTGGAGTCTCCCAGGGAGTCAGTCCTCTCGAGAGGGGGCATGCACGCGCTTTCCTCCAGAGTGTAGCAGCAGTGTCACGCCCTTCCCGTGGATCAAGGGATCTGTGGCTTTCCCTCGCACGAGGCTTTCCCACGAGGCTTTCCCACAGGGCTGTCCCACGTGCCACCGTGGTGGGAGTCGATCCTGCGTGAAAGTCGAGGCAGTGCAGGGAAAACAGGTTCCTCTGGAATGGACTGAGACATCTGGGGACTCTTGGAATGGCGGCACGACCCTGGAGTTCCTCTCGCCTTTCCTGTGGAGAGCGCCTCCTCTTGAGATGCGACGGGAACGCCCCAGAATTCTTTCCTGACCAAGCAGGGAAAGGATCCCTCATCTCGAGCTACAGGCGGAACCGGGGCCTCTGGATGTGGCTGACTTGTGCTTCCTCTCGAGTGGAGACGGGTATGTCGGGAACTTGAGTTGCAGCAAGGTGTGAAGGACCTTTGGAAGTTCCAGAGGTTAGTGTGATTAGCCTCGAGAAGCCTCAGCGGAAATGGGCCTCATCTCGCCTGGAGGGCAAACCTCCTGGATTTCTCGAGTTGCGGCAGGTGCTCTCGACTTACGACGGGGACCTCAGGGACCCGCTCTGGTGGCCTCAGGAAAGGCCATTCCCCATGCGAGTTGCTCGGGGCCTCTCGGGATTCCTCCCCCGCTGCGGGCCTAAGACCTTGTGTGGAGTCGGGCCGGAACCTGAGGATTCCTCTCCAGTGCTGACATGGATCTTGGGGTACTTGGAGTCTCCCCAGGGAGTAAGTCCTCGTCTCGATGGGCATGCACGTGCGCTTTCCTCCAGAGCGGTAGCAGCAGTGTCACGCTCCGCCCCCGTGGATCAAGGGATCTGTGGTTTTCCTCGAGGCTTCCCAGGAGGCTTTCCCACAGGGCTGTCCTACGTGCCACCGTGGTGGGAGTCGATCCTCGGCGTGAAAGTCGAGGCTGCAGGGAAAACAGGTTCCTCTGGAATGGACTGAGACATCTGGGGACTCTTGGAATGGTGGCACGACGCTGGAGTTCCTCTCGCCTTTCCTGTGGAGAGCGCCTCCTCTTGAGATGCGACGGGAACGCCGGGAATTCTTTCCGACAAAGCAGCGAAAGGATCCTCATCTCGAGCTACGAGGCGGAAACGGGCTCCTCTGGATGTGCGGGACCTCGTGCTTCCTCTGAGTGGAGACGGGTATGTCGGGAACTTTTGAGTTGCAGCAAGGGTGTGAAGGACCTTTGGAAGTTCCAGGTTAGTGTGATTAGCCTCGAGAAGCCTCAGCGGAAATAGGCCTCATCTCGCCTGGAGGGCAAACCTCCTGGATTTCTCGAGTTGCGGCAGGTGCTCTCGACTTACGACGGGACCTCAGGGACCCGCTCTGGTGGCCTCAGGAGGCAGTCCCCATGAGTTGCTCGGGCCTCTCGGGATTCCTCTCCCTTCGATGACGGGGCCTAAGACCTTGTGTGGAGTCAGGGCCGGAACCTGAGGATTCCTCTCCAGTGCTGACATGGATCTTGGGGTACTCCTGGAGTCTCCCCGCAGGAGTAAGTCCTCCTCTCGAATGGGGCCATGCACGTGCGCTTTCCTCCAGAGCTGTAGCAGCAGTGTCACGCTTCCCATCGCCTGGATCATGGGATCTGTGGCTTTCCTCGAGGCTTTCCCACGAGGCTTTCCCACAGGGCTGTCCCCACGTGCCACCGTGGTGGGAGTCGATTCTCGTGAAAGTCGAGGCAGTGCAGGGAAAACAGGTTCCTCTGGAATGGACTGAGACATCTGGGGACTCTTGGAATGGTGGCACGACGCTGTCTTCCTGTGGAGAGCGCCTCCTCTGAGATGCGACGGAATGCCCAGAATTCTTTCCTAACAAGCAGCTTAAAGGATCCTCATCTCGAGCTACGAGGCGGAAACGGGGCTCCTCTGGATGGGGCGGGACCTCGTGCTTCCTCTCGAGTGGAGACGGGATGTCGGGAACTTCTTGAGTTGCAGCAAGGGTGTGAAGGACCTTTGGAAGTTCCAGGGTTAGATGTGATTAGCTCTGAGAAGCCTCAGCGGAAATGGGCCTCATCTCGCCTGGAGGGCAAAACCTGGATTTTCTCGAGTTGCGGCAGGTGCTCTCGACTTACGACGGGACCTCAGGGACCCGCTCTGGTGGCCTCAGGAAAGGCCAGTCCCCATGCGAGTTGCTCGGGCCTCTCGGGATTCCTCTCATTCGATGCCGGCCTAAGACCTTGTGTGGAGTCAGGGCCGGAACCTGAGGATTCCTCTCCAGTGCTGACATGGATCTTGGGGTACTTCTGGAGTCTCCCCGAGTAAGTCCTCCTCTCGAATGGGGCATGCACGTGCGCTTCCTCCAGAGCTGTAGCAGCAGTGTCACGCTTCCCATCCTGATCTGGATCTGGGCTTTCCGAGGCTTTCCCACGAGGCTTTCCCACAGGGCTGTCCCCACGTGCCACCGTGGTGGGAATCGATCCTCGGCGTGAAAGTCGAGGCAGTGCAGGAAACAGGTTCCTCTGGAATGGACTGAGACATCTGGGGACTCTTGGAATGGTGGCACGACGCTGGAGTTCCTCTCGCCTTCCTGTGGAGAGCGCCTTCTTGAGATGCGACGGGAACGCCCCAGAATTCTTTCCCGACCAAGCAGGGAAAGGATCCCTCATCTCGAGCTACGAGGCGGAACGGGCTCTCTGGATGTGGCGGACCCTCGCTTCCTCTCGAGTGGAGACGGGTATGTCGGGAACTTCTTGAGTTGCAGCAAGGGTGTGAAGGACCTTTGGAAGTTCCAGAGGTTAGGTGTGATTAGCCTCCAGAAGCCTCAGCGGAAATGGGCCTCATCGCCCTGGAGGGCAAAACCTCCTGGATTTCCTCGAGTTGCGGCAGGTGCGCTCGACTTACAACGGTGACCTGAGGAACCCGCTCTGGAGGCCTCAAGAAAGGCCAATCCCCATGCGAGTTGCTCGGGGGCCTCTCGGGATACCGATACCTTCTATCTCGGGGCCTAAGGCCTTGTGTGAAGTTGGGGCCGGAACCTGAGGATTCCTCTCCAGTGCTGACATGGATCTTGGGGTACTTTTGGAGTCTCCCCATGGGAGTAAGTCCTCGTCTCGAATGGCGGCATGCTGGTGCGCTTTTCTCCAGAGCGGTAGCACTAATGTCACGCTTCCCGTGTCGTGGGTGAGGGATCTGTGACTTTCCCTCGTGGCTTTCCCACGAGGCTTTCCCACGAGGCTTTCCCACAGGGCTGTACCACGTGCCACCGTGGTGGGAGTCGATCCTCGGCGTGAAAGTCGAGGCAGAGCAGGGAAAGCAGGTTCCTCTGGAATGGACTGAGACATCTGGGGGACTCTTTAATGGTGGCACGACCCTGGAGTTCCTCTCGCCTTTCCTGTGGGAGAGCCCTCTTGAGATGCGACGGAAAGCCAGGAATTCTTTCCCGACCAAGCAGGGAAAGGATCCCTCATCTCGAGCTACGAGGCGGAAACGGGCCTCTGGATGTGGGCGGGACCTCGCTTCCTCTCGAGTGAGAGAGGGTCGGGAACTTCTTGAGTTGCAGCAAGGGTGTGAAGAACCCTTTGGAAGTTCCAGAGGTTAGATGTGATTAGCCTCGAGAAGCCTCAGCGGAAATGGGCCTCATCTCGCCTGGAGGGCAAACCTCCTGGATTTTCTCGAGTTGCGGCAGGTGCTCTCGACTTACGACGGGGACCTCAGGGACCCGCCTGGTGGCCTCAGGAAAGGCCAGTCCCCATGCGAGTTGCTCGGGCCTCTGGGATTCCTCTCCTGCTGATGCCGGGGCCTAAGACCTTGTGTGGAGTCGGGGCCGGAACCTGAGGATTCCTCTCCACTGCGGACATGGATCTTGGGGTTCTTCTGGAGTCTCCCAGGGAGTCAGTCCTCGTCTCGAGAGGGGCATGCACGTGCGCTTCCTCCCAGCGTAGCAGCAGTGTCACGCTTCCATCGCGTGATCAAGGGATCTGTGGCTTCCTCGAGCTTTCCCACAGGGCTGTCCCACGTGCCACGTGTGAGTGTAGTGAGTCGATCCTCGCGTGAAAGTCGAGGCAGTGCAGGGAAAACAGGTTCCTGTGGAATGGACTGAGACATCTGGGTGACTCTGGGAATGGTGGCACGACCCTGGAGTTCCTCTCCTTTCCTGTGGAGAGCGCCTCCTCTTGAGATGCGACGGGAACGCCGGGAATTCTTTCCCGATCAAGCAGGGAAAGGATCCTTCATCTCGAGACAGGAGGTGGAAACGGGCCTCTGGATGTGGCGGACCTCGTGCTTCCTCTAGAGTGGAGACGGGATGTCGGGAACTTCTTGAGTTTCAGCAAGGGTGTGAAGGACCTTTGGAAGTTCCAGAGCTTAGATGTGATTAGCCTCGAGAAGCCTCAGCGGAAATGGGCCTCATCTCGCCTGGAGGGCAAACCTCCTGGATTTTCTCGACGGCAGGTGCCCTCGACTTACGACGGGGACCTCAGGGACCCGCTCTGGTGGCCTCAGGAAAGACCAGTCCCCATGCGAGTTGCTCCTGGGACTCTCGGGATTCCTCTCCCTTGGATGCCGGGGCCTAAGACCTTGTGTGAGTCGGGCCGGAACCTGAGGATTCCTCTCCAGTGCTGACATGTACCTTGGAGGACTTCTGGAGTCTCCCCAGGGAGTAAGTCCTCGTCTCGAATGGGGCATGCACGTGCGCTTTCCTCCAGAGCTGTTGCAGCAGTGTCACGCTTCCCATCGCCTGGATCAAGGGATCTGTGGCTTTCCTCGAGGCTTTCCCACGAGGCTTCCCACGAGGCTTTCCCACAGGGCTGTCCCACGTGCCACCGTGGTGGGAGTCGATCCTCGGCGTGAAAGTCGAGGCAGTGCAGGAAAACAGGTTCCTCTGGAATGGACTGAGACATCTGGGGACTCCTGGAATGGTGGCACGACGCTGGAGTTCCTCTCGCCTTTCTGTGGAGAGTGCCTCCTCTTGAGATGCGACGGGAACGCCCAGAATTCTTTCCCACAAGCAGGGAAAGGCCTCATCTCGAGCTACGAGGCGGAAACGGGCTCCTCTGGATGTGGGCGGGACCTCGTGCTTCCTCTAGAGTGGAGACGGGATGTCGGGAACTTCTTGAGTTGCAGCAAGGGTGTGAAGGACCTTTTGGAAGTTCAGAGGTTAGATGTGATTAGCCTGAGAACCCTCAGCGGAAATGGGCCTCATCTCGCCTGGAGGGCAAAATCTCCTGGATTTTCTCAAGTTGCGGCAGGTGCTCTGACTTACGACGGGACCTCAGGGACCTCAGGAAAGGCCAGTCCCCATGCGAGTTCCTGGGGCCTCTCGGGATTCCTCTCCCTTCGATGCCGGGGCCTAAGACCTTGTGTGGAGTCGGCCGGAACCTGAGGATTCCTCTCCAGTGCTGACATGGAACTTGGGGTACTTCTGGAGTCTCCCAGGGAGTAAGTCCTCGTCTCGAATGGGGGCATGCAGCGCTTTCCAGAGCGCAGTGTCACGCCTCCGCGTGACGCTTTCCCACAGGGCTGTCCCACGTGCCACCGTGGTGTGAGTCGATCCTCGGCGTGAAATTCGAGGCAGTGCAGGGAAAACAGGTTCCTCTGGAATGGACTGAGACATCTGGGGACTCTAGGAATGGTGGCACGACCTGGAGTTCCTCTGCCTTTCCTGTGAGAGCGCCTCCTCTTGAGATGCGACGGAACGCCGGAATTCTTTCCCGACCAAGCAAGGAAACGGGCTTCTGGATGTGGGAGGGACCCTTGTGCTTCCTCTAGATTGGAGACGGGTATGTCGGGAACTTCTTGAGTTGCAGCAAGGGTGTGAAGGACGTTTTGGAAGTTCCAGAGGTTAGATGTGTTTAGCCTTGAGAAGCCTCAGCGGAAAAGGTCCTCATCTCGCCTGGAGGGCAAAACCTCCTGGATTTTCTCGAGTTGCGGCAGGTGCTCGCGACTTACAACGGGGACCTCAGGGACCCGCTCTGGTGGCCTCAGGAAAGGCCAGTCCCCATGTGAGTTGCTCGGGGGCCTCTCGGGATTCCTCTCCCTTCGATGCCGGGGCCTAAGACCTTGTGTGGAGTCGGGCGGATCTTGGGGTACTTCTGGAGTCTCCCCAGGGAGTAAGTCCTCGTCTCGAATGGGAGCATGCACGTGCGCTTTCCTCCAGAGCTGTAGCCGCAGTGTCACGCTTCCCATCGCCTGGATCAAGGGATCTGTGGCTTTCCTCGAGGCTTTCCCACGAGGCTTTCCCACAGGGCTGTCCCACGTGCCACCGTGGTGGGAGTCGATCCTCGGCGTGAATGTGAGGCAGTGCAGGGAAAACAGGTTCTTCTGGAATGGACTGAGACATCTGGGGTACTCTTGGAATGGTGGCACGATGCTGGAGTTCCTCTCGCCTTTCCTGTGGAGATCGCCTCCTCTTGAATCGGTTCCGGGGTGGGGGCCAGCGTGACGAATTCCGCCCATGGCAAAGGTCATGAGGAAGGAGGCTTGGCATATGCAAAGGCGTGATCAAGCCTCAGGAAACCCCCTGTTCCCAAGCATCAACCCCAAAACCAGAGTCTCTTTTACGCTCTCACCTACACCTCTGACTTTACGGGGGGCTCTCCCCAATAGCCGTTTTTCTCTGAGAAGGAGTAAACGTGCAGCTTCAAGGCAATAAAAATTTTTGGGCGTGACAAGATTGTTTCAGCTTACGGACTCCTCTGAAGGTTATCTAGCCCTCCTGTATAGGTTTGTCCGGCCACATGTGATTGCTTGCAGCCTCCCAACCTGAGAGGCACGAGATGTTTTAGACTTACTAAAGGCAAATTATTTTGGGGCGTTAAAATTATTAGTATAGTTGGTTAGGAATTATATTGGTGAAGGGTTCTTCATTTGTTGTGTCAATAATTGCTGCTAATTCCCTGCTCTGGGTGGGGCAAGGATGTCTCAGGCCAAACCTCTGCTGACAGACTAGCTTGTGTGACAGGATTATCCTTACTGCCGCCACTAGGCACATGATTGTTTACTACCTCTCAACCATAAACAGCACAGAGAGTTTTGGAGCATTTTGAGAGTCTTAATTAGCGTAGGACTTTTTCTTCTTGTTGAGTCAATGATCGCCACCAGGCCTCTATATCCTTAGGTACCTGGGAATATATTAATCAATATTTGGAATATAGCAAAGGAAATATGGTAGTTTTGATGTTAGCAATACTAGACTTTTGAGTTAATGGATTTTCTCTTTGAATAGATCACTGTACTTTGTTATATATCACTGTGTCCTTGCTGTGTAAGAATGTAACTTTATGATATCTTAAGACTAAATAGATCTTAAGGGAGCATTGGTGAAAGGATTTTCATTTGTTGGGTTGATGTTTGCTGATAAATCTCCATGTTCCCTACCCTTATAATGAATATAACTAGCATATAGGAAGAAACAAGTATTAACCTTTAAGCATATAGGAGAAATAAGTATGAACCTTTAAGACTAATCATGTTAACCTTGGGTTGAATAAATTCCTTTCTTGCTTGTAACTCACTACACCCTCACCATATAAGAATGTAACTTTATTTGGAGGGTGGTGCCTGGTCGAAGAAAAACACGCTTGGAAGAAATAAGTTTTGTGGTTATCAGAAAGAAAGGATCATAAAATGTAAGCAGGTCTCACTCATGGCCAGAAGATACGGGTCATCCTAAGACCTTTTTTATACATTTATGTGAAGCACCTGATTTTCACAAAGGTCAGGACTGCTGACCCCCACGTGACTCTGTATTCATCCCTATGTGTAACAAAGATATATAAGCAAACCCAAAAATAAAGTAGGATCAGCTCGGAAAGACTGATTCCCCCATGTCGCTTCTTTCTTTCCCTGCTTTTCTGGCTAAATTCCCATCTGGAGCATGGATACTATTCCACGTAATCCACGTTATTCAGCCTCTTTTCTCCACTGATCTTCCTATTACACTATCCATTTCTAATATCTCTACATCTGTGATTAAATATGTATTTTCCAAAGACGCTGAATGGTCCCTCACCTTCGACGGGAATGCCGGGAATTCTTTCACGACAAAGCAGGGAAAGGATCCTCATCTCGAGCTACGAGGCGGAAACGGGGCTCTTCTGGATGTGGCTGACCTCGTGCTTCCTCTAGAGAGGAGACGGGTATGTCAGGCAACTTCTTGAGTTGCAGCAAGGGTGTGAAGGACCTTTGGAAGTTCCAGAGGTTAGGTGTGATTAGCCTCGAGAAGCCTCAGCGGAAATGGGCCTCATCTTGCCTGGAGGGCAAAACCTCCTGGATTTTCTCGAGCTGCGGCAGGTACTCTCGACTTACGACGGGGCCCTCAGGGACCCGCTCTGGTGGCCTCAGGAAAGGCCAGTCCGATGCGAGTAGCTCGGGGGCCTATCGGGGTTCCTCTCTCTTTGATGCCGGGGCCTAAGACCTTGTGTGGAGTCAGGTCAGGAACTTGAGGATTCCTCTCCAGTGCTGACATGGATCTTGGGGTTCTTCTGGAGTCTCCCCAGGGGAGTACGTCCTCGTCTCGAATGGGGCATGCACGTGCGCTTTCCTCCAGAGCTGTAGCACCAGTGTCACGCTTCCAATCGCCTGGATCAAGGGATCTGTGGCTTTCTCTCGAGGCTTTCCCACGAGGCTTTCCTACGAGACTTTCCCACAGGGCTGTCCCACGTGCCACCGTGGTGGGAGTCGATCCTCGGCGTGAAAGTGGAGGCAGTGCAGGGAAAACAGGTTCCTCTGGAATGCACTGAGACATCTGGGAGACTCTTGGAATGGTGGTACGACGCTGGAGTTCCTCTCGCCTTTCCTGTGGAGAGTGCCTCCGCTTGAGATGCGACGGAAACGCCGGGAATTCTTTCCCGACCAAGCAGGGAAAGGATCCCTCATCTCGAGCTATGAGGCGGAAACGGGGCTCCAATGGATGTGGGAGGGACCCTCGTGCTTCCTCTGGAGTGGAGACGGGGATGTCGGGGAACTTCTTGAGATGCAGCAAGGGTGTGAAGTACCTTTTGGAAGTTCCAGAGGTTAGATGTGATTAGCCTTGAGAAGCGTCAGCGGAAATGGGCCTCATCTCGCCTGGAGAGCAAAACCTCCTGGATTTTCTCGAGTTGCGGCAGGTGCTCTCGACTTACGACGGGGACATCAGGGACCCGCTCTGGTGGCCTCACGAAAGGCCAGTCCCCATGCGAGTTGCTCGGGGGCCTCTCGGGATTCCTCTCCCTTGGGTGCTGGAGCCTAAGACCTTGTGTGGAGTCGGGCCCGGAACCTGAGGATTCCTCTCCAGTGCTGACATGGATCGTGGGATATTTCTGGAGTCTCCCCAGGGGAGAAAGTCCTCGTCTCGAATGGGGGCATGCACGTGCGCTTTCCTCCAGAGCTGTAGCAGCAGTGTCACGCTTCCCATCGCCTGGATCAAGGGATCTGTGGCTTTCCCTCGAGGCTTTCCCACGAGGCTTTTCGACAGTGTTGTCCCACGGGCCACCGCGGTGTGAGTCGATCCTCGGCGTGAAAGTCGTGGTAGTGCAGGGAAAACAGGTTCCTCTGGAATGGACTGAGACATCTGGGGGACTCAGGGAAAGGTGGAACGATCCTGGAGTTACTCCTGACTTTCCTGTGGAGAGCGCCTCCTCTTAGCGCACTTGAGCGCCCCCTCTCGAGAGGGGGCATGCACGTGCGCTTTCCTCCCGAGCTGTAGCAGCAGTGTCACGCTTAACGTCGCGTCGATCATGGGATCTGTGTTTTTCCCTCGAGGATTTCCGACGAGGCTTTCCCACGAGGCTTTCCCACAGGGCTGTCCCACGTGCCACCGAGCTGGGATTCGAACCTCGGCGTGAAAATCGAGGCAGTGGAGGGAAAACAGGTTCCTCTGGAATGGACTGAGACATCTACGGGACTCTTGGAATGGTGGAACGACGCTGGAGTTCCTCTCGCCTTTCCTGTGGAGAGTGTCTCCTCTTGAGATGCGACGGAATGCCCAGAATTCTTTCCCGACAAAGCAGCGAAAGGATGCCTCATCTCGAGCTCCGAGGCGGAAACGGGGCTCCTCTGGATGTGGCCGGGACCGTCGTGTTTCCCCTAGAGTGGAGATGGGTATGTAAGGGAACTTCTTGAGTTGCAGGAATGGTGTGAAGGACCTTTTGGAAGTTCCAGAGGCTAGGTGTGATTTGCTTCGAGAAGCCTCATTGGAAATGGGCCTCATCTCGCCTGGAGGGCAAAACCTCCTAGATTTTCTCGAGTTGCGGCAGGTGCTCTGAACTTTCGACGGGGACCTCAGGGACCCGCTCTGATGGCCTCAGGAAAGGCCAGTCCCCATGCGAGTTGCTCGGGGGACTCTCGGGATTCCTCTCTCTTGGATGCCGTAGCCTAAGATTTTGTGTGGAGTCGGGCGCGGAACCTGAGGATTCCTCTCCAGTGCTGACATGAATCTTGGGGTACTTCTGGAGTCTCCCCAGGGGAATAAGTACTCGTCTCGAATGGGGGCATGCACATGCGCTTTCCTCCAGAGCTGTAGCAGCAGTGTCACGCTTCCCATCACCTGGATCAAGGGATCTGTGGCTTTCCTCGAGGCTTTCCCACGAGGCTTTCCAACGAGGCTTCCCCACAGGGGTCCCACGTGCCACCGTGGTCTGAGTCTATCCTCGGCGTGAAAGTCGTGGCAGTACAGGGAAATCAGGTTCCTCTGGAATGGATTGAGATATCTGCGGGACTCTTGGAATGGTGGCACGACGCTGGAGTTCCTCTCGCCTTTCCTGTGGAGAGCGCCTCCTCTTGAGATGCGTCGGGAACGCCGGGAATTTTCCCACAAAGCAGGGAAAGGATCCCTCATCTCGAGCTAGGAGGCGGAAACGGAGCTCCTCTGGATGTGCGTGGGAACCTCGTGCTTCCTCTCTAGTGGAGACGGGTATGTCGGGGAACTTCTTGAGTTGCAGGAAGGGTGTGAAAGACTCTTTGGAAGTTCCAGAGGTTAGATGTGATTAGCCTCGAGACGCCTCAGCAGAAAAGTGCCTCATCTAGCCTGGAGGGGAGAACCTCCTGGATTTTCTCGAGTTCGGCAGTGCTTCGACTTACGACGTTACCTAAGGGACCCGCTCTGGTGGCTCTAGGAAAGGCCAGTCCCCATTCGAGTTTCTCGGGCCTCTCGGGATTCCTCTCCCGGCGATGCCGGGGCCTAAGACCTTGTGGAGTCGGGCCGGAACCTGAGGATTCCTCTCCCTTGCTGACACGGATCTTCGGGTACTTCTGGAGTCTCCCCAGGGGAGTCAGTCCTCGTCTCGAGAGGGGGCATGCACCTGCGCTTTCTTCCAGAGCGGTAGCAGCAGTGTCTCGTTTCCCGTCTCGTGGATCAAGGGATCTGTGGCTTTCCTCGAGGCTTTCCCACGAGGCTTTCCCACGAGGCTTTCCCAAAGGGCTGTCCAACATGCCACCGTGGTGGAGTCGATCCTCAAGGCAGTGCAGGGAAAACAGTTCCTCTGGAATGGACTGAGACTTCTGGGGACTCTTGGAATGTTGGCACGATGCTGGAGTTCCTTTCCTGTGGAGAGCGCCTCCTCTTGGCGCTCTTGAGCGCCCCCTCTCGAGAGTGGGCATGCACGTGTGCATTCCTTCCGAATCTGTACTCAGCAGTGTCTGCCCGCTATGTGGGTCAAGGGATCTGTGGCTTTCCTCCAGGCTTTCCCATGAGGCTTTCCGACGAAGCTTTCCCACAGGGCTGTCCCACAGGGCTGTCCTAATGCCATCGTGGTGGGAGCGATCCTCGGCGTAAAAGTCGAGGCAGTGCAGGGAAAACAGGTTCTTCTGGAATGGACTGAGACATCTGGGGACTCTTGAATGGTGGCACGATGCTGGAGTTCTCTCGACTTTCCTGTGGAGATCGCCTCCTCTTGAGATGGGACGGGAATGCCGAGAATTCTTTCCTGACAAAGCAGCGAAAGGAGTTGCTCACGGGCTTCTTGGGATTCCGCTCCCTTCGATGCCGGGGCCTGAGGCCTTGTGTGGAGGCTGGGCCGGAACCTCATCTCGAGCTACGAGGCGGAAACGGGGCCCTCTGGATGTGTGCGGGACCCTCGTGCTTCCTCTCGAGTGGAGCCGGGCATGTCGGGAACTTCTTCAGTTGCAGCAAGGGTGTGAAGGACCCTTTGGACGTTCCAGGGTTAGATGTGATTAGCCTCGAGACGCCTCAGCGGAAATGGGCCTCATCTCGCCTGGAGGGGCAAACCTCCTGGATTTTCTCGAGTTGCGGCAGGTGCTCTCGACTTACGACGGGGAGGGACCCGCTCTGGTGGCCTCAGGAAAGGCCAGTCCCCATGCGAGTTCCTCGGGGCCTTTCGGGATTCCTCTCCGCTGATGCCGGGGCCTAAGACCTTGTGGAACCTGAGGATTCCTCTCCAGTGCTGACATGGATCTTGGGGTACTTCTGGAGTCTCCCAGGGGAGTCAGTCCTCGTCTCGAATGCGGGGCATGCACTTGCGCTTTCCTCCAGAGCGGTAGCAGCAGTGTCACGCAGTCCGCCCCGTGGATCAAAGCATCTATGGCTTTCCCTCGTGTCTTTCCCACGAGGCTTTCCCACGAGGCTTTCCCACAGGGCTGTCCCACGTGCACACGTGGTGGGAGTTGATCCTCGGCTTGAACGTCAAGGCAGTGCAGGGAACAGGTTCCTCTGGAATGGACTGACACATCTGGGGACTCTGAGATGCTGGCACGACCCTGGAGTTCCTCTCGCCTTTCCTGTGGAGAGCGCCTCTTGAGATGCGACGGGAATGCCGGGAATTCTTTCCCTACGAAACAGGGATAGGATCCCTCATCTCGAGCTAAGAGGCGGAAACGGGGCTCCTCTGGATGTGGCCGGGACCCTCGTGCTTCCTCTCGAGTGGAGACGGGTAGGTCAGGGAACTTCTTGAGTTGCAGCAAGGGTGTGAAGGACCTTTTGGAAGTTCCAGAGGTTAGGTGTCATTAGCCTCGAGAAGCCTCAGCGGAAATGGGCCTCATCTCGCCTGGAGGGCAAAACCTCCTGGATATTCTCGAGTTGCGGCAGGTGCTCTCGACTTACGACGGGGACCTCAGGGACCCACTCTGGTGGCCTCAGGAAAGGCCAGTCCCCATGCGAGTTCCTCGGGCCTTTCGGAATTCCTCTACCGCTGATGGGCCTAAGACCTTGTGTGAACTCAGGGCCGGAACCTGAGGATTCCTCTCCAGTGCTGACATGGATCTTGGGGTACTTCTGGAGTCTCCCAGGGGAGTAAGTCCTCGTCTCCAATGGGGGCATGCACTTGCGCTTTCTCCAGAGCTGCAGCAGCAGTGTCACGCAGTCCGCCCGTGGATCAAAGCATCTATGGTTTTCCCTCGTGTCTTTTCCCACGAGGCTTTCCCTCGAGGCTTTCCCACAGGGCTGTCCAACGTGCCACCGTGGTGGGAGTCGATCCTCGGCGTGAAAGTCGAGGCAGTGCAGGGAAAACAGGTTCCTCTGGAATGGACAGACACATCTGGGGGCTCTTGGAATGGTGGCAGGACCCTGGAGTTCCTCTCGCCTTTCCTGTGGACAGCGCCTCCTCTTGAGATGCGACGGGAACGCCGGCAATTCTTTCCCTACGAAGCAGGGAAAGGATCCCTCATCTCGAGCTACGAGGCGGAAACCGGACTCCTCTGGATGTGGCCGGGACCCTCGTGCTTCCTCTAGAGTGGAGACGGGTATATCACGGAACTTCTTGAGTTGCAGCAAGGGTGTGAAGGTCCTTTTGGAAGTTCCAGACGTTAGGTGTGATTAGCCTCGAGCAGCCTCAGCGGAAATGGGCCTCATCTCGCCTGGAGGGCAAAACCTCCTTGATTTTCTCTAGTTGCGGCAAGTGCTCTTGACTTCTGACGGGGACAACAGGGACCCGCTCTGGTGGCCTCAGGAAAGGCCAGTCCCCATGCGAGTTGCTCCGGGGCCTCTCGGGATTCCTCTCCCTTCGATGCCCGGGCCTAAGACCTTGTGTGAACTCAGGGCCGGAACCTGAGGATTCTCTCCAGGGCTGACATGGATCTTGGGGTGCTTCTGGAGTCTCCCCAGGGAGTAAGTCCTCGTCTCGAATGCGGGGGCATGCACTTGCGCTTTCCTCCAGAGCGGTAGCAGCAGTGTCACGCAGTCCGCCCCGTGGATCAAAGCATCTATGGTTTTCCCTCGTGTCTTTCCCACGAGGCTTTCCCACGAGGCTTTCCCACAGGGCTGTCCCACGTGCCACCGTGGTGGGAGTCGATCCTCGGCATGAACGTCGAGGCAGTGCAGGGAAAACAGGTTCCTCTGTAATGGACTGACACATCTGGGGGACTCTTGGAATGGTTGCACGACGCTGGAGTTCCTCACGCCTTTCCTGTGGAGAGCGCCTCCTCTTGAGATGCGACGGGAACGCCGGGAATTCTTTCCCTACGAAACAGGGAAAGGATCCCTCATCTCGAGCTCGGAGGCGGAAACGGGGCTCCTCTGGATGTGGCCGGGACCCTCGTGCTTCCTCTCGAGTGGAGACGGGTGTGTCGGGGAACTTCTTGAGTTGCAGAAATGGTGTGAAGGACCCTTTGGAAGTTCCAGTGGTTAGATGTGATTAGCCTCGAGAAGCCTCAGCGGAAATGGGCCTCATCTCGCCTGGAGGGCAAAACCTCCTGGATTTTCTCGAGTTCCGGCAGGTGCTCTCGACTTACGACGGGGCCCTCAGGGACCCGCTCTGGTGGCCTCAGGAAAGGCCAGTCCCCATGCGAGTTCCTCGGGGCTTTTGGAATTCCTCTCCCGCTGATGCCGGGGCCTAAGACGTTGTGTGAACTCAGGCCCGGAACCTGAGGATTCCTCTCCAGTGCTGACATGGATCTTGGGGTACTTCTGGAGTCTCCCCAGGGAGTAAGTCCTCGTCTCGAATGGGGCATGCACTTGCGCTTTCCTCCAGAGCGGTAGCAGCAGTGTCACGCTGTCCGCCCGTGGATCAAAGCATCTATGGTTTTCCTCGTGTCTTTCCCACGAGGCTTTCCCACGAGGCTTTCCCACAAGGCTGTCCCACGTGCACACGTGGTGGGACTCGATCCTCGGCTTGAACGTCAAGGCAGTGCAGGGAAAACAGGTTCCTCTGGAATGGACTGACACATCTGGGGGACTCTTGGAATGGTGGCACGACCCTGGAGTTCCTCTCGCCTTTCCTGTGGAGAGCGCCTCCTCTTGAGATGCGACGGGAACGCCGGGAATTCTTTCCCTACGAAGCAGGGAAAGGATCCCTCATCTCGAGCTACGAGGCGGAAACGGGGCTACCCTGGATGTGTTCGGGACACTCGTGCTTCCTCTCGAGTGGAGACGGGTGTGTCAGGGAACTTCTTGAGTTGCAGAAAGGGTGTGAAGGACCCCTTTGGAAGTTCCAGGGTTAGATGTGATTAGCCTCGAGAAGCCTCAGCGGAAATGGGTCTCATCTCGCCTGGAGGGCAAACTCTGGATTTTCTCGAGTTGCGGCAGGTGCTCTCGACTTACGACGGGCCCTCAGGGACCCGCTCTGGTGGACTCAGGAAAGGCCAGTCCCCATGCGAGTTCCTCGGGGCCTTTCGGGATTCCTCTCCCTTCTATGCCGGGGCCTAAGACCTTGTGTGAACTCAGGGCCGGAACCTGAGGATTCCTCTCCAGTGCTGACATGGATCTTGGGGTACTTCTGGAGACTCCACAGGGGAGTCAGTCCTCGTCTCGAATGCGGGCATGCACTTGCGCTTTCCTCCAGAGCGGTAGCAGCAGTGTCACGCAGTCCGCCCCGTGGATCAAAGCATCTATGGTTTTCCCTCGTGTCTTTCCCACGAGGCTTTCCCACGATGCTTTCCCACAGGGCTGTCCCACGTGCCACGTGGTGGGAGTCGATCCTCGGCTTGAACGTCAAGGCAGTGCAGGGAAAACAGGTTCCTCTGGAAT
Source organism: Ovis aries (assembly GCF_016772045.2). Classification (NCBI taxonomy): domain Eukaryota; kingdom Metazoa; phylum Chordata; class Mammalia; order Artiodactyla; family Bovidae; genus Ovis; species Ovis aries. The sequence goes on from NC_056076.1 coordinate 29,021, forward strand.
GGACTGACGCATCTGGGGGACTCTTGGAATGGTGGCACGACCCTGGAGTTCCTCTCGCCTTTCCTGTGGAGAGCGCCTCCTCTTGAGATGCGACGGGAACGCCGGGAATTCTTTCCCTACAAAACAGGGAAAGGATCCCTCATCTCGACTAGGAGGCGGAAACGGGGCTCCCCTGGATGTGTGCGGGACCCTCGTGTTTCCTCTCGAGTGGAGACGGGTATGTCGGGGAACTTCTTGAGTTGCAGCAAGGGTGTGAAGGGCGTTTTCCAAGTTCCAGATGTTAGGTGTGATTAGCCTCAAGAAGCCTCAGCGGAAATGGGCCTCATCACGCCTGGAGGGCAAAACCTCCTGGATTTTTAGAGTTGCGGCAGGTGCTCTCGACTTACGATGGGCCCTCAGGGACCCGCTCTGGTGGCCTCAGGAAAGGCCAGTCCCCATGCGAGTTCCTCGGGGGCCTTTCGGAATTCCTCTTCCGCTGATGCCGGGGCCTAAGACCTTGTGTGAACTCAGGGCCCGAACCTGAGGATTCCTCTCCAGTGCTGACATGGATCTTGGGGTACTTCTGGAGTCTCCCAGGGAGTAAGTCCTCGTCTCGAATGCGGGCATGCACGTGCGCTTTCCTCAAGAGCGGTAGCAGCAGTGTCACGTCCGTCGCCCGTGGATCAAAGCATCTCTGGTTTTCCCTCGTGTCTTCCCACAAGGCTTTCCCACGAGGCTTTCCCACAGGGCTGTCCCCACGTGCACACGTGGTGGGAGTCGATCCTCGGCTTGAAAGTCGAGGCAGTGCAGGAAAACAGGTTCCTCTGGAATGGGCTGACACATCTGGGGGACTCTTGGAATGGTGGCACGACCCTGGAGTTCCTCTCGCCTTTCCTGTGGAGAGGGCCTCCTCTTGAGATGCGACGGGAACGCCGGGAATTCTTTCCCTACGAAACAGGGAAAGGATCCCTCATCTCGAGCTCGGAGGCGGAAACGGGGCCCCTGGATGTGTTCGGGACCCTCGTGCTTCCTCTAGCGTGGAGACGGGTGTGTCGGGAACTTCTTGAGTTGCAGAAAGGTTGTGAAGGACCCTTTGGAAGTTCCAGGGGTTAGATGTGATAAGCCTCGAGAAGCCTCAGCGGAAATGGGCCTCATCTCGCCTGGAGGGCAAAACCTCCTGGATTTTCTCGAGTTGCGGCAGGTGCTCTCGACTTACGACGGGGCCCTCAGGGACCCGCTCTGGTGGACTCAGGAAAGGCCAGTCCCCATGCGAGTTCTGCTCGGGGCCTTTCGGAATTCCTCTCCCGCTGATGCCGGGGCCTAAGACCTTGTGTGAACTCAGGGCCGGAACCTGAGGATTCCTCTCCAGTGCTGACATGGATCTTGGGGTACTTCTGGAGTCTCCCCAGGGGAGTCAGTCCTCGTCTCGAATGCGAGCATGCACTTGCGCTTTCCTCCAGAGCGGTAGCAGCAGTGTCACGCATTCCACCTCGTGGATCAAGGGATCTATGGCTTTACCTCGAGGCTTTCCCACGAGGCTTTCCCACAGGGCAGTCCCACGTGCACACGTGGTGGGAGTCGATCCTCGGCATGAACGTTGAGTTATTGCGGGGAAAACACGATCCTCTGGAATGGACTGACACATCTTGGGGACTCTTGGAATGGTGGCACGACCCTGGAGTTCCTCTCGCCTTTCCTGTGGAGAGCGCCTCCTCTTAAGATGCGATGGGATTGCCGGATATTCTCTAACTATGAAACAGGGAAAGGATCCCTCATCTCGAGCTCGGAGGCGGAAACGGGGCTCCCCTGGATGTGTGCGGAACCCTCGTGCTTCCTCTCGAGTGGAGACGGGTATTTCGGGGAACTTCTTGAGTTGCAGAAAGGGTGTGAAGGACCCTTTGGAAGTTCCAGGGGTTAGATGGGATTAGCCTCGAGAAGCCTCAGCGGAAATGGGCCTCATCTCGCCTGGAGGGCAAAACCTCCTGGATTTTCTCGAGTTGCGGCAGGTGCTCTCGACTTACGACGGGGCCCTCATGGACCCGCTCTGGTGGCCTCAGGAAAGGCCAGTCCCCATGCGAGTTCCTCGGGGGCCTTTCGGAATTCCTCTCCCTGATGCCGGGGCCTAAGACCTTGTGTGAACTCAGGGCCGGAACCTGAGGATTCCTCTCCAGTGCTGACATGGATCTTGGGGTACTTCTGGAGTCTCCCCAGGGGAGTCAGTCCTCGTCTCGAATGCGGGCATGCACTTGCGCTTTCCTCCAGAGCGGTAGCAGCAGTGTCACGCAGTCCGCCCCGTGGATCAAAGCATCTATGGTTTTCCCTCGAGGCTTTCCCACGAGGCTTTCCCACAGGGCTGTCCCACGTGCACCCGTGGTGGGAGTCGATCCTCGGCTTGAACGTCAAGGCAGTGCAGGGAAAACCGGTTCCTCTGGAATGGACTGACACCTCTGGGGGACTCTTGGAATGGTGGCACGACCCTGGAGTTCCTCTCGCCTTTCCTGTGGAGAGCGCCTCCTCTTGAGATGCGACGGGAACGCCGGGAATTCTTTCCCTACAAAACAGGGAAAGGATCCCTCATCTCGAGCTCGGAGGCGGAAACGGGGCTCCCCTGGATGTGTTCGGGACCCTCGTGCTTCCTCTCGAGTGGAGACGGGTGTGTCGGGAACTTCTTGAGTTGCAGAAAGGGTGTGAAGGGCCCTTTGGAAGTTCCAGGGTTAGATGTGATTAGCCTCGTGAAGCCTCAGCGGAAATGGGCCTCATCTCGCCTGGAGGGCAAAATCTCCTGGATTTTCTCGAGTTGCGGCAGGTGCTCTCGACTTACGACGGGGCCCTCAGGGACCTGCTCTGGTGGCCTCAGGAAAGGCCAGTCCCCATGCGAGTTCCTCGGGGGCCTTTCGGAATTCCTCTCCCGCTGATGCCGGGGCCTAAGACCTTGTGTGAACTCAGGGCCGGAACCTGAGGATTCTCTCCAGTGCTGACATGGATCTTGGGGTACTTCTGGAGTCTCCCCAGGGGAGTCAGTCCTCGTCTCGAATGCGGGCATGCACTTGCACTTTCCTCCAGAGCGGTAGCAGCAGTGTCACGCAGTCCGCCCCGTGGATCAAAGCATCTATGGTTTTCCCTCGTGTCTTTCCCACGAGGCTTTCCCACGAGGCTTTCCCACAGGGCTGTCCCACGTGCCACGTGGTGGGAGTCGATCCTCGGCTTGAACTTCAAGGCAGTGCAGGGAAACAGGTTCCTCTGGAATGGACAGACACATCTGGGGGACTCTTGGAATGGTGGCAGGACCCTGGAGTTCCTCTCGCCTTTCCTGTGGACAGCGCCTCCTCTTGAGATGCGACGGGAACACCGGGAATTCTTTCCCTACGAAACAGGGAAAGGATCCCTCCTCTCGAGCTCGGAGGCGGAAACGGGGCTCCCCTGGATGTGTTCGGGACCCTCGTGCTTCCTCTCGAGTGGAGATGGGTGTGTCGGGAACTTCTTGAGTTGCAGAAAGGGTGTGAAGGTCCCTTTGGAAGTTCCAGGTTAGATGTGATTAGCCTCAAGAAGCCTCAGCGGAAATGGGCCTCATCTCGCCTTGAGGGCAAAACCTCCTGGATTTCCTCGAGTTGCGGCAGGTGCGCTCGACTTACGACGGGACCTCAGGGACCCGCTCTGGTGGCCTCAGGAAAGGCCAGTCCCCATGCGAGTTCCTCGGGGCCTCTCGGATTCCTCTCCGCTGATGCCGGGGCCTAAGACCTTGTGTGAACTCAGGGCCGGAACCTGAGGATTCCTCTCCAGTGCTGGCATGGATCTTGGGGTACTTCTGGAGTCTCCCCAGGGGAGTCAGTCCTCGTCTCGAATGCGGGCATGCACTTGCGCTTTCCTCCAGACCGGTAGCAGCAGTGTCACGCAGTCCGCCCGTGGATCAAAGCATCTATGGTTTTCCCTCGTGTCTTTCCATCGAGGCTTTCCCACGAGGCTTTCCCACAGGGCTGTCCCACGTGCACACGTGCTGGGAGTCGATCCTCGGCTTGAACGTCCAGGCAGTGCAGGGAAAACAGTTTCCTCTGGAATGGACTGAGACATCTGGGGACTCTTGGAATGGTGGCACGACCATGGAGTTCCTCTCGCCTTTCCTGTGGAGAGCGCCTCCTCTTGAGATGCGACGGGAACGCCGGGAATTCTTTCCTACGAAACAGGGAAAGGATCCCTCATCTCGAGCTCGGAGGCGGAAACGGGGCTCCCCTGGATGTGTTCGGGACCCTCGTGCTTCCTCTCGAGTGGAGACGGGTGTGTCGGGAACTTCTTGAGTTGCAGAAAGGGTGTGAAGGACCCTTTGGAAGTTCCAGGGGTTAGATGTGATTAGCCTCGAGAAGCCTCAGCGGAAATGGGCCTCATCTCGCCTGGAGGGCAAAACCTCCTGGATTTTCTCGAGTTGCGGCAGGTGCTCTCGACTTACGACGGGGCCCTCAGGGACCCGCTCTGGTGGCCTCAGGAAAGGCCAGTCCCCATGCGAGTTCCTCGGGGGCCTTTCGGAATTCCTCTCCCGCTGATGCCGGGGCCTAAGACCTTGTGTGAACTCAGGGCCGGAACCTGAGGATTCCTCTCCAGTGCTGACATGGATCTTGGGGTACTTCTGGAGTCTCCCCAGGGGAGTCAGTCCTCGTCTCGAATGCGGGCATGCACTTGCGCTTTCCTCCAGAGCGGTAGCAGCAGTGTCACGCAGTCCCCCCCGGATCAAGGGTTTTCCCTCGTGTCTTGCCCCCGAGGCTTTCCCACGAGGCTTTCCCACAGGGCTGTCCCAGGTGCACACGTGGTGGGAGTCGATCCTCGGCTTGAACGTCAAGGCAGTGCAGGGAAAACAGGTTCCTCTGGAATGGACTGACACATCTGGGGGACTCTTGGAATAGTGGCACGACCCTGGAGTTCCTCTCGCCTTTCCTGTGGAGAGCGCCTCCTCTTGAGATGCGACGGGAATGCCGGGAATTCTTTCCCTACGAAACAGGGAAAGGATCCCTCATCTCGAGCTCGGAGGCGGAAACGGGGCTCCCCTGGATGTGTTCGGGACACTCGTGCTTCCTCTCGAGTGGAGACGGGTGTGTCAGGAACTTCTTGAGTTGCAGAAAGGGTGTGAAGGACCCTTTGGAAGTTCCAGGGGTTAGATGTGATTAGCCTCGAGAAGCCTCAGCGGAAATGGGCCTCATCTCGCCTGGAGGGCAAAACCTCCCGGATTTTCTCGAGTTGCGGCAGGTGCTCTCGACTTACGACGGGGCCCTCAGGGACCTGCTCTGGTGGCCTCAGGAAAGGCCAGTCCCCATGCGAGTTCCTCGGGGCCTTTCGGAATTCCTCTCCGCTGATGCCGGGGCCTAAGACCTTGTGTGAACTCAGGGCCGGAACCTGAGGATTCCTCTCCAGTGCTGACATGGATCTTGGGGTACTTCTGGAGTCTCCCCAGGGGAGTAAGTCCTCGTCTCGAATGCGGGCATGCACTTGCGCTTTCCTCCAGAGCGGTAGCAGCAGTGTCACGCAGTCCGCCCCGTGGATCAAAGCATCTATGGTCGTGTCTTTCCACGAGGCTTTCCCACGAGGCTTTCCCACAGGGCTGTCCCACATGCACACGTGGTGGGAGTCGATCCTCGGCTTGAACGTCAAGGCAGTGCAGGGAAAACAGGTTCCTCTGGAATGGACTGACACATCTGGGGGACTCTTGGAATGGTGGCACGACCCTGGAGTTCCTCTCGCCTTTCCTGTGGAGAGCGCCTCCTCTTGAGATGCGACGGGAACGCCGGGAATTCTTTCCCTACGAAACAGGGAAAGGATCCCTCATCTCGAGCTCGGAGGCAGAAACGGGGCTCCCCTGGATGTGTTCGGGACCCTCGTGCTGCCTCTCGAGTGGAGACGGGTGTGTCGGGAACTACTTGAGTTGCAGAAAGGGTGTGAAGGACCCTTTGGAAATTCCAGGGGTTAGATGTGATTAGCCTCGAGAAGCCTCAGCGGAAATGGGCCTCATATCGCCTGGAGGGCAAAACCTCCTGGATTTTCTCGAGTTGCGGCCGGTGCTCTCGACTTACGACGGGGCCCTCAGGGACCCGCTCTGGTGGCCTCAGGAAAGGCCAGTCCCCATGCGAGTTCCTCGGGGCCTTTCGGAATTCCTCCCGCTGATGCCGGGGCCTAAGACCTTGTGTGAACTCAGGGCCGGAACCTGAGGATTCCTCTCCAGTGCTGACATGGATCTTGGGGTACTTCTGGAGTCTCCCCAGGGAGTAAGTCCTCGTCTCGAATGCGGGCATGCACTTGCGCTTTCCTCCAGAGCGGTAGCAGCAGTGTCACGCAGTCCGCCCCGTGGATCAAAGCATCTATGGTTTTCCCTCGTGTCTTTCCCACGAGGCTTTCCCACGAGGCTTTCCCACAGGGCTGTCCCACGTGCACACGTGGTGGGAGTCGATCCTCGGCTTGAACGTCAAGGCAGTGCAGGGAAAACAGGTTCCTCTGGAATGGACTGACACATCTGGGGTACTCTTGGAATGGTGGCACGACCCTGGAGTTCCTCTCGCCTTTCCTGTGGAGAGCGCCTCCTCTTGAGATGCGACGGGAACTCCGGGAATTCTTTCCCTACGAAACAGGGAAAGGATCCCTCATCTCGAGCTCGGAGGCGGAAACGGGGCTCCCCTGGATGTGTTCGGGACCCTCGTGCTTTCTCTCGAGTGGAGACGGGTGTGTCGGGAACTTCTTGAGTTGCAGAAAGGGTGTGAAGGACCCTTTGGAAGTTCCAGGGGTTAGATGTGATTAGCCTCGAGAAGCCTCAGCGGAAATGGGCCTCAACTCGCCTGGAGGGCAAAACCTCCTGGATTTTCTCGAGTTGCGGCAGGTGCTCTCGACTTACGACGGGGCCTCCGGGACCCGCTCTGGTGGCCTCAGGAAAGGCCACTCCCCATGCGAGTTCCTCGGGGCCTTTCGGGATTCCTCTCCGCTGATGCCGGGGCCTAAGACCTTGTGTGAACTCAGGGCCGGAACCTGAGGATTCCTCTCCAGTGCTGACATGGATCTTGGGGTACTTCTGGAGTCTCCCCAGGGGAGTCAGTCCTCGTCTCGAATGCGGGCATGCACTTGCGCTTTCCTCCAGAGCGGTAGCAGCAGTGTCACGCAGTCCGCCCCGTGGATCAAAGCATCTATGGTTTTCCCTCGTGTCTTTCCCACGAGGCTTTCCCACGAGGCTTTCCACAGGGCTGTCCCACGTGCACACGTGCTGGGAGTCGATCCTCGGCTTGAACGTCAAGGCAGTGCAGGGAAAACAGGTTCCTCTGGAAAGGACTGACACATCTGGGGGACTCTTGGAATGGTGGCACGACCCTGGAGTTCCTCTCGCCTTTCCTGTGGAGAGCGCCTCCTCTTGAGATGCGACGGGAACGCCGGGAATTCTTTCCCTACGAAACAGGGAAAGGATCCTCATCTCGAGCTCGGAGGCGGAAACGGGGCTCCCCTGGATGTGGGGGACCCTCGTGCTTCCTCTCGAGTGGAGACGGGTGTGACGGGAACTTCTTGAGTTGCAGAAAGGGTGTGAAGGACCTTTGGAAGTTCCAGGGGTTAGATGTGATTAGCCTCGAGAAGCCTCAGTGGAAATGGGCCTCATCTCGCCTGGAGGGCAAAACCTCCTGGATTTTCTCGAGTTGCGGCAGGTGCTCTCGACTTACGACGGGGACCTCAGGGACCCGCTCTGGTGGCCTCAGGAAAGGCCAGTCCCCATGCGAGTTCCTCGGGGGCCTTTCGGAATTCCTCTCCCGCTGATGCCGGGGCCTAAGACCTTGTTTGAACTCAGGGCCGGAACCTGAGGATTCCTCTCCAGTGCTGACATGGATCTTGGGGTACGTCTGGAGTCTCCCCAGGGGAGTCAGTCCTCGTCTCGAATGCGGGCATGCACTTGCGCTTTCCTCCAGAGCGGTAGCAGCAGTGTCACGCAGTCCGCCCCCGTGGATCAAAGCATCTATGGTTTTTCCTCACGAGGCTTTCCCACGAGGCTTTCCCACAGGCCTGTCCCACGTGCACACGTGGTGGGAGTCGATCCTCGGCTTGAACGTCAAGGCAGTGCAGGGAAAACAGGTTGCTCTGGATGGACTGACACATCTGGGGGACTCTTGGAATGGTGGCACGACAGTGGAGTTCCTCTCGCCTTTCCTGTGGAGAGCGCCTCCTCTTGAGGTGCGACGGGAACGCCGGGAATTCTTTCCCTACGAAACAGGGAAAGGATCCCACATCTCGAGCTCGGAGGCGGAAACGGGGCTCCCCTGGTTGTGTTCGGGACCCTCCTGCTTCCTCTCGAGTGGAGACGGGTGTATCGGGAACTTCTTGAGTTGCAGAAAGGGTGTGAAGGACCCTTTGGAAGTTCCAGGGGTTAGATGTGATTAGCCTCCAGAAGCCTCAGCGGAAATGGGCCTCATCTCGCCTGGAGGGCAAAACCTCCTGGATTTTCTCGGGTTGCGGCAGGTGCTCTCGACTTACGACGGGGCCCTCAGGGACCCCGCTCTGGTGGCCTCAGGAAAGGCCAGTCCCCATGCGAGTTCCTCGGGGCCTTTCGGGATTCCTCTCCGCTGATGCCGGGGCCTAAGACCTTGTGTGAACGCGGGGCCGGAACCTGAGGATTCCTCTCCAGTGCTGACATGGATCTTGGGGTACTTCTGGAGTCTCCCCAGGGGAGTCAGTCCTCGTCTCGAATGCGGGCATGCACTTGCGCTTTCCTCCAGAGCGGTAGCAGCAGTGTCACGCAGTCCGCCCCGTGGATCAAAGCATCTATGGTTTTCCCTCGTGTCTTTCCCACGAGGCATTCCCACGAGGCTTTCCCACAGGGCTGTCCCACGTGCACACGTGGTGGGAGTCGATCCTCGGCTTGAAGGTCAAGGCAGTGCAGGAAAACAGGTTCCTCTGGAATGGACTGACACATCTGGGGGACTCTTGGAATGGTGGCACGACCCTGGAGTTTCTCTCGCCTTTCCTGTGGAGAGCGCCTCCTCCTGAGATGCGACGGGAACGCCGGGAATTCTTTCCTACGAAACAGGGAAAGGATTCCTCATCTTGAGCTAGGAGGCGGAAACGGGGCTCCTCTGGATGTGGCCGGGACCTCGTGCTTCCTCTCCAGTGGAGACGGGTGTGTCGGGAACTTCTTGAGTTGCAGAAAGGGTGTGAAGGACCTTTGGAAGTTCCAGGGGTTAGATGTGATTAGCCTCGAGAAGCCTCAGCGGAAATGGGCCTCATCTCGCCTGGAGGGCAAAACCTCCTGGATTTTCTCGAGTTGCGGCAGGTGCTCTCGACTTACGACGGGGCCCTCAGGGACCCGCTCTGGTGGCCTCAGGAAAGGCCAGTCCCCCATGCGAGTTCCTCGGGGGCCTTTCGGATTCCTCTCCGCTGATGCCGGGGCCTAAGACCTTGTGTGAACTCAGGGCCGGAACCTGAGGATTCCTCTCCAGTGCTGACATGGATCTTGGGGTACTTCGGGAGTCTCCCCAGGGGAGTCAGTCCTCGTCTCGAATGCGGGCATGCACTTGCGCTTTCCTCCAGAGCGGTAGCAGCAGTGTCACGCAGTCCCCGCCGTGATCAAAGCATCTATGGTTTTCTCGTGTCTTTCCACGAGGCTTTCCCACGAGGCTTTCCCACAGGGCTGTCCCACGTGCCACGTGGTGGGAGTCGATCCTCGGCTTGAACGTCAAGGCAGTGCAGGGAAAACAGGTTCCTCTGGAATGGACTGACACATCTGGGGGACTCTTGGAATGGTGGCACGACCCTGGAGTTCCTCTCGCCTTTCCTGTGGAGAGCGCCTCCTCTTGAGATGCGACGGGAACGCCGGGAATTCTTTCCTACGAAACAGGGAAAGGATCCTCATCTCGAGCTCGGAGGCGGAAACGGGGCTCCCCTGGATGTGTTCGGGAGCCTCGTGCTTCCTCTCGAGTGGAGACGGGTATGTCGGGGAACTTCTTGAGTTGCAGCAAGGGTGTGAAGGACCGTTTCGAAGTTCCACAAGTAAAGTGTGATTAGCCTTGAGAAGCCTCAGCGGAAATGGGCCTCATCTGGCCTGGAGGGCAAAACCTCCTGGATTTTCTCGAGTTGTGGCGGGTGCTCTCGACTTAGGACAGGGACTTCAGGGACCCGCTCTGGTGGCCTCAGGAAAGGCCAGTCCTTATGCGAGTTTCTCGGGGACCTCTCGGGATTCCTCTCCCTTCGATGCCGGGGCCTAAGACCTTGTGTGCAGTCGGGCCCGGAACCTGAGGATTCCTCTCCAGTGCTGACATGGATCTTGGGGTACTTCTGGAGTCTCCCCACGGGAGTCAGTCCTCGTCTCGAATGGGGGAATGCACGTGCATTTTCTCCACAACGGTAGCAGCAGTGTCACGCAGTCCGCCCCGTGGATCAAGGGATCTATGCCTTTCCCTCGAGGCTTTCCCACGAGGCTTTCCCCCGAGGCTTTCCCACAGGGCTGTCCCACGTGCCACCGTGGTGGGAGTCAATCCTCGGCATGAAAGTCGAGTCAGTGCAGGGAAAACAGGTTCCTCTGGAATGTACTGAGACATCTCGGGGACTCTGGGAATGGTGGCACGACCCTGGCGTTCCTCTCGCCTTTCCTGTGGAGAGCGCTTCCTCTTCAGCTGCGACGGGAACACCCAGAATTCTTTCCCGACCAAGCAGTGAAAGGATCCCTCATTTCGAGCTAAGAGGCGGAATGGGCTCCTCTGGATGTGCGCGGGACCCTCGTGCTTCCTCTAGAGTGGAGACGGGTATGTCGGGGAACCTCTTGAGTTGCAGGAAGGGTGGGAAGGACCTTTTGGAAGTTCGAAAGATTAGCTGTGATTATCCTCGAGAAGCCTCAATGGAAAAGGGCCTCATCTCGCCAGGAGGGTAAAACCTCCTGGATTTTCTCGAGTTGCGGCAGGTGCTCTCTTCTTACGACGGTGACCTAAGGGACCCGCTCTTGTGGACTCAGGAAAGGCCAGTCCCCATGCGAGTTCCTCGGGGCCTTTCGGAATTCCTCTCCCGCTGATGCCGGGGCCTAAGACCTTGTGTGGAGTCGGGGCCGGAACCTGAGGATTCCTCTCCAGTGCTGACATGGATCTTGGGGTATTCTAGAGTCTCCCCACGGGAGTCAGTCCTCGTCTCGAGAGGGGGCATGCACGTACTCTTTCCTCCCGACCTGTAGCAGCAGTGTCAGCATCTAAGGGTTTTCCCTCGTGTCTTCCCTCGAGGCTTTCCCACGAGGCTTTCCCACAGGGCTGTGCCACGTGCCACGGTGATGGGAGTCGATCCTCGGCGTGAATGTCGAGGCAGTGCAGGGAAAACAGGTTCCTCTGGAATGGACTGAGACGTCTGGGGGACTCTGGGAATGGTGGCACGACCCTCGAGTTCCTCTAGCCTTTCCTGTGGAGAGCTGCTACTCTAGAGTTGCGACGGGAACGCTTTGAATTCTTTCCCGACTAAGCAGGGAAAGGATCCCTCATCTCGAGCAACGAGGCGGAAACGGGGCTCCCCTGGATGTGGGCGGGCCCTCGTGCTTCCTCTCAAGTGGAGACGGGTATGTCGGGGACCTTCTTGAATTGTAGCAAGGGTGTGAAGGACCTTTTGGTAGTTCCAGAGGTTAGGTGTGATTAACCTCGAGAAGCCTCAGCGGAAATGGGCCACATCTGCCAGCAGGGCAAAACTTCCTGTGTTTTCTCGCGTATCGGCAGTTGCTCTCGACTTACGACAGGAACTTCAGGGATCCGCTCTGGTGGCCTCAGGAAAGGCCATTCCCCATGCGAGTTGTTCGCGGGCCTCTCGGGATTCCTCTCCCTTCGATGCCGGGGCGAAGACCTTGTGTGGAGTCGGGGCCGGAACGTGAGGTTTCCTCTGCAGTGCTGACATGGATCTTGGGGTATTCTGTAGTCTCCCCAGGGGAGTAAGTCCTCCTCTCCAATGGGGGCATGCACGTGCGCTTTCCTCCAGAGAGGTAGCAGCAGTGTCACGCAGTCCGCCCGTGGATCAAAGCATCTATGGTTTTCCCTCGAGGCTTTCCCACGAAGCTTTCCCACAGGGCTGTCCCACGTGCCACCATGGTGGGAGTCGATTCTCGGCGTGAAAGTCAAGGCAGTGCAGGGAAAACAGGTTCCTCTGGAATGGATTGAGACATCTGGGGGAATCTTGGAATAGTGGCATGACCCTGGAGTTCCTCTCGCCTTTCCTGTGGAGAGTGCCTCCTCTTGAGATGCGACGGGAACGCCGGGAATTCTTTCCCGACCAAGCAGGGAAAGGATCACTCATCTCGAGATACGAGGCGGAAACGCGGCTCCTCTGGATGTTGCCGGGACCCTCGTGCTTCCTCTGGAGTGGAGACGGGGATGTCGGGGAACTTCTTGAGTTGCAGCAGGGGTGTGAAGGACCTTTTGGAAGTTCCAGAACTTAGATGTGATTAGCCTTGAGAAGCCTCAGCGGAAATGGGCCTCATCTCGCCTGGAGGGCAAAACCTCCTGGATTTTCTCCTGTTGCAGCAGGTGCTCTCGACTTACGACGGGGACCTCAGGGACCGGCTCTGGTAGCCTCAGGAAAGGCCAGTCGCCATGCGAGTTGCCGCGGGCCTCTCGGGATTCCTCTCCCTTCGATGCCAGGGCCTAAGACCTTGTTTGGAGTCTGGCCCAGAACCTGAGGATTCCTCTCCATGGCTGACATGGATCTTGGGGTACGTCTGGAGCCTCCCCAGGGAGTAAGTCTTCGTCTAATGGGGGCATGCACGTGCGCATTCCTCCAGAGCTGTAGCAGCAGTGTCACGCAGTCCGCCCGTGGATCAAAGCATCTATGGTTTTCCTCGTGTCTTTCCACGAAGCTTTCCCACGAGGCTTTCCCACAGGGCTGTGCCACGTGCCACCGTGGTGGGAGTCGATCCTCGGCGTGAAAGTCGAGGCAGTGCAGGGAAAACAGGTTCCTCTGGAATGGACTGAGACATCTGGGGACTCTGGGAATGGTGGCACGACGCTAGTGTCACTCTCGCCTTTGCTGTGGAGAGCGCCTCCTCTTGAAATGCGACGGGAATGCCGGGAATTCATTCCCGACCAAGCAGGGAAAGGATCCCTCAGCTCGAGCTACGAGGCGGAAACGGGGCTCCTCTGGATGTGGCCGGGACCCTCCTGCTTCCCCTAGAGTGGAGACGGGTATGTCAGGGAACTTCTTGAGTTGCAGCAAGGGTGTGAAGGACCTTTGGGAAGTTCCAGATGTTAGATGTCATTAGCCTTGAGAAGCCCCAGCGGAAATGGGCAACATCTCGCCTGGAGGGAAAAACGTCCTGGATTGTCTCGAGTTGCGGCAGGTGCTTTCGACTTGCGACGTAGACCTCAGGGACCCGATCTGGTGGCCTCAGGAAAGGCCAGTCCCCATGCGAGTTGCTCGCGGGCCTCTCGGGATTAATCTCCCTTCGATGCCGGAGCCTAAGACCTTGTGTGGAATCGGGGCCGGAACCTGAGGATTCCTCTCCAGTGCTGACATGGATCTTGGAGTACTTCTGGAGTCTCCCCAGGGGAGTAAATCCTCTTCTAGAATCGGGGCATGCAATTGCGCTTTCCTCCAGAGATGTAGGAGCAGTGTCATGCTTCCGATCGCCTAGATCAAGGGATCTGTGGCTTTCCTCGAGGCTTTCCCACGAGGCTTTCCTACAGGGCTGTCCCACGTGCCACGGTGGTGTGAGTCGTGCCACGGTGGTGTGAGTCTATCCTCGGCGTGAAAGTCGAGGCAGTGCAGGGAAAACAGGTTCCTGTGGAATGGACTGAGACATCTGGGGGACTCTGGTAATGGTGGCACGACCCTAAGTTCCTCTCGCCTTTCCTGTGGAGAGCGCCTCCTCTTGAGATGCGATGGGAACGCCGGGAATTTTTTCCCGATCAAGCAGGGAAAGGATCCTTCATCTCGAGGAACGAGGCGGAAACTGGGCTCCTCTGGATGTGGGTGGTACCCTCGTGCTTCCTCTAGAGTGGAGACGGGGATGTCGGGGAAATTCTTGAGTTGCATCAAGGGTGTGAAGGACCTTTTGGAAGTTCCAGAGCTTAGATGTGATTAGCCTTGAGAAGCCTCAGTGGAAATGTGCCTCATCTCGCCTGGAGGGCAAAACCTCCTGGATTTTCTCGAGTTGCGGCAGGTGCCCTCGACTTACAACGGGAACCTCAGGTATCCGCTCTGGCCGCCTCAGGAAAAGCCAGTCCCCATGCGAGTTGCTCGGGGGCCTCTCGGGATTACTCTCCCTTGGATGCCGGGGCCTAAGACCTTGTGTGGAGTCGGGGCCTGAACCTGAGGATTCCTCTCCAGTGCTGACATGGATCTTGGGGTACTTCTGGAGTCTCCCCAGGGGAGTAAGTCCTCGTCTCCAATGGGAGCATGCACATGCGCTTTCCTCCAGAGCTGCAGCCGCAGTGTCACGCTTCCCATCGCCTGGATCAAGGGATCTGTGGCTTTCCCTCGAGGCTTTCCCACGAGGCTTTCCCACAAGGCTGTCCCACGTGCCACCATGGTGGGAGTCGATCCTTGGCGTGAATGTCGATGCAGTGCAGGGAAAACAGGTTCTTCTGGAATGGACTGAGACATCTGGGGTACTCTTGGAATGGTGGCACGATGCTGGAGTTCCTCTCGCCTTTCCTGTGGAGATCGCCTCCTCTTGAGATGACGGTCCTCAGGAAGGAGCTCGGAGGCAAAAGGCGTGACTGTTCGGAAACCCCCGTGTTCCTCTCGAGTCAACCCCAAACCAGAGTTCTTTACGCTCACCTACCCTTGAATTCCAGGGGTTCTCCCCACAGCGTTTTTCTCTGAGAAGGAGTAAACGTGCAGCTTCAAGGCAATAAAAATTTTTGGGCGTGACAAGATTGTTTCAGCTTACGGACTCCTCTGAAGGTTATCTAGCCCTCCTGTATAGGTTTGTCCGGCCACATGTGATTGCTTGCAGCCTCCCAACCTGAGAGGCACGAGATGTTTTAGACTTACTAAAGGCAAATTATTTTGGGGCGTTAAAATTATTAGTATAGTTGGTTAGGAATTATATTGGTGAAGGGTTCTTCATTTGTTGTGTCAATAATTGCTGCTAATTCCCTGCTCTGGGTGGGGCAAGGATGTCTCAGGTCAAACCTCTCTGCTGACAGACTAGCTTGTGTGACAGGATTATCCTTACTGCCGCCACTAGGCACATGATTGTTTACTACCTCTCAACCATAAACAGCACAGAGAGTTTTGGAGTATTTTGAGAGTCTTAATTAGCGTAGGACTTTTTCTTCTTGTTGAGTCAATGATCGCCACCAGGCCTCTATATCCTTAGGTACCTGGGAATATATTAATCAATATTTGGAATATAGCAAAGGAAATATGGTAGTTTTTGATGTTAGCAATACTAGACTTTTTTGAGTTAATGGATTTTCTCTTTTGAATAGATCACTGTACTTTGTTATATATCACTGTGTCCTTGCTGTGTAAGAATGTAACTTTATGATATCTTAAGACTAAATAGATCTTAAGGGGAGCATTGGTGAAAGGATTTTCATTTGTTGGGTTGATGTTTGCTGATAAATCTCCATGTTCCCTACCCTTATAATGAATATAACTAGCATATAGGAAGAAACAAGTATTAACCTTTAAGCATATAGGAGAAATAAGTATGAACCTTTAAGACTAATCATGTTAACCTTGGGTTGAATAAATTCCTTTCTTGCTTGTAACTCACTACACCCTCACCATATAAGAATGTAACTTTATTTGGAGGGTGGTGCCTGGTTTAAGAGAAAACACGCTTGGAAGAAATAAGTTTTTGTGGTTATCAGAAAGAAAGGATCATAAAATGTAAGCAGGTCTCACTCATGGCCAGAAGATAATGTAATATCACTAAGACCTTTTTTTTATACATTTATGTGAAGCACCTGATTTTCACAAAGGTCAGGACTGCTGACCCCCACGTGACTCTGTATTCATCCCTATGTGTAACAAAAGATATATAAGCAAACCCAAAAATAAAGAAATCGGATCAGTTTCCGGAAAGACTGATTCCCCCATGTCGCTTCTTTCTTGCTCCCGTTTTTCTGGCTAAATTCCCATCTGGAGCATGGATACTATTCCACGTAATCCAAGTTATTCAGCCTCTTTTCTCCACTGATCTTCCTATTACACTATCCATTTTAATATCTCTATATCTGTGATTAAATATGTATTTTTCAAAGACGCTGAAGGTCCCCGCCTTCTCCCTGGATCCTCCTCTGAGAGCGAGAATGCCCAGAATTCTTTCACGACAAAGCAGCGAAAGGATCCCTCATCTCGAGCTACGAGGCGGAAACGGGGCTCTTCTGGATGTGGCCGGGACCTCGTGCTTCCTCTAGAGTGGAGACGGGTATGTCAGGCAACTTCTTGAGTTGCAGCAAGGGTGTGAAGGACCTTTTCGATGTTCCAGAGGTTAGGTGTGATTAGCCTCGAGAAGCCTCAGCGGAAATGGGCCTCATCTTGCCTGGAGGGCAAAACCTCCTGGATTTTCTCGAGTTGCAGCAGGTACTCTCGACTTATGACTGTGACCTCAGGGACCCGCTCTGGTGGCCTCAGGAAAGGCCAGTCCCATGCGAGTAGTTCGGGGGCCTATCGGGGTTGCTCTCTCTTTGATGCCGGGGCTTAAGACCTTGTGTGGAGTCAGGTCAGGAACTTGAGGATTCCTCTCCAGTGCTGACATGGATCGTGGGGTTCTTCTGGAGTCTCCCCAGGGGAGTAAGTCCTCGTCTCGAGAGGGGGCATGCACGTGCGCTTTCCTCCAGAGCTGTAGCAGCAGTGTCACGCTTCCAATCGCCTGGATCAAGGGATCTGTGGCTTTCCCTCGAGGCTTTCCCACGAGGCTTTCCCACGACACTTTCCACAGGGCTGTCCCACGTGCCACCGTGGTGGGAGTCTATCCTCGGCGTGAAAGTCGTGGCAGTGCAGGGAAATCAGGTTCCTCTGGAATGGATTGAAATATCTGGGGGACTCTTGGAATGGTGGCACGACGCTGGAGTTCCTCTCGCCTTTCCTGTGGAGAGCGCCTCCTCTTGAGATGCGTCGGGAACGCCTAGAATTCTTTCGCTACAAAGCATCGAAAGGATCCCTCATCTCGAGCTAGGAGGCGGAAACGGAACTCCTCTGGATGTGGGTGGGAACCTCGTGCTTCCTCTCGAGTGGAGAAGGGTATGTCGGGAACTTCTTGAGTTGCAGCAAGGGTGTGAAGGACTCTTTGGAAGTTCCAGAGGTTAGATGTGATTAGCCTCGAGACGCCTCAGCAGAAAAGTGCCTCATCTAGCCTGGAGGGGAGAACCTCCTGGATTTTCTCGAGTTCCGGCAGTTGCTCTTAACTTACGACGGTTACCTAAGGGACCCGCCCTGGTGGCCTCAGGAAAGGCCAGTCCCCATTCGAGTTTCTCGGGGCCTCTCGGGATTCCTCTCCCGGCGATGCCAGGCCTTAACACCTTGTGTGGAGTCGTGCCGGAACCCGAGGATTCCTCTCCAGTGCTGACACGGATCTTCGGGTACTTCTGGAGTCTCCCCAGGGGAGTCAGTCCTCGTCTCGAGAGGGGGCATGCACCTGCGCTTTCTTCCAGAGCGGTAGCAGCAGTGTCTCGCTTCCCGTCTCGTGGATCAAGGGATCTGTGGCTTTCCCTCGAGGCTTTCTCACGAAGCTTTCCCACGAGGCTTTCCCACAGGGCTGTCCAACATGCCACCGTGGTGGGAATCGATCCTCGGCGTGAACGTCTTGGCAGTGCAGGCAAAACAGGTTCCTCTGGAATGGACTGAGACTTCTGGGGGACTCTTGGAATGTTGGCACGATGCTGGAGTTCCTCTCGCTTTCCTGTGGAGAGCGCCTCCTCTTGGCGCTCTTGAGCGCCCCCTCTCGAGAGTGGGCATGCACGTGTGCATTCCTTCCGACCTGTACCAGCAGTGTCTCGCTTCCCGTTGCGTGGGTCAAGGGATCTGTGGCTTTCCCTCCAGGCTTTCCCATGAGGCTTTCCGACGAGGCTTTCCCACAGGGCTGTCCCACAGGGCTGTCCCACGTGCCACCGTGGTGGGAGTCGATCCTCGGCGTAAAAGTCGAGGCAGTGCAGGGAAAACAGGTTCTTCTGGAATGGACTGAGACATCTGGGGGACTCTTGGAATGGTGGCACGACCCTGGAGTTCCTCTCGCCTTTCCTGTGGAGAGCGCCTCCTCTTGAGATGGGACGGGAACGCCAGGAATTCTTTCCCGACAAAGCAGCGAAAGGAGTTGCTCACGGGCTTCTCGGGATTCCTCTCCCTTCGATGCCGGGGCCTAAGGCCTTGTGTGAAGGCGGGGCCGGAACCTCATCTCGAGCTACGAGGCGGAAACGGGGCTCCTCTGAATGTGGGCGGAACCCTCGTGCTTCCTCTCGAGTGGAGCCGGGTATGTCGGGGAACTTCTTCAGTTGCAGCAAGGGTGTGAAGGACCCTTTGGGCTTTCCAGAGGTTAGATTTGATTAGCCTCGAGACGCCTCAGCGGAAATGGGCCTCATCTATCCTGGAGGGGAGAACCTCCTGGATTTTCTCGAGTTGCGGCAGGTGCTCTCATCTTATGACGGTGATGAAAGGGACCCGCTCTGGTGGCCTCAAGACTGGTCAGTTCCCATTCGAGTTGCTAGGGGCGCCTCTCGGGATTCCTCTCCTTCGATGCCAGAGCCTAAGAACTTGTGTGGAGTCGAGCCCGGAACATGAGGATTACTCTCCAGTGCTGACATGTATCTGGGGTTCTTCTGGAGTCTCACCAGGGGAGTAAGTCCTCTTCTCGAGAGGGGGCATGCACGTTGGCTTTTCTCCCCAGCTGTAGCAGGAGTGTCACGCTTTCTGTCGCGTTGATCATGGGATCTGTGGCTTTCCCTCGAGGATTTCCCAAGAGGCTTTCCGACGAGGATTTCCCACAGGGCTGTCCCACGTGCGACAGTGGTGTGAGTTGATCCTCGGCTTGAATGTCGAGGCAGTGGAGGGAAAACACGTTCCTCTGGAATGGACTGAGATATCTGGGGGACTCTGAGATGGTGGCACGACCCTGGAGTTCCTCTCGCCTTTCCTGTGGAGAGCGCCTCCTCTTGAGATGCGACGGGAATGCCGGGAATTCCTTCCTGACCAAGCAGTGATAGGATCCCTCATCTCGAGCTACGAGGCGGAAACGGGTCTCCTCGGGATGTGTGCGGGACCCTAGTTCTTCCTCTCCAGTGGAGACGGGTAGGTCGGGGAACTTCTTGAGTTGCAGCAAGGGTGTGAAGGACCTTTTGGAAGTTCCAGAGGTTAGGTGTGATTAGCCTAGAGAAGCCTCAGGGGAAATGGGCCTCATCTCGCCTGGAGGGCAAAACCTCCTGGATTTTCTCGAGTTGTGGCATGTGCTCTCGACTTACGACGGGGACCTCAGGGACCCACTCTGGTGGCCTCAGGAAAGGCCAGTCCCCATGCGAGTTGCTCGGGGGCCTCTCGGGATTCCTCTACCTTGGATGCCAGAGCCTAAGATTTTGTGTGCAGTCGGGCGCGGAAACTGAGGATTCCTCTCCAGTGCTGACATGGATCTTGGGGTATTTCTGGAGTCTCCCCAGGGAGTAAGTCCTCGTCTCCAATGGGGGCATGCACATGCGCTTTCCTCCAGAGCTGCAGCAGCAGTGTCACGCTTCCCATCGCCTGGGTCAAGGGATCTGTGGCTTTCCCTCGAGGCTTTTCCACGAAGCTTTCCCTCGAGGCTTTCCCACAGGGCTGTCCCAAGTGCCACCGTGGTGGGAGTCCATCCTCGACGTGAAATTCGAGGCAGTGCAGGGAAAACGGGTTCCTCTGGAATGGACTGAGACATCTGGGGAACTCTTGGAATGGTGGCACGATCCTGGAGTTCCTCTCGCCTTTCCTGTGGAGAGCGCCTCCTCTTGAGATGCGATGGGAACGCCGGGAATTCTTTCCCGACCAAGCAGGGAAAGGATCCCAAGCTACGAGTTGGAAACTGGGCTCCTCTGGATGTGGCCGGGAACCTCATGCTTCCTCTAGAGTGGAGACGGGGATGTCGGGAACTTCTTGAGTTGCAGCAAGGTTGTGAAGCCCCTTTTGGAAGTTCCAGAGGTTAGATGTGATTAGCCTTGAGAAGCCTCAGTGGATATGGTCCTCATCTCGCCTGGAGGGCAAAACCTCCTGGATTTTCTTGAGTTGCGGCAGGTGCTCTCGACTTACGAAGGGGACCTCAGGGCCCGCTCTGGTGGCCTCAGGAAAGGCCAGTCCCCTTGCGAGTTGCTCGGGGGCCTCTCAGGTTTCCTCTCCCTTCGATGACAGGGCCTAAGACCTTGTGTGGATTCGGGCCCGGAACCTGAGGATTCTTCTCCAGTGCTGACATGGATCTTGGGGTACTTCTGAAGTCTCCCCAGGGGAGTAAGTCCTCGTCTCGAATGGGAGCATGCACGTGCGCTTTCCTCCCGAGCTGTAGCAGCAGTGTCACGCTTCCTGTCGCGTGGATCAAGGGATCTGTGGCTTTCTCTCGAGGCTTTCCCACGAGGCTTTCCCACAGGGCTGTCCGATTTGCCACCGTGGTGGGAGTCCGTCCTCGGAGGAAATCGAGGCAGGGCAGGGAATACAGGTTCTTCTGGAATGGACTGAGACATCTGGGGACTCTTGGAATGGTTGCACGACGCTGGAGTTCCTCTCGACATTCCTGTGGAGTGCGCCTCCTCTTGAGATGGGACGGGAATGCCCTGAATTCTTTCCTGATAAAGCAGGGAAAGGATCCCTCATCCGAGCTACAAGGCGGAATCGGGCCTCCTCTGGATTTTGCCAGGACCCTCGTGCTTCCTCTAGAGTGGAGACGGGTATGTCAGGGAACTTCTTGAGTTGCAGTAAGGGTGCGAAGGACCTTTTGGAAGTTCCAGAGGTTAGGTGTGATTAGCCTCGAGAAGCCTCAGAGGAAATGGGCCTCATCTCGCCTGGAGGGCAAAACCTCCTGGATTTTCTCGAGTTGCGACTGGTGCTCTCGTCTTACGACTGTGACCTCAGGGACCCGCTCTGGTGGCCTCAGGAAAGTACAGTCCCCATGCGAGTTGCTCGGGGGCCTCTCGGGCTTCCTCTTCCTTCGATGCCGGGGCCTAAGTCCTTGTGTGAAGGCGGCACCGGAACCTGAGGATACTTCTCCAGTGCTGACATGGATCTTGGGGTACTTCTGGAGTCTCCCCAGGGGAGTAAGTCCTCGTCTCGAATGGGGGCATGCACGTGGGCTTTCCTCCAGAGCGGTAGCAGCAGTGTCACGCTTCCCGTCACGTGGATCAAGGGATCTGTGGCTTTCCTCGAGGCTTTCCCACAGGGCTGTCCCACATGCCACCGTGGTGTGAATCGATCCTCGGCGTGAAAGTCGAGGCAGTGCAGGGAAAATAGGTTCATCTGGAATTGACTGAGACATCTGGGGACTCTTGGAATGGTGGCACGACGCTGGAGTTCCTCTCGCCTTTCCTGTGGAGAGCGCCCCCTATTGAGATGCGTCGGGAATGCCCAGAATTCTTTCTTGACCAAGCAGGGAAACAATCCCTCATCTCGATCTACGAGGCGGAATCGGGGCTCCTCTGGATGTGGCCGGGACCCTCGTGCTTCATCTAGAGAGGAGACGGGTATGTCAGGGAACCTCTTGAGTTGCAGCAAGCCTGTGAAGGACCTTTTGGTAGTTCCAGAGGTTAGATGTGATTAGCCCTGAGAAGCCTCAGCAGAAATGGGCCTCATCTCGCCTGGAGGGCAAAACCTCGTGGATTTTCTCGAGTTGCGGCAGGTGCTCTCGACTTACGACGGGGACCTCAGGGACCCGCTCTGGTGGCCTCAGGAAAGGCGAGTTTCCTTGCGAGTTGCTCGAGGGCCTCTCGGGATTCCTCTCCCTTCGATGCCAGGGCCTAAGACCTTCTGTGGAGTCGGGGCCGGAACCTGAGGATTCCTCTCCAGTGCTGACATCGATCTTGGGGTACTTCTGGAGTCTCCCCAGGGAGTAAGTCCTCGTCTCGAATAGGGGCATGCACGTGTGCTTTCCTCCAGAGCGGTAGCAGCAGTGTCACGCTTCCAGTCACGTGGATGAAGGGATCTGTGTCTTTTCCTCGAAGCTTTCACACGAGGCTTTCCCACAGGGCTGTCCCACGTGCCACCCTGGTGGGAGTCGATCCTCGGCATGAAAATGGAGGCAGTGCAGGGAAAACAGTTTCCTCTGGAATGGGCTGAGACAACTGGGGGACTCTTCGAATGGTGGCACGACGCTGGAGTTGCTCTCGCCTTTCCTGTGGAGAGCGCCTCCTCTTGAGATGCGCCGGGAACGCCGGGAATTCTTACCCGAGCAAGCAGGGAAAGGATCCCTCATCTCGAGCTACGAGGCGGAAACGGGGCTCCTCTGGATGTGGCCGGGAACCTTGTGCTTCCTCTAGAGTGGTGACTTGGATGTCGGGGAACTTCTTGAGTTGCAACAATAGTGTAAAGGACCTTTTGGAAGTTCCAGAGCTTAGATGTGATTAGCCTTGAGACGCCTCAGCGGAAATGGGACTCATCTCGCCTGAAGGGCAGAGCCTCCTGGATTTTCTCGAGTTGTGGCAGGTGCTCTCGACTTCCGAATGGGAGCTCAGTGATCCGCTCTGGTGGCCTCAGGAAAGGCCAGTCCCCATGCGAGATGCTCGCGGGCCTCTCGGGATTCCTCATCCTTGGATGCAGTGGCCTAAGACCTTGTGCGGAGTCGGGCCCGGAACCTGAGGATTCCTCTCCAGTGCTTACATGGATCTTGGGGTACTTCTGGTGTCTCCCCAGGGGAGTAAGTCCTCGTCTCGAATGTGGGCATGCACGTGTGCTTTCCTCCAGAGCGGTAGCAGCATTCTCACGCTTCCCTTCACGTGGATCAAGGGATCTGTGGCTTTCTTTCCAGGCTTTCCCTCGAGGCTTTCCTCATGAGGCTTTCCCACAGGGCTGTGTCACCTGCCACTGTGGTGGGAGTCGATCCTCGGCGTGGAAGTCGAGGCAGTGCAGGAAAACAGGTTCCTCTGGAATGGACTGAGACATCTGGGGGTCTCGTGGAATGATGGCACGACGCTGGAGTTCCTCTCGCCTTTCCTGTGTAGAGCGCCTACTCTTGAGATGCGACGGGAACGCCGGGAATTCTTTCCCGACTAAGTAGCTAAAGGATCCCTCATCTCGAGCTACGAGGCGGAAACGGGGCTCCTCTGGATGTAGGCGGAACCCTCGTGCTTCCTCTCAAGTGGAGGGGGGAATGTCGGGGAACTTCTTGAGTTCCAGCAAGGATGTGAAGGACCTTTTGGAAGTTCCAGACTTTAGGTGTGATTAGCCTCGGGAAGCCTCAGCGGAAATGGGCCTCATCTCGCCTGGAGGGCAAAACCTCCTGGATTTTCTCGAGTTGTGGCAGGTGCTCTCGACTTACGACGGGGACCTCAGGGACCCGCTCTGGTGGCCTCAGGAAAGGCCAGTCCCCATGCGAGTTCCTCGGGGGCCTCTCGGGATTCCTCTCCCGTGGATGCCGGGGCCTAAGACCTTGTGTGGAGTCGGGGCCGGAAGCTGAGGATTTCTCTCCAGTGCTGACATGGATCTTGGGGTACTTCTGGAGTCTCCCCAGGGAGTAAGTCCTCGTCTCGAATGGGGGCATGCACGTGCGCTTTCCTCCAGAACTGTAGCAGCAGTGTCACGCTTCCCATCGCCTGGATCAAAGGATCTGTGGATTTCCCTCGAGGCTTTCCCACGAGGCTTTCCCACGATGCTTTCCCACAGGGCTGTCCCACCTGCCACCGTGGTGGGAGTCGATCCTCGGCGTGAAAGTGGAGGCAGTGCAGGGAAAAGAGGTTCCTCTGGAATGGACGGAGTCATCTGGGGGACTCTTGGAATGGTGGCACGACGCTGGAATTCCTCTCGCCTTTCCTGTGGAGAGCGCCTCCTTTAGAGACGCGACGGAAAGCTGGGAATTCTTTCCAGAGCAAGCAGGGAAAGGATCCCTCATCTCGAGCTACGAGACGGAAACGGGGCTCCTCTGGGTGTGGGCGGGACCCTCGTGCTTCCTTTAGGGTGGAGACGGGTATGTCGGGGAACTTCTTGATTTGCACCAAGGGTGTGAAGGACCTTTGGAAGTTCCAGAGGTTAGGTGTGATTAGCCTGGAGAAGCCTAAGGGGAATTGGGCCTCATCTCGCCTAGAGGGCTAAACCTCCTGGATTTTCTCGAGTTGCGGCAGGTGCTTTCGACTTACGACGGGGACCTCAGGGACCCGCTCTGGTGGCCTCAGGAAAGGCCTGTCCCCATGCGAGTTGCTCGGGGCCTCTCAGGATTCCTCTCCGTTCGATGCCGGGGCCTAAGACCTTGTGGGGATGTGGGGCCGGAACCTGAGGATTCCTCTCAAGTTCTGACATGGATCTTGGGGTACTTATGGAGTCTACCAAGGGTAGTAAGTCCTCGTCTCGAATGGGGTCATGCAGGTGCGATTTCCTCCAGAGCGTTAGCAGCAGTGTCACCCTTCCCGTCAGGATGATCAAGGGATCTGTGACTTTCCCTCGAGGCTTTCCCACCGGGCTGTCCCACGTGCCACCGTGGTGGGATTCGATCCTCGGCGTGAAAGTCGAGGCAGTGCAGGGAAAACAGGTTCCTCTGGAATGGACTGAGAAATCTGGGGGACTCTTGGAATGGTGGCACGGCGCTGGAATTCCTCTCGCCTTTCCTGTGGAGAGTGCCTCCTCTTGAGATGCCACGGGAACGCTGGGAATTCTTTCCAACAAAGCAGCGAAAGGATCCCTCATCCCGAGCAAGGAGGCGGAACCGGGGTTACTCGGGATATGGGCAGGAACCTCGTGCTTCCTCTAGAGTGGAAACAGTTATGTCAGTGAACTTTTTGAGTTGCAGCAAGGGTGTGAAGGACGTTTTGGAAGTTCCAGAGGTTAGGTGTGATTAGCCTAGAGAATCCTCAGCGGAAATGGGCCTCACCTCGCCTGGAGGGGAAAACCTCCTGGATTTTCTCGAGTTGCGGCAGGTGCTCTCGAACTACGACGGTGACCTCAGGGACCTGCTCCGGTGGCCTCAGGAAAGGCCAGTCCCCATGCGAGTTGCTCGGGGGCATCTCGGGGTTCCTCTCGCTTCGATTCCGGGGTGAAAGACCTTGTGTGGAGTCAGGTCCGGAACCAGAGGTTTCCTCTCCAGTGCTGATATGGATCTTGGGGTACTTCTGGAGTCTCCCCAGGGAGTAAGTCCTCGTCTCGAATGGGGGCAAGCACGTGCGCTTTCCTTCCGAACTGTAGCAGCAGTGTCACGCTTCCCATTGCCTGGATCAAGGGATCTGTGGCTTTCCCTCGAGGCTTTCCCACGTGGCTTTCCCACGAGGCTTTCCCACAGGGCTGTCCCACGTGCCACCGTGGTGTGAGTTGATTCTCGGCGTGAAAGTCGAGGCAGTGCAGGGAACACAAGTTCCTCTGGAATGGACTGAGACATCTGGGGACTCTTGGAATGGTGGCACGACGCTGGAGTTCCTCTCGCCTTTCCTGTGGAGAGCGCCTCCTCTTGAGATGCGACGGGAACACCGGGAATTCTTTCCCGACCAAACAGGGAAAGGATCCTTCATCTCGAGCTACGAGGCGGAAACGGGGCTTCTCTGGATGTGGGCGGGACTCTCGTGCTTCCTCTGGTGGAGACGGGGATGTTGGGGAACTTCTTAAGTTGCAGCAAGGGTGTGAAGGACCTTTGGAAGTTCCAGAGGTAAGATGTGATTAGCCTCGAGAAGCCTCAGCGGAAATGGGCCTCATCTCGCCTGGAGGGCAAAACCTCCTGGATTTTCTCGAGTTGCGGCAGGTGCTCTTGACTTACGATGGGGACCTCAGGGACCCGCTCCGGAGCCTCAGAACTGGACAGTCGCCATTCGAGTTTCTCGGGGGCCTGTCGAGATTCCTCTCTCTTCGATGCCAGGGCCTAAGTCCTTGTGTAGACTCGGGGCTAGAACCTGAGTATTCCTCTCCGGTGCTGACATATATCTTGGGGTACTTCTGGAGTACCCCCAGGGGAGTGAGTCCTCGTATCCAGAGGGGGCAAGCACGTGCGCTTTCCTTCCGACCTGTAGCAGCAGTGTCACGCATCCCGTCTCGTCGATCATCGGATCTGTGGCTTTCCCTCGAGGATTTCCCACGAGGCTTTCTCACGAGGCTTTCCCACAGGGCTGTCCCACGTGCCACCGTGGTGGAAGTCGATCCTCGTCCTGAAAGTCGAGGCAGTGCAGGGAAAACAGGTTCCTCTGGAATGGACTGAGACATCTGGGGAACTCTGGGAATGGTGACAAGACCCTGGAGTTCCTCTCGCCTTTCCTGAGAGCGCCTCCTCTTGAGATGGGACGGGAATGCCCAGAATTCTTTCCCGACCAAGCAGCGAAAGGATCCCTCATCTCGAGCTACGAGGCGGAAACGGGGCTCCTCAGGATGTGCCCGGGACCCTTGTACTTCCACTAGATGGGATACGGGAATGTCAGTCAATTTCTTGAGCTGCAGTAAGGGTGTGCAGGACCTTTTGGAAATTCCAGAGGTTAGGTGTGATTAGCCTCGAGAAGCCACAGCGGAAATGGGCCTCATCTGGCCTTGAGTGCAAAACCTCCTGGATTTTCTCGAGTTGCGGCAGGTGCTCTCGACTTACGACGGGGACATCAGGGACCCGCTCTGGTGGCCTCAGGAAAGGCCAGTCCCCATGTGAGTTGCTCGGGGGCCTCTCGGGATTCCTCTCCCTTCGATACCAGGGCCTAAGACCTTGTGGGGATGTGGGGCCGGAACCTGAGGATTCCTCTCCAGTGCTGACATGGATCTTGGGGTACTTATGGAGTCTCCCCAGGGAGTAAGTCCTCGTCTCGAATGGGGTCATGCACGTACGCTTTCCTCCAGAGCGTTAGCAGCAGTGTCACCCTTCCCGTCACGATGATCAAGGGATCTGTGACTTTCCCTCGAGGCTTTCCCTCAGGGCTGTCCCACGTGCCACCATGGTGTGAGTCGATCCACGGCGTGAAATTCGAGGCAGTGCAGGAAAACAGGTTCCTCTGGAATGGACTGAAACATCTGGGGGACTGTTCGAATGGTGGCACGACGCTGGAGTTCGTCTCGCCTTTCCTGTGGAGAGCGCCTCCTCTTGAGATGCGCCGGGAACGCCGGGAATTCTTACCCGACCAAGCAGGGAAAGGATCCCTCATCTCGAGCTACGAGGCGGAAACGGGGCTCCTCTGGATGTGGCCGGGACCTCGTGCTTCCTCTAGAGTGGTGACTTGGATGTCAGGGAACTTCTTGAGTTGCAGCAAGGGTGTGAAGGACCTTTTGGAAGTTCCAGAGCTTAGATGTGATTAGCCTTGAGAAGCCTCAGCGGAAATGGGACTCATCTCGCCTGAAGGGCAGAACCTCCTGGATTTTCTCGAGTTGTGGCAGGTGCTCTCGACTTCCGACTGGGACCTCAGTGATCCGCTCTGGTGGCCTCAGGAAAGGCCAGTCCCCATGCGAGATGCTCGCGCGCCTCTCGGGATTCCACATCCTTGGATGCAGTGGCCTAAGACCTTGTGCGGAGTCGGTCCCGGAACCTGAGGATTCCTCTCCAGTGCTGACATGGATCTTGGGGTACTTCTGGAGTCTCCCCAGGGAGTAAGTCCTCGTCTCGAAAGGGGGCATGCACGTGCGCTTTCCTCCAGAGGGGAAGCAGCATTGTCACGCTTCCCGTCACGTGGATCAAGGGATCTGTGGCTTTCCTCGAGGCTTTCCCACAGGGCTGCAACACCTGCCACTGTGGTGGGAGTCGATCCTCGGCGTAGAAGTCGAGGCAGTGCAAGGAAAACATGTTCCTCTGAAATGGACTGAGACATCTGGGGGACTCTCGGAATGGTGGCACGACCCTGGAGTTCCTCTCGCCTTTCCTGTGTAGAGCGCCTACTCTTGAGATGCGACGGGAACGCCGGGAATTCTTTCCGGACCAAGTAGCTAAAGGATCCCTCATCTCGAGCTACGAGGCGGAAACGAGGCTCCTCTGGATGTAGGCGGGACCCTCGTGCTTCCTTTCAAGTGGAGAGGGGAATGTCGGGGAACTTTTTGAGTTCCAGCAAGGATGTGAAGGACCTTTTGGAAGTTCCAGATGTTAGGTGTGATTAGCCTCGGGAAGCCTCAGCGGAAATGGGCCTCATCTCGCCTGGAGGGCAAAACCTGCTGGATTTTCTCGAGTTGTGGCAGGTGCTCTCGACTTACGACGGGGACCTCAGGGACCCGCCCTGGTGGCCTCAGGAAAGGCCAGTCCCCATGCGAGTTGCTCGGGGCCTCTCGGGATTCCTCTCCCTTTGATGACGGGGCCTAAGACCTTGAGTTTTGTCAGGTCTGGAACCTGAGGATTCCTCTCCAGTGCTGACATGGATCTTGGGGTACTTCTGGAGTCTCCCCAGGGGTGTAAGTCCTCGTCTCGAATGGGGGCATGCACGTGCGCTTTCCTGCAGAGCGGTAGCAGCAGTGTCACGCTTCCCGTCGCGAGGATCAAGGGATCTGTGGCTTTCCTCGAGGCTTTCCCACAGGGCTGTCCCACGTGTCACCGTGGTGGGAGTCGATCCTCGGTGTGAAAGTCGAGGCAGTGCAGGGAAAACAGGTTCCTCTGGAATAGAGTGAGATATCTGGGGGACTCTTGGAATGGTGGCACGACGCTGGAGTTCCTCTCGCCTTACCTGTGGAGAGCGCCTCCCCTTGAGATGCGACGGGAACGCCGGGAAATCTTACCGACCAAGCAGGGAAAGGATCTCTCATCTCGAGCTACGAGGCGGAGATGGATGTGGGCGGGACCCTCGTGCTTCCTCTAGAGTGGAGACGGGATGTCGGGAACTTCTTGAGTTGCACAAGGGTGTGAAGGAACTTTTGGAAGTTCCAGAGCTTAGATGTGATTAGCCTTGGGAAGCCTCAGTGGAAATGGGCCTCATCTCGCCTGGAGGGCAAAACGTCCTGGATTTTTTCACGTTGCGGCAGGTGCTCTCGTCTTAGGACTGTGACCTAAGGGACCCGCTCTGGTGGCCTCAGGACTGGCCAGTCCCCATGCGAGTTGCTCCGGAGCCTTTCGGGATTCCTCTCCCTTCGATGCCAGGGACTAAGACATTGTGTGGAAGCGGGGCCGAAACCTGAGGATTCCTCTCCAGTGCTGACATGGATCTTGGGGTATTCCTGGAGTCTCCCCAGGAAAGTAAGTCCTCGTCTCGAATGGGGGCATGCACGTGCGCTTTCCTCCAGAGCGGTAACAACACTGTCACGCTTCCCATTGCGTTGATCAAGGGATCTGTGGCTATCCCTCGAGGCTTTCCCACAGGTCTGTCCCACGTGCCACCGTGGTGGGAGTCGATCCTCGGTGTGAAAGTCGAGGCAGTGCAGGGAAAACAGGTTTCTCTGGAATGGACTGAGACACCTGGGATACTCTGCGAATGGTGGCACGACCCTGGAGTTCCTCTCGCCTTTCCTGTGGAGAGCGCCTCCTCTTGAGATGCGACGGGAACGCCCAGAATTCTTTCCCGTCCAAGCAGCGAAAGATCCCTCATCTGGAGGTACCAGGCGGAAACGGGGCTTCTCTGGATATTGGCGGGACCCTCCTGCTTCCTCTCGAGTGGAGACGGGTATGTCGGGGAACTTCTTGAGTTGCAGCAAGTGTGTGAAGGACCTTTTGGAGGTTCCGGAGGCTATGTGTGATTAGCCTCGAGAAGCCTCAGGAAATGGGCCTCATCTCGCCTGGAGGGCAAAACCTCCTGGTTTTTCTCGAGTTGAGGCAGGTGCTCTCGACATACGACGGGGACCTCAGGGACCCGCTCTGGTGGCCTCAGGAAAGGCCAGTACCCATGCGAGTTGCTCGGGGGCCTCTCAGGATTCCTCTCCCTTCGATGCCCGGGCCTGAGACCTTGTTTGGAGTCGGGCCCAGAACCTGAGGATTCCTCTCCTTGGCTGACATGGATCTTGGGGTACGTCTGGAGTCTCCCCAGGGAGTAAGTCCTCGTCTAATGGGGGCATGCACGTGCTCATTCCTCCAGAGCTATAGCAGCAGTGTCACGCTTCCGATCGCCTGGATCAAGGGATCTGTGGCTTCCCCTCGAGTCTTTCCCTCGAGGCTTTCCCACAGGCCTGTCCCACGTGCCACCGCGGTGGGAGTCGATCCTCGGTGTGAAAGTCGAGGCAGTGCAGGGAAAACAGGTTCCTCGGGATGGACTGAGACATCTGGGGGACTCTGGAATGGTGGCACGACAGTGGAGTTCCTCTCGCCTTTCCCGTGGAGAGCGCCTCCTCTGAGGTGCGACGGGAACGCCGGGAATTCTTTCCCGACCAAGCAGGGAAAGGATCCCTCATCTCGAGCTACGAGGCGGAAAGGGGGCTCCTCTGGATGTGGGCGGGACCCTCTTGCTTCCTCTCGAGTGGAGACTGGTATGTCGGGGAACTTCTTCAGTTGCAGCAAGGGTGTGAAAGACCCTTTGGAAGTTCCAGAGGTTAGATGTGATTACCCTCCAGACGCCTCAGTGGAAATGGGCCTCATCTAGCCTGGAGGGGAGAACCTCCTGGATTTTCTCGAGTTGCGGCAGGTGCTCTCGTCTTACGACGGTTACGAAAGGGACCAGCTCTGGTCGCCTCAGGACTGGCCAGTCCCCATGTGAGTAGCTCGGGAGCCCCTCGGGATTCCTTTCCCATCGATGCCGGAGCCTAAGACTTTTTGTGGAGTCGGGGCAGGAACCTGAGGATTCCTCTCCAGTGCTGACATGGATCTTGGGGTACATCTGGAGTCTCCCCTGGGGAGTCAGTCCTCGTCTCGAAAGGAGGCCTCCACATGCGCTTCCCTGCGGAGCGGTAGCAGCAGTGTCACGCTTCCCATCGCATGGATAAAGCTATCTGTGGCTTAACCAAGAGGCTTTCCCACAGGGCTGTCCCACGTGCCACCGTGGTGGGAGTCGATCCTCGGCGTGAAAGTCGAGGCAGTGCAGGGAAAACAGGTTCCTCTGGAATGGACTGAGACATCTGGGGACTCTTGGAATGGTGGAAAGACGCTGGAGTTCCTCTCGCCTTTCCTGTGGAGAGCGCCTCCACTTGAGATGCGACGGAAACGCCGGGAATTCTTTCCCGACCAAGCAGGGAAAGGATCCCTCATCTTGAGCTAGGAGGCGGAAACTGGGGTCCTCTGGATGTGGGAGGGACCCTCGTGCTTCCTCTAGAGTGGAGACGGGATGTCGGGGAACTTCTTTAAATGCAGCAAGGGTGTGAAGGACCTTTGGAAGTTCCAGAGGTTAGATGTGATTAGCCTTGAGAAACGTCAGCGGAAATGGGCCTCATCTCGCCTGGAGAGCAAAACCTGCTGGATTTTCTCGAGTTGCGGCAGGTGCTCTCGACTTATGATGGGGACATCAGGGACCCGCTCTGGTGGCCACACGAAAGGCCAGTCCCCATGCGAGTTGCTCGGGGGCCTCTCGGGATTCCTCTCCCTTGATGCCGGGGCCTAAGACCTTGTGTGGAGTCGGGTCCGGAACCTGAGGATTCCTGTCCAGTGCTGACATGGATCTTGGGGTACTTCTGGAGTCTCCCCAAGGGAGTAAGTCCACGTCTCGAATGGGGGCATGCACGTGCGCTTTCCTCCAGAGAGGTCGCAGCAGTGTCACGCTTCCCATCGCCTGTATCAAGGGATCTGTGGCTTTCCTCGAGGCTTTCCCACGAGGCTTTCCCACAGGGCTGTCCCACGTGCCACCGTGGTGGGAGTCGATCCTCGGCGTGAAAGTCGAGGCAGTGCAGGGAAAACAGGTTCCTCTGGAATGGACTGAGACATCTGGGGGTCTCTGGGAATGGTGGCACGACCCTGGAGGTCCTCTCCCCTTTCCTGTGGAGAGCGCCTCCTCTTGAGATGCGACGGGAACGCCCAGAATTCTTTCCCGACCAAGCAGCGAAAGGATCCCTCATCTCGAGCTACGAGGCGGCAACGGGTCTCCTCTGGATGTGGGCGGGACCCTCGTGCTTCCTCTCAAGTGGAGACGGGTATGTCAGGAAACTTCTTGATTTGCAGAAACGGTGTGAGGGACCTTTTGGAAGTTCCAGGGGATAGGTGTGATTAGCTCCGAGAAGCCTCAGCTGAAATGGGCCTCATCTCGCCTGGAGGGCAAAATCTCTAGGATTTTCTCGAGTTCCGGCAGGTGCTCTCGACGTACGATGGGGACCTCAGGAACCCGCTTTGTGGCCTCAGGAAAGGCCAGTCCCCATGCGAGTTGTTCGGGGACCTCTCGGGATTCCTCTCCCTTCGATGCCGGGGCCTAAGACCTTTTGTGTGGTCGGGGCCGGAACATGAGGATTCCTCTCCAGTGCTGACATGGATCTTGGGGTACTTCTGGAGTCTCCCCAGGGGAGTCAGTCCTCGTCTCGAAATTTGGCATGCACGTACGCTTTCCACCAGAGCCGTAGCAGCAGTGTCACGCTTCCAGTCGTGTGGATCAAGGGATCTGTGGTATCCCTCCAGGCTTTCCCACGAGGCTTTCCCACGAGGCTTTCCCACAGGGCTGTCCTACGTGCCTCAGTGGTGGGAGTCGATCCTCGGAGTGAAAGTCGAGGCAGTGCAGTGATGACAGTTTCCTCTGGAATGGACTGAGATATCTGGGGGACGCTGGGAATGGTGGCACGACCCTGGAGTTCCTCTCCCCTTTCCTGTGCACAGCGCCTCCTCTTGAGATGCGACGGGAACTCCCAGAATTCTTTCCCGACCAAGCAGGGAATAGATCCCTCATCTCGAGCTACGAGGTGGAAAGGGGGCTCCTCTGGATGTGGGCCGGACCCTCGTGCTTCCTCTCGAGTGGAGACGGGTATGTCAGGGAACTTCTTGAGTTGCAAAAGGGTGTGAAGGATCTTTTGGAAGTTGCAGAGGTTAGGTGTGATTAGCCTCGAGAAGCCTCAGCGGAAAAGGGCCTCATCTCGCCTGGAGGGCAAACCTCCTGGATTTTCTCGAGTTGCGGCAGGTGCTCTCGACCTACGATGGGTACCTCAGGGACCCGCTCTGGTGGCCTCAGGACTGGCCAAACCCCATTCGAGCTGCTCGGCGGCCTCTCGGGATTCCTCTCCCTTTGATGCCGGGACCTAATACCTTGAGTGGTATCACGTCAGGAACCTGAGGATTCCTCTCCAGTGCGGACATGGATCTTGGGGTACTTGGAGTCTCCTCAGGGGAGTAAGAACTCGTCTCGAATGGGGGAATTGACGTGCGCTTTCCTCCAGAGCTGTTGCAGAAGTGTCACGCTTCCCATCACCTGGATCAAGGGATCTGTGGCTTTCCCTCGAGGCTTTCCCATGAGGCTTTCCCACAGGGCTGTCCCACGTACCACCGTGGTGGGAGTCGATCCTCGGCGTGAAAGTCGAGGCAGTGCAGGGAAAACAGGTTGATCTGGAATGGACTGAGACATCTGGGGGACTCTTGGAATGGTGGCACGACGCTGGAGTTCCTCTCGCCTTTCCTGTGGAGAGCGCCTCCTCTTGAGATGCGACGGGAATTCCCAGAATTCTTTCCCGACCAAGTAGCAAAAGAATCCCTCATCTCGATCTACGAGGCGGAACCGGGGCTCCTCTGGATGTAGGCGGGGCCCTCGTGCTGGCTCTCGAGTGGAGACGGGAATGTCAGGGAACTTCTTGAGTTGCAGCAAGGGTGTGAAGGACCTTTGGAAGTTCCAGAGGTTAGGTGTGATTAGCCTTGAGAAGCCTCAGCGGAAATGGGCCTCATCTCGCCTGGAGGGCAAAACCTCCTGGATTTTCTCGACTTGTGGCAGGTGCTCTCGACTTTCGACGGGGACCTCAGGGACCCGCTCTGGTGGCCTTAGGAAAGGCCAGTCCCCATGCGAGTCGATCGGGGGCCTCTCCGGGTTCCTCTCCCTTCGATCCCAGGGCCTAAGACCTTGTGTGGAGTCGGGGCTGGAACCTGAGGATTAAGCTCCAGGGCTGACATTGATCTTGGGGTATTCCTGGAGTCTCCCCAGGGGAGTAAGTCCTCGTCTCGAATGGGGGCATGCACGTGCGCTTACCTCCAGAGCGGTAGCAGCAATGTCACGCTTCCCGTCCCGTGGAACAAGGGATATGTGGCTTTCCCTCGAGGCTTTCCCACGAGGCTTTCCCACGAGGCTTTCCCACAGGTCTGTCCCACGTGCCACCGTGATGGGACTCGATCCTAGGAGTGAAAGTCGAGGCAGTGCAGGGAAAACAGGTTCCTCTGGAATGGACTGAGATATCTGGGGGACGCTGGGAATGGTGGCACGACCCTGGAGTTCCTCTCCCCTTTCCTGTGCACAGCGCCTCCTCTTGAGATGCGACGGGAACTCCCAGAATTCTTTCCCGACCAAGCAGGGAATAGATCCCTCATCTCGAGCTACGAGGTGGAAAGGGGGCTCCTCTGGATGTGGGCCGGACCCTCGTGCTTCCTCTCGAGTGGAGACGGGTATGTCAGGGAACTTCTTGAGTTGCAAAAGGGTGTGAAGGATCTTTTGGAAGTTGCAGAGGTTAGGTGTGATTAGCCTCGAGAAGCCTCAGCGGAAAAGGGCCTCATCTCGCCTGGAGGGCAAACCTCCTGGATTTTCTCGAGTTGCGGCAGGTGCTCTCGACGTACGATGGGTACCTCAGGGACCCGCTCTGGTGGCCTCAGGACTGGCCAAACCCCATTCGAGCTGCTCGGGGGCCTCTCGGGATACCTCTCCCTTTGATGCCGGGACCTAATACCTTGAGTGGTATCACGTCAGGAACCTGAGGATTCCTCTCCAGTGCGGACATGGATCTTGGGGTACTTGGAGTCTCCTCAGGGGAGTAAGAACTCGTCTCGAATGGGGGAATTGACGTGCGCTTTCCTCCAGAGCTGTTGCAGAAGTGTCACGCTTCCCATCGCCTGGATCAAGGGATCTGTGGCTTTCCCTCGAGGCTTTCCCATGAGGCTTTCCCAAAGGGCTGTCCCACGTACCACCGTGGTGGGAGTCGATCCTCGGCGTGAAAGTCGAGGCAGTGCAGGGAAAACAGGTTCCTCTGGAACGGACAGAGACATGTAGGGGACTCTGGAAATGGTGGCACGACGCAAGTGTCACTCTCGCCTTTCCTGTGGAGAGCGCCTCCTCTTGAATTGCGACGGGAACGCCGGGAAGTCATTCCTGACCAAGCAGGGAAAGGATGCCTCATCTGGAGCTACGAGGCGGAAACGGGTCTGCCTTGGATGTGGGCGGGACCCTCGTTCTTCCTCTCGAGTGGAGACGGGTAGGTCGGGGAACTTCTTGAGTCGCAGCAAGGGTGTGAAGGACACTTCGGAAGTTGCAGGGGTTAGATGTGATTAGCCTCGAGACGCCTCATCGAAAATGGGTGACATCTAGCCTGGAGGGCAAAACCTCCTGGATTTTCTCGAGTTGCCGCAGGTCCTCTCCTCTTATGACGGTGACCTAAGGGACCCGCTCTAGTGGCCTCAGGAAAGGCCAGCCCCATGCGAGTTGCTCGGGGGCCTCTCGGGATTCCTCCCCCTTCGATGCCGGGGCCTAAGACCTTGTGTGGAGGCGGGCCGGAACCTGAGGATTCCTCTCCAGTGCTGACATGGATCGTGGGGTACTTCTGGAGTCTCCCCAGGGGAGTATGTCCTCCTCTCGAATTTGGCATGCACGTGCGCTTTGCTCCAGAGCTGTAGCAGCAGTGTCACGCTTCCCATCGCCTGGATCAAGGGATCTGTGGCTTTCCCTCGAGGCTTACCCACGAGGCTTTCCCACAGGGCTGTCCCACGTGCCACCATGGTGGGAGTCGATCCTCGGCGTGAAAGTCGAGGCAGTGCAGGAAAACAGGTTCCTCTGGAAAGGACTGAGATTTCTGGGGGACTCTGGGAATGGTGGCACGACGCTGGAGATCCTCTCGCCTTTCCTGTGGAGAGCGCCTCCTTCTGAGATGCGACGGGAACGCCGGGAATTCTTTCACGCAAAGCAGCGAAAGGATCCCTCATCTCGAGCTACGAGGCGGAAACGGGGCTCCTCTGGATGTGGGCGGGACCCTCGTGTTCCCTCTAGAGTGGAGACGGGTATGTCGGGGAACTCCTTGAGTTGCAGCAAGGGTGTGAAGGACCTTTTGGAAGTTCCAGAGGTTAGGTGTGATTAGCCTGGAGAAGCCTCAGCGGAAATGGGCCTCATCTCGCCTGGAGGGCAAAACCTCCTGGATTTTCTCGAGTTGCGGCAGGTGCTCTCGACTAACGACGGGGACCTCAGGGACCCCCTCTGGTGGCCTCGGAAAGGCCAGTCCCCATGCGAGTTGATCGGGGGCTTCTCGGGATTCCTCTACCTTCGATGCCGGGGCCTAGGACCATGTGTGGAGTCGGGGTCGGAACCTGAGGATTCCTCTCCAGTGCTGACATGGATCTTGGGGTACTTCTGGAGTCTCCCCAGGGAGTAAGTCCTCGTCTCGAGAGGGTGCATTCACGTGCGCTTTCCTCCGAAGCGGTAGCAGCAATCTCACGCTTCTCATCGCGTGGGTCAAGGGATCTGTGGCTTTCCCTCTAGGCTTTCCCACGAGGCTTTCCCACGAGGCTTTGCCACAGGGCTGTCCCACGTGCCACCATGTTGGGAGTCGATGCTCTGCGTGAAAGTCGAGGCAGTGCAGGAAAACAGGTTCCTCTGGAATGGACTGAGACATCTGGGGACTCTGGGAATGGTGGCACGACCCTGGAGTTCCTCTCGCCTTTCCTGTGGAGAGCGCCTCCTCTTGAGATGCGACGGGAACTCCCAGAATTCTTTCCCGAAAAAGCAGCGAAAGGATCCCTCATCTCGAGCTACAGGCGGAACCGGGGCTCCTCTGGATGTAGGCGGGGCCCTCGTGCTGGCTCTCGAGTGGAGACGGGAATGTCGGGGAACTTCTTGAGTTGCAGCAAGGGTGTGAAGGACCTTCTGAAAGTTCCAGAGGTTAGGTGTGATTAGCCTGGAGAAGCCTCAGCGGAAATGGGCCTCATCTCGCCTGGAGGGCAAAACCTGCTGGATTTTCTCGAGTTGTGGCAGGTGCTCTCGACTTTCGACGGGGACCTCAGGGACCCGCTCTCGTGGCCTCAGGAAAGGCCAGTCCCCATGCGAGTCGATCGGAGGCCTCTCGGGAATCCTCTACCTTCTATTGAGGGGCCTAAGACCTTCTGTGGAGTCGGGGCTAGAACCTGAAGATTACGCTCCAGTGCTGACATGGATCTTAGGGTATTTCTGGAGTCTCCCCAGGGAGTAAGTCCTCGTCTCGAATGGGGGCATGCACGTGCGCTTTCCTCCAGAGCGGTAGCAGCAATGTCACGCTTCCATCGCGTGGATCAAGGGATCAGTGGCTTTCCTTCTAGGATTTCCCACGAGGCTTTCCCACAGGGCTGTCCCACGTACCACCGTGTTGGGAGTCGATCCTCGGCGTGAAAGTCGAGGCAGTGCAGGGAAAACAGGTTCCTCTGGAATGGACTGAGACATCTGGGGGACTCTCGGAATGGTGGCACGACGCTGGAGTTCCTCTCGCCTTTCCGGTGGAGAGCGCCTCCTCTTGGGTTGCGACGGGAACGCCGGGAATTCTTTCCCGACAAAGAAGAGAAAGGATCCCTCATCTCAAGCTACGAGGCGGAAACGGGGCTCCTCTGGATGTGGCGGGACCCTCGTGCTTCCTCTCGACAGGAGCGTGTATGCCGGGGAATTTCTTGAGTTGCAGCAAGGGTGTGAAGGACCTTTGGAAGGTACAGAGGTTAGATGTGATCAACCTCAAGACGCCTCAGCGGAAATGGGCCTCATCTAGCCTGGAGGGCAAAACCTCCTGGATTTTCTCGAGTTGCGGCAGGTGCTCTCGACTTACGCCGGGGACCTCAGGGACCCGCTCTGGTGGCCTCAGGAAAGGCCAGTTCCCATTCGAGTTGAATCGGGGCCTCTCGGGATTCCTCTCCCTTGATGCCGGGGCCTAAGACCTTGTGTGGAGTCGGGGCAGAAACCTGAGGATTCCTCTCAGTGCTGACATGGATCTTGGATTACTTCTGGAGTCTCCCCAGGGAGTAAGTCCTCGTCTCGAATGGGGGCATGCACGTGAGCTTTCCTCCAGAGCTGTAACAGCAGTGTCACGCTTCCCATCGCCTGGATCAAGGGATCTGTGGCTTTCCTCGAGGCTTTCCCACGAGGCTTTCGAAAGTGGCTTTCCCACAGGCCTGTCCCACGTGCCACCGTGGTATGAGACGATCCTCGGCGTGAAAGTCGAGGCAGTGCAGGAAAACAGGTTCCTCTGGAATGGACTGAGACATCTGGGTGACTCTTGGAACTGTGGCACGACGCTGGATTCCTCTCGAATTTTCTGTGGAGAGCGCCTCCTTGAGATGCGACGGGAAAGCCCAGAATCATTTCCCGACCAACCAGGAAAAGGATCCCTCATCTCGAGCGACGAGGCACAATAGGGGCTCCTCTGGATGTGGGCGGGACCCTCGTGTTTACTCTAGAGTGGAGACGGGATGTCGGGAACTTCTTGAGTTGCAGCAATGGTGTGAAGGACCTTTTGGAAGTTCCAGAGCTTAGATGTGATTAGCCTTGAGAAGCCTCAGCAGAAATGGTCCTCATCTCGCCTGGAGGGCAAAACCTCCTGGAGTTTCTTGAGTTGCCGCAGGTGCTCTCGACTTACGACCGGGACCTCAGGGACCCGCTCTGGTGGGCTCAGGAAAGGCCAGTCCCCATGCGAGTTGTTCGCAGGCCTCTCGGGATTCCTCTCCCTTCAATGCCGGGGCCAAGACCTTGTGTGGAGTCGGGGCCGGAACCTGAGGATTCCTCTCCAGTGCTGACATGGGTCTTGTGGTACTTCTAGAGTCTCCCCAGGGGAGTAAGTCCTCCTCTCGAATTGGGGCATGCACGTGCGCTTTCCTCCAGAGTGATAGCAGCAGTGTCACGCTTCCCATCGCGTGGATCAAGGGATCTGTGGCTTTCCCTCGAGGCTTTTCCACGAAGCTTTCCCTCGAGGCTTTCCCACAGGGCTGTCCCACGTGCCACCGTGGTGGGAGTCGATCCTCGACGTGAAAGCCGAGGCAGTGCAGGGAAAACAGGTTCCTCTGGAATGGACTGAGACATCTGGGGTACTATTGGAATGGTGGCACGACGCTGGAGTTCCTCTCGCCTTTCCTGTGGAGAGCGCCTCCTCTTGACATGCGACGGAACGCCCAGAATTCTTTCCCGACCAAACAGGAAAAGGATCCCTCATCTCGAGCTACGAGGCAGAAACGGGGCTCCGCTGGATGTGGGCAGGACCCTCGTGTTTCCTCTAGAGTGGAGACGGGATGTCGGGAACTTCTTGAGTTGCAGCAATGGTGTGAAGGACCTTTTGGAAGTTTCAGAGCTTAGATGTGATCAGCCTTGAGAAGCCTCAGGAAATGGGCCTCATCTCGCCTGGAGGGCAAAACCTCCTGGAGTTTCTTGAGTTGCGGCAGGTGCTCTCGACTTATGACGGGAACCTCAGGGACCCGCTCTGGTGGCCTCAGGAAAGGCCAGTCCCCATGCGAGTTGTTCGCGGGCCTCTCGGGATTCCGCTCCCTTCGATGCCGGGGCCTAAGACCTTGTGTGGAGTCGGGGTCAGAACGTGAGGTTTCCTCTGCAGTGCTGACATGGATCTTGGGGTCCTTCTGGAGTCTCCCCAGGGGAGACAGTCCTCGTCTCGAATGGGGGCATGCACGTGCGCTTTCCTCCAGAGCTGTAGCAGCAGTGTCACGCTTCCCATCGCCTGGATCAAGGGATATGTGGCTTTCCCTCGAGGCTTTCCCACGAGGCTTTTCGACAGTGTTGTCCCACGTGCCACCGTTGTGTGAGT
This sequence comes from Ovis aries, assembly GCF_016772045.2. Lineage (NCBI taxonomy): Eukaryota > Metazoa > Chordata > Mammalia > Artiodactyla > Bovidae > Ovis > Ovis aries. Next base: position 68,759 of record NC_056076.1, read on the forward strand.
CGATCCTCCTCGTGAAAGTCGAGGCAGTGCAGGGAAAACAGATTCCTCTGGGATGGACTGAGACATCTGGGGACTCTGGGAATGGTGGAACGATCCTGGAGTTCCTCCTGCGTTTCCTGTGGAGAGCGCCTCCTCTTGGCCCACTTGAGCGGCCCCTCTCGAGAGGGGGCATGCACGTGCGCTTTCCTCCCGAGCTGTAACTGCAGTGTCACGCTTAACGTCGCGCCGATCATGGGATCTGTGGTTTTCCCTCGAGGATTTCCCACGAGGCTTTCCCACGAGGCTTTCCCACAGGGCTGTCCCACGTGCCACCGTGCTGGAATTCGAACCTCGGCGTGAAAATCGAGGCAGTGCAGTGAAAACAGGTTCCTCTGGAATGGACTGAGACATCTAGGGGACACTTGGAATGGTGGCACGACGCTGGAGTTCCTCTCGCCTTTCCTGTGGAGAGTGTCTCCTCTTGAGATGCGACGGGAATGCCCAGAATTCTTTCCCGACAAAGCAGCGAAAGGATGCCTCATCTCGAGCTACGAGGCGTAAACGGGGCTCCTCTAGATGTGGCCGGGACAGTCGTGTTTCCTCGCGAGTGGAGACGGGGATGTCAGGGAACTTCTTGAGTTGCAGGAATGGTGTGAAGGACCTTTTGGAAGTTCCGGAGCTTAGATGTGATTAGCCTTGAGAAGCCTCAGCAGAAATGGTCCTCATCTCGCCTGGAGGGCAAAACCTCCTGGAGTTTCTTGAGTTGCCGCAGGTGCTCTCGACTTACGACCGGGACCTCAGGGACCCGCTCTGGTGGGCTCAGGAAAGGCCAGTCCCCATGCGAGTTGTTCGCAGGCCTCTCGGGATTCCTCTCCCTTCAATGCCGGGGCCAAGACCTTGTGTGGAGTCGGGGCCGGAACCTGAGGATTCCTCTCCAGTGCTGACATGGGTCTTGTGGTACTTCTAGAGTCTCCCCAGGGGAGTAAGTCCTCCTCTCGAATTGGGGCATGCACGTGAGCTTTCCTCCAGAGTGATAGCAGCAGTGTCACGCTTCCCATCGCGTGGATCATGGGATCTGTGGCTTTCCTCGAGGCTTTCCCACGAGGCTTTCCCAAGAGGCTTTCCCACAGGGCTGTCCCACGTGCCACCGTGGTGAGAGTCGATCCTAGGCATGAAAGTCGAGGCAGTGGTGGGAAAAAAGGTTCCTCTGGAATGGACTGAGACATCTGGGGCACTCTGGGAATGGTGCCGCGACCCTGTAGTTCCTCTCGCCTTTCCTGTGGAGAGCGCCTCCTCTTGAGATGCGACGGGAACGCCGCGAATTCTTTCTCGACCAAGCAGGGAAAGGATCCCTCATCTCGACCTACGAGGCGGAAACCGGGCTCCACTGGATGTGAGCGCGACCCTCGTGCTTCATCTCCATTGGAGACGGGTATGTCGGGGAACTTCTTGAGTTGCACCAAGGGTGTGAAAGACGTTTTGGAAGTTCCAGAGTTTAGGTGTAATTAGCCTCTAGAAGCCTCAGCAGAAATAAGCCTTATCTCGCCTGGAGGTCACAACCTCCAGGATTTTCTCGAGTTGCGGCAGGTCCTCTCGACTTACAACGGGGAACTCGGGGACCCGCTCTGGTGGCCTCAGGAAAGGCCAGTCCCCAAGCGAGTTACTTGGGGGCCTCTCGGGATTCCTCTCCATTCGATGCCGGGGCCTAAGACCTTGTGTGGAGTCGGGCCCAGAACCTGAGGATTCCTCTCCAGTGCTGACATGGATTTGGGGTAATTCTGGAGTCTCCCCAGGAGAGTAAGTCCTCGTCTCGAATGGGGGCATGCACGTGTGCTTTCCTCCAGAGCGGTAGCAGCAGTGTCATGCTTCCTGTCGCGTGGAACCAGGGATCTGTGGCTTTCCCTCGAGGCTTTCCCACGACGCTTTCCCACAGGGCTGTCCCACATGCCACCGTGGTGGGAGTCGATTCTCGGCGTGAAAGTCGAGGCAGTGCAGGGAAAACAGGTTCCTCTGGATTGGACTGAGACATCTGGGGACTCTTGGAATGGTGGCACGACGCTGGAGTTCCTCTCGCCTTTCCTGTGGAGAGCGCCTCCTCTTGAGATGCGACGGGAACACCGGGAATTCTTTCCTGACAAAGCAGCGAAATGTCCCTCATCTCGACCTACGAGGCGGAAACGGGGCTCCTCTGGATGGGGCCGGGACCCTCGTGCTTCCTCTATAGTGGAGACGGGTATGTCAGGGAACTTCTTGAGTTGCAGCAAGGGTGTGAAGGACCTTTGGAAGTTCCAGAGGTTAGGTGTGATTAGCCTTGAGAAGCGTCAGCGGAAATGGGCCTCATCTCGCCTGGAGGGCAAAACCTCCTGGATTTTCTCGAGTTGTGGCAGGTGCTCTCGACTTACAACGGGGACCTCAGGGACCCGCTCTTGTGGCCTCAGGAAGTGCCGGTCACCATTCGAGTTGCTCGAGGGCCTCTAGGGAATCCTCTCCCTTCGATGCCGGGGCCTAAGACCTTGTGTGGAGTCAGGACCGGAACCTGAGGATTCCTCTCCAGTGCTGACATGGATCTTGGGGTACTTCAGGTCTCCCTAGGGGAGTAAGTCCTCGTCTTGAATGGGGGCATGCATGTGTGCTTTCCTCCAAAGAGGTAGCAGCAGTGTCACGCTTCCCATCGCCTGGATCAAGGGATCTGTGGCTTTCCTCGAGGCTTTCCCACGAGGCTTTCCCTCGAGGCTTTCCCACAGGGGTGTCCCAGGTGCCACCGTGGTGGGAGTCGATCCTCGGCTTGAAAGTCGAGGCAGTGCAGGGAAAACAGGTTCCTCTGGAATGGACTGAGACATCTGGGGACTCTTGGAATGGTGGCACGACGCTGCAGTTCCTCTCGCCTTTCCTGTGGAGAGCGCCTCCTCTTGAGATGCGACGGGAATGCCCACAATTCTTTCGCGACCAAGCAGGGAAAGGATCCCTCATCTTGAGCTACTAGGCGGAAACGGGGCTCGTCTGGATGTGGGCGGGACCCTCGTGCTTCCTCTAGAGTGGAGACGGGTATGTCAGGGAACTTCTTGAGTTGCAGCAAGAGTGTGAAGGACCTTTGGAAGTTCCAGAGGTTAGGTGTGATTAGCCTCCAGAAGCCTCAGCGGAAATGGGCCTCATCTCTCCTGGAGAGCTAAGCCTCCTGGATTTTCTCGAGTTGCGGCAGGTGCTCTCGACTTACGCCGGGGACCTCAGGGACCCACTCTGGTGGCCTCAGGAAAGGCCAGTCCCCATGCGAATTGCTCGGGGGCCTCTCGGGATCCCTCTCCCTTGGATGCCGGAACCTAAGATTTTGTGAGCAGTCGGGCGCGGAACCTGAGGATTCCTCTCCAGTGCTGACATGGATCTTGGGGTCCTTCTGGAGTCTCCCCAGGGGAGTAAGTCCTCGTCTCCAATGGGGGCATGCACGTGCGCTTTCCTCCAGAGCTGCAGCAGCAGTGTCACGCTTCCCATCGCCTGGATCAAGGGATCTGTGTCTTTCCCTCGAGGCTTTTCCACGAAGCTTTCCCTCGAGGCTTTCCCACAGGGCTGTCCCACGTGCCACCGTGGTGGGAGTCGATCCTCGGCGTGAAAGCCGAGGCAGTGCAGGGAAAACAGGTTCCTCTGGAATGGACTGAGACATCTGGGGTACTATTGGAATGGTGGCACGACGCTGGAGTTCCTCTCGCCTTTCCTGTGGAGAGCGCCTCCTCTTGACATGCGACGGAACGCCCAGAATTCTTTCCCGACCAAGCAGGAAAGGATCCCTCATCTCGAGCTACGAGACAGAAACGGGGCTCCGCTGGATGTGGGCAGGACCTCGTGCTTCCTCTAGAGTGGAGACGGGATGTCGGGAACTTCTTGAGTTGCAGCAAGGGTGTGAAGGACCTTTGGAAGTTCCAGAGCTTAGATGTGATTAGCCTTGAGAAGCCTCAGCGGAAATGGCCTCATCTCGCCTGGAGGGCAAAACCTCCTGGAGTTTCTTGAGTTGCGGCAGGTGCTCTCGACTTATGACGGGAACCTCAGGGACCCGCTCTGGTGGCCTCAGGAAAGGCCAGTCCCCATGCGAGTTGTTCGCGGGCCTCTCGGGATTCCGCTCCCTTCGATGCTGGGGCGAAGACCTTGTGTGGAGTCGGGGCCGGAACCTGAGGTTTCTCCAGTGCTGACATGGATCGGGGTCCTTCTGGAGTCTCCCCAGGGGAGAAGTCCTCGTCTCGAATGGGGGCATGCACGTGCGCTTTCCTCCAGAGCTGTAGCAGCAGTGTCACGCTTCCCATCGCCTGGATCAAGGGATATGTGGCTTTCCCTCGAGGCTTTCCCACGAGGCTTTTCGACAGTGTTGTCCCACGTGCCACCGTTGTGTGAGTCGATCCTCCTCGTGAAAGTCGAGGCAGTGCAGGGAAAACAGATTCCTCTGGGATGGACTGAGACATCTGGGGACTCTGGGAATGGTGGAACGATCCTGGAGTTCCTCCTGCGTTTCCTGTGGAGAGCGCCTCCTCTTGGCCCACTTGAGCGGCCCCTCTCGAGAGGGGGCATGCACGTGCGCTTTCCTCCCGAGCTGTAACTGCAGTGTCACGCTTAACGTCGCGCCGATCATGGGATCTGTGGTTTTCCCTCGAGGATTTCCCACGAGGCTTTCCCACGAGGCTTTCCCACAGGGCTGTCCCACTTGCCACCGTGCTGGAATTCGAACCTCGGCGTGAAAATCGAGGCAGTGCAGTGAAAACAGGTTCCTCTGGAATGGACTGAGACATCTAGGGGACTCTTGGAATGGTGGAACGACGCTGGAGTTCCTCTCGCCTTTCCTGTGGAGAGTGTCTCCTCTTGAGATGCGACGGGAATGCCCAGAATTCTTTCCCGACAAAGCAGCGAAAGGATGCCTCATCTCAAGCTACGAGGCGTAAACGGGGCTCCTCTAGATGTGGCCGGGACAGTCGTGTTTCCTCGCGAGTGGAGACGGGTATGTCAGGGAACTTCTTGAGTTGCAGGAATGGTGTGAAGGACCTTTTGGAAGTTCCAGAGGTTAGGTGTGATTTGCTTCGAGAAGCCTCAGCGGAAATGGGCCTCATCTCGCCTGGAGGGCAAACCTCCTAGATTTTCTCGAGTTGGGGCAGGTGCTCTGAACTTACGACGGGGACCTCAGGGACCCGCTCTGGGGGCCTCAGGAAAGGCCAGTCCCCATGCGAGTTGGCGCGGGCCTCTCGTGATCCTCTCCCTTCGATGCCGGGGCCTAAGACCTTGTGTGGAGTCGGGCCCGGAACCTGAGGATTCCTCTCCAGTGCTGACATGGATCTTGGGGTATTTCTGGAGTCTACCCAGAGGAGAAAGTCCTCGTCTCGAATCGGGGCATGCACGTGCGCTTTCCTCCAGAGCTGTAGCAGCAGTGTCACGCTTCCCATCGCCTGGATCAAGGGATCTGTGGCTTTCCCTCGAGGCTTTCCCACGAGGCTTTCCAACGAGGCTTCCCCTCAGGGGTCCCACGTGCCACCGTGGTGTAAGTCTATCCTCGGCGTGAAAGTCGTGGCAGTGCAGGGAAATCAGGTTCCTCTGGAATGGATTGAGATATCTGGGGGACTCTTGGAATGGTGGCATGACGCTGGAGTTCCTCTCGCCTTTCCTGTGGAGAGCGCCTCCTCTTGAGATGCGTCGGGAATGCCTAGAATTCTTTCGCTACAAAGCAGCGAAAGGATCCCTCATCTCGAGCTAGGAGGCGGAAACGGAGCTCCTCTGGATGTGGGTGGGAACCTCGTGCTTCCTCTCGAGTGGAGACGGGATGTCGGGGAACTTCTTGAGTTGCAGCAAGGGTGTGAAGGACTCTTTGGAAGTTCCAGAGGTTAGATGTGATTAGCCTCGAGACGCCTCAGCAGAAAAGTGCCTCATCTAGCCTGGAGGGGAGAACCTCCTGGATTTTCTCGAGTTCCGGCAGTTGCTCTTAACTTACGACGGTTACCTAAGGGACCCGCTCTGGTGGCCTCAGGAAAGGCCAGTCCCCATTCGAGTTTCTCGGGGCCTCTCGGGATTCCTCTCCCGGCGATGCCGGGCCTAAGACCTTGTGTGGAATCGTGCCGGAACCTGAGGATTCCTCTCCAGTGCTGACACGGATCTTCGGGCACTTCTGGAGTCTCCCCAGGGGAGTCAGTCCTCGTCTCGAAAGGGGGCATGCACCTGCGCTTTCTTCCAGAGCGGTAGCAGCAGTGTCTCGCTTCCTGTCTCGTGGATCAAGGGATCTGTGGCTTTCCCTTGAGGCTTTCCCACGAAGCTTTCCCACGAGGCTTTCCCAAAGGGCTGTCCCACGTGCCACCGTGGTGGGAGTCGATCCTCGGCGTGAACGTCTTGGCAGTGCAGGCAAAACAGGTACCTCTGGAATGGACTGAGACTTCCGGGGGACTCTTGGAATGTTGGCACGATGCTGGAGTTCCTCTAGATTTCCTGTGAGGAGCGCCTCCTCTTGGCGCTCTTGAGTACCCCCTCTCGAGAGTGGGCATGCACGTGTGCATTCCTTCCAACCTGTACCAGCAGTGTCTCGCTTCCCGTTGCGTGGGTCAAGGGATCTGTGGCTTTCCCTCCAGGCTTTCCCATGAGGCTTTCCCACGAGGCTTTCCCACAGGGCTGTCCCACAGGGCTGTCCCACGTGCCACCGTGGTGGGAGTCGATCCTCGGCGTAAAAGTCGAGGCAGTGCAGGGAAAACAGGTTCTTCTGGAATGGACTGAGACATCTGGGGACTCTTGGAATGGTGGCACGATGCTGGAGTTCCTCTCGACTTTCCTGTGGAGAGCGCCTCCTCTTGAGATGGGACGGGAATGCCGAGAATTCTTTCCCGACAAAGCAGGGAAAGGAGTTGCTCACGGGCTTCTTGGGATTCCTCTCCCTTCGATTCCGGGGCCTAAGGCCTTCTGTGGAGGCGGGGCGGGAACCTCATCTCAAGCTACGAGGCGGAAACGGGGCTCCTCTGAATGTGGGCGGGACCCTCGTGCTTCCTCTCGAGTGGAGCCGGGTATGTCGGGGAACTTCTTCAGTTGCAGCAAGGGTGTGAAGGACCCTTTGGACTTTCCAGAGGTTAGATGTGATTAGCCTCGAGACGCCTCAGCGGAAATGGACCTCATCTATCCTTGAGGGGAGAACCTCCTGGATTTCTCGAGTTGCGGCAGGTGCTCTCATCTTACGACGGTGATGAAAGGGACCCGCTCTGGTGGCCTCAAGACTGGTCAGTTCCCATTCGAGTTGCTAGGGGCGCCTCTCAGGATTCCTCTCCTTCGATGCCAGAGCCTAAGAAATTGTGTGGAGTCGAGCCCGGAACATGAGGATTACTCTCCAGTGCTGATATGTATCTGGGGTTCTTCTGGAGTCTCACCAGGGGAGTAAGTCCTATTCTTGAGAGGGGGCATGCACGTGGGCTTTTCGCCGCAGCTGTAGCAGGAGTGTCACGCTTTCCGTCGCGTTGATCATGGGATCTGTGGCTTTCCCTCGAGGATTTCCCAAGAGGCTTTCCGACGAGGATTTCCCACAGGGCTGTCCCACGTGCCACTTGGTGTGAGTTGATCCTCAGCTTGAATTTCGAGGCAGTGGAGGGAAAACACGTTCCTCTGGAATGGACTGAGATATCTGGGGGACTCTGAGATGGTGGCACGACCCTGGAGTTCCTCTCGCCTTTCCTGTGGAGAGCGCCTCCTCTTGAGATGCGACGGGAATGCCGGGAATTCTTTCATGACCAAGCAATGATAGGATCCCTCATCTCGAGCTATGAGGCGGAAACGGGTCTTCTCTGGATGTGGGCGGGACCCTCGTTCTTCCTCTCGAGTGGAGACGGGTAAGTCGGGGAACTTCTTGAGTTGCAGCAAGGGTGTGAAGGACCTTTGGAAGTTCCAGAGGTTAGGTGTGATTAGCCTCGAGAAGCCTCAGCGGAAATGGGCCTCATCTCGCCTGGAGGGCAAAACCTCCTGGATTTTCTCTAGTTGCGGCAGGTGCTCTCGACTTACGACGGGGACATCAGGACCCACTCTGGTGGCCTCAGGAAAGGCCAGTCCCCATGCGAGTTGCTCGGGGGCCTCTCGGGATCCTCTACCTTGGATGCCGGAGCCTAAGATTTTGTGTGCAGTCAGGCGCGGAACCTGAGGATTCCTCTCCAGGGCTGACATGGATCTTGGGGTACTTCTGGAGTCTCCCCAGGGAAGTAAGTCCTCGTCTCCAATGGGGGCATGCACGTGCGCTTTCCCCCAGAGCTGCAGCAGCAGTGTCACGCTTACCCATCGCCTGGATCAAGGGATCTGTGGCTTTCCCTCGAGGTTTTTCCACGAAGCTTTCCCTCGAGGCTTTCCCACAGGGCTATCCCACGTGCCACCGTGGTGGGAGTCGATCCTCGACGTGAAAGTCGAGGCAGTGCAGGGAAAACAGGTTCCTCTGGAATGGACTAAGACATCTGGGGGGCTCTTTGAATGGTGGCACGACGCTGGAGTTCCTCACGCCTTTCCTGTGGAGAGCGCCTCCTCTTGAGATGCGACGGGAATGCCCACAATTCTTTACCGACCAAGCAGAGATAGGATTCCTCATCTCGAGCTACGAGGCGGAAACGGGGCTCCTCTGGATGTGGCCGGGACCCTTGTGCTTCCTCTAGAGTGTAGACGGGTATGTCAGGGAACTTCTGGAGTTGCAGCAAGGGTGTGAACGACCTTTTCGAAGTTCCAGAGGTTAGGTGTGATTAGCCTAGAGAAGCCTCAGCGGAAATGGGCCTCATCTCGCCTGGAGGGCAAATCCTCCTGGATTTTCTCTAGTTGCGGCAGGTGCTCTTGACTTACGACGGGGAAATCAGGGACCCGCTCTGGTGGCCTCAGGAAAGGCCAGTCCCCATGCGAGTTGCTCCGGGGCCTCTCGGGATTCCTCTCCATTCGATGCCGGGGCTTAAGACCATGTGTGGAGGAGGGGCCGGAACATGAGGATTCCTCTCCAGGGCTGACATGGATCTTGGGGTACTTCTGGAGTCTCCCCAGGGGAGTAAGTCCTCGTCTCGAATGGGGGCATGCACGTGCGCTTTCCTCCCGAGCTGTAGCAACAGTGTCACGTTTCACATCGCCTGGATCAAGGGATCTGTGGCTTTCCTCGAGGCTTTCCCACGAGGCTTTCCCACTGGGCTGTCCCACGTGCCACCGTGGTGGGAGACGATCCTCGGCGTGAAAGTCGAGGCAGTGCAGGGAAAACAGGTTCCTCTGGAATGGACTGAGACATCTGGGGACTCTGGGAATGGTGGCACGACGCTGCAGTTCCTCTCGCCTGTCCTGTGGAGAGCGCCTCCTCTTGGGATGCGACGGGAACGCCGGGAATTCTTTCCCGACCAAGCAGGGAAAGGATCCCTCATCTGGAGCTACGAGGAGGAAACGGGGCTCCTCTGGATGTGGGCGGGACCTCGTGCTTCCTCTAGAGTGGAGACGGGGATGTCGGGGAACTTCTGGAAATGCAGCAAGCCTGTGAAGGACCTTTTGGAAGTTCCAGAGGTTAGATGTGATTAGCCTGGAGAAGCCTCAGCGGAAATGGGCCTCATCTCTCCTGGAGGGCAAAACCTCCTGGATTTTCTCGAGTTGCGGCAGGTGCTCTCGACTTACGACGGGGACCTCAGGGACCCGCTCTGGTGGCCTCAGGAAAGGCCAGTCCCCAAGCGAGTTGCACGGGGACCTCTCAGGATTCCTCTCCCTTCGATGCCCGGGCCTAAGACCTTGTGTGGAGGCGGGCCGGAACCTGAGGATTCCTTTCCAGTGCTGACATCGATCTTGGGGTACTTCTGGAGTCTCCCCAGGGAAGTAAATCCTCGTCTCGAATAGGGGCATGCACGTGTGCTTTCCTCAGGAGCAGAAGCAGCAGTGTCACTCTTCCCGTCCCGTTGATCATGGTATCTGTGGCTTTCCCTCGAGGCTTTACCACGAGGCTTTCCCACAGGGATGTCCCACGTGCCACCGTGGTGTGAGTCGATCCTCGGCATGAAAGTCGAGGCAGTGCAGGGAAAACAGGTTCCTCTGGAATGGACTGAGACATCTGGGGGACTCTGCTAATGGTGGCACGACCCTGGAGTTCCTCTTGCCTTTCCTGTGCAGAGCGCCTCCTCTTGAGATCCAATGGGAATGCCCAGAATTCTTTCCCGACCAAGCAACGAAAGGATCCCTCATCTCGAGCTACGAGGCAGAAACGGGGCTCCTCTGGATGTGGCCGGGACACTCGTGCTTCCTCTATAGTAGAGACGGGTATGTCGGGGAACTTCTTGAGTTGCAACAAGGGTGTGAAGGACCCTTTGGAAGTTCCAGAGTTTAGATGTGATTAGCCTCGAGAAGGCTCAGCGGAAATGGGCCTCATCTAGCCTGGAGGGGAGAACCTCCTGGATTTTCTCAAGTTGTGGCAGGTGCTCTCGTCTTACGACGGTGACCTAAGGGACCCGCTCTGGTGGCCTCAGGACTGGCCACTCCCCATGCTAGTTGCTCGGGGGCCTCTAGGGAATCCTCTCCCGTCGATGCCGGGGCGTAAGACCTTGTGTGGACTCGGGGCTGGAACCTGAGGATTCCTCTCCATTGCTGACATGTATCTTGGGGTACTTCTGGAATCTCCCCAGGGGAGTCAGTCCTCGTCTCGAATGGGGGCATGCACGTGCGCTTTCCTCCAGAGCGGTAGCAGCAGTGTCCCGCTTCCTGTCGCGTGGATCATGGGACCTGTGGCTTTCCCACGAGGATTTTCCACGAGGCTTTCCCACAGGGCTGTCCCATGTGCTTTCCCACAGGGCTGTCCCACGTGCCACCGTGGTGGGAGTCGATCCTCGGCGGGAAAGTCTAGGCAGTGCAGGGAAAACAGGTTCCTGTGGAATGGACTGAGACATCTGGGGGACTCTTGGAGTGGTGGCACAATGCTGGAGTTCCTCTCGACTTTCCTGTGGAGAGCGCCTCCACTTGAGATGGGACGGGAATTCCCAGAATTCTTTCCCGACCAAGCAGCGAAAGGATCCCTCATCTCAAGCTACGAGGCGGAAACGGCGCTCCTCTGGATGTGGGCGGGACCCTCGTGCTTCCTCTAGAGTGGAGACGGGATGTCGGGAACTTCTTGAGTTGCAGCAAGGGTGTGAAGGATCTTTTGGAAGTTCCGGAGGTAGATGTGATTAGCCTTGAGAAGCCACAGCGAAAATGGTCCTCATCTCGCCTGGAGAGCAAAACCTCCTGGATTTACTCGAGTTGCGGCAGGTGCTCTCGACTTCCGACGGGGACCTCAGGGACCCGCTCTGGTGGCCTCAGGAAAGGCCAGTCCCCATGCGAGTTGATCGGGGGCCTCTCGGGATTCCTCTCCCTTCGATGCCGGGGCCTAAGACCTTGTGTGGAGTTGGGCCCGGAACCTGAGGATTCCTCTACAGTGCTGACATGGATCTTGGGGTACTTCTGGAGTCTCCCCAGGGGAGTAAGTCCTCGTCTCGAATGGGGGCATGCACGTGTGATTTCCTCCAGAGCTGTAGCAGCAGTGTGACGCTTCCCATCGCCTGGATCAAGGGATCTGTGGCTTTCCCTCGAGGCTTTCCCACAGGGCTGTCCCACGTGTCACAGTGATCTGACTCGTGCCACGGTGGTGTGAGTCTATCCTCGGCGTGAAAGTCGAGGCAGTGCAGGGAAAACAGGTTCCTCTGGAATGGACTGAGACATCTGGGTTACTCTTGGAATGGTGGCACGACGCTGGAGTTCCTCTCGCCTTACTTGTGGAGAGCGCCTCCTCTTGAGATGCGACGGGAACACCGGGAATTCTTTCCCTACCAAGCAGGGAAAGGATCCCTCATCGCAAGCTACGAGGGGGAAACGGGGCACCTTGGATGTGGGCTGGAACATCGTGCATCCTCTAGAGTGGAGACGGGGATTTCGGGGAACTTCTTGAGTTGCAGCAAGGGTGTGAAGTACCTGTTGGAAGTTCCAGAGCTTAGATGTGATTAGCCTTGAGAAGCCTTGGTGGAAATGGTCCTCATCTCGCCTGGAGGGCAAAACCTCCTGGATTTTCTCGAGTTGCGGCAGGTGCTCTCTACTTACGATGGGGACCTCAGGGACCCGCTCTGGTGGCCTCAGGAAAGGCCAGTCCCCATGCGAGATGCTCGGGGGCCACTCGGGATTCCTCTGCCGTCGATGCCGGGGTCTAGGACCTTGTGTGTAGTCGGGGCCGGCACCTGAGGATTCCTCTCCAGGGCTGACATGGATCTTGGGGTCCTTCTGGAGTCTCCCCAGGGGAGTAAGTCCTCGTCTCGAAAGGGGGCATGCACGTGCGCTTTCCTCCAGAGCCGTAGCATCAGTATCACGCTTCCCATCGCCTGGATCAAGGGATCTGTGGCTTTTCCTCAAGGCTTTCCCAGGAGTCTTCCCCACAGGGCTGTCCCACGTGCCACCGTGGTGTGAGTCGATCCTCGGCAGGTAAGTTGAGGCAGTGCAGGGAAAACAGGTTCCTCTGGAATGGACTGAGACATCTGGGGGACTGTTGGAATGGCGGCACGACGCTGGAGTTCCTCTCGCCATTCCTGTGTAGAGCGCCTACTCTTGCGATGCGACGAGAATGCGGGGAATTCTTTCCCGACCAAGCAGGGAAAGGATCCCTCATCTCGAGCTGCGAGGCGGAAACGGGACTCCTCTGAATGTGCGCGGGACCCTCGTGCTTCCTCTAGAGTGGAGACGGGGATGTCGGGAACCTCTTGAGTTGCAACAAGGGTGTGAAGGACCTTTGGAAGTTCCAGAGGTTAGGTGTAATTAGCCTCGAGAAGCCTCAGCGGAAATGGGCCTCATCTGGCCTGGAGGGCAAAACCTCCTGTATTTTCTCGAGTTGGGGTAGGTGCTCTCGACTTACGACCGGGACTTCTGGGACCCGCTCTGGTGGCCTCAGGAAAGGCCAGTCCCTATGCGAGTTGCTCAGGGGCCTCTCGGGGTTCCTCTCCATTGGATGCTGCTGCCAAAGACCTTGTGTGGAATCGGGCCCGAAACCTGAGGATACCTCTCCAGTGATGACATGGATCTTGGGGTACTTCTGGAGTCTCCCCAATGGGAGTCAGTCCTCGTCTTGAAAGGGGTCTGCACGTGAGCTTTCCTCCCGAGTTGTAGCAGCATTGTCACGCTTCCCGTCGCGGTGATCATGGGATCTGTGGCTTTCCCTCGAGGCTTTCCCACGAGGCTTTCCCACAGGGCTGTCCCACGTGCCACCGTTGTGGGAGTCGATCCTCGGCATGAATGTTGATTCAGTGCAGGGAAAACAGGTTCCGCTGGAATGGACTGAGATATCTCGGGGACTCTGGGAATGGTGGCCCGACCCTGGAGTTCCTCTCGCCTATCGTGTGGAGAGCACCTCCTCTTGAGATGCGACGGAAAAGCCGGGTATTCTTTCCCGACCAAGCAGGGAAAGGATCCCTCATCTCGAGCTACGAGGCGGAAACGGGGCTACTCTGGATGTGGGCGGGACCCTCGTGCTTCCTCTAGAGTGGAGACGGGTATGTCGGGGAACTTCTTGAGTTTCAGCCGGGCTGTGAAGGACCTTTTGGAAGTTCCAGAGGTTAGGTGTGATTACCCTCGAGAAGCCTCAGGGGAAATGGGCCTCATCTCGCCTGAAGAGCAAAACCTCCTAGATTTTCTCGAGTTGCGGTAGGAGCTCTCGCCTTACGACGGGGACCACAGGACACGCTCTGGTGGCCTCAGGAAAGGCCAGTCCCCATGCGAGTTGCTCGTGGGCCTCTCGGGATTCCTCTCCCTTCGATGCCAGGGCCTAAGACCTTTTGTTGAGTGGAGGCGGGAACCTGAGGATTCCTGTCCAGTGCTGACATGGATCTTGGGGTACTTCTGGAGTCTCCCCAGGGGAGTCAGTCCACGTCTCTAATGGGGGCATGCACGTGCGCTTTCCTCCAGAGTGGTAGCAGCAGTGTCACGCTTCCCATCGCCTGGATCAAGGGATCTGTGGCTTTCCCTCGAGACTTTCCCATGAGACTTTCCCACAGGGCTGTCTCACAGACCACCGTGGTGGGAGTCGATCCTCGGCATGAAACTCGAGGCAGTGCAGGGAAAACAGGTTCCTCTGGAATGGACTGAGACATCAGGGTTACTCTTGGAATGGTGGCACGACGCTGGAGTTCCTCTCGCCTTTCTTGTGGAGAGCGCCTCCTCTTGAGATGCCACGGGGACACCGAGAATTCTTTCCCGACCAAGCTGGGAAAGGATCCCTCATCTCGAGCTGCGAGGCGGAAACGGGACTCCTCTGGATGTGGGCGGGACCTCGTGCTTCCTCTAGAGTGGAGACGGGATGTCGGGGAACTTCTTGAGTTGCAGCAAGGGTGTGAAGAACCTTTTGGAAGTTCCAGAGCTTAGATGTGATTAGTCTTGAGAAGCCTCAGTGGAAATGGTCCATATCTCTCCTGGAGGGCAAAACCTCCTGGATTTTCTCGAGTTGCGGCAGGTGCTCTCGACTTAGGACGGGGACCTCTGGGACCCTCTCTGGTGGCCTCAGGAAAGGCCAGTACCCATGCGAGTTGCTCGGGGGCCTCTCGGGACTTTTCTCCCTTCAATGCCAGGGCCTAAGACCTTTTGTGGAGTCGCGGCAGGAACCTGAGGATTCCTCTCCAGTGCTGACATAGATCTTGGGGTACTTCTGGAGTCTCCCCAGGGGAGTAAGTCCTCGTCTCAAATGGGGGCATGCAGGTGCGCTTTCCTCCAGAGCGGTAGCAGCAGTGTCACACTTCCCATCGCCTGGATCAAGGGATCTGTGGCTTTCCCACGAGGCTTTCCCACGAGGCTTTCCCACAGGGCTGTCCCACGTGCCACCGTGGTGGGAGTCGATCCTCGGCGTGAAAGTCGAGGCAGTGCAGGGAAAACAGGTTCCTCTGGAATGGACTGAGACATCTGGGGGACTCTCGGAATGGTGGCACGACGCTGGAGTTCATCTCACCTTTCCTGTGGAGAGCGCCTCCGCTTGACATGCGACGGGAACGCCGGGAATTCTTTCGAGACCAAGCAGGGAAAGGATCCCTCATCTCGAGATATGAGACGGAAACGGGGCTCCTCTGGATGAGGCCGGGACCCTCTTGCTTCCTCAAGAGTGGAGACGGGTATGTCAGGCAACTTCTTGTGTTGCAGCAAGGGTGTGAAAGACTTTTTGGAAGTTCCAGAGGTTAGGTGTGATTAGCTTAGAGAAGCCTCAGCGGAAAAGGGCCTCATCTCGCCTGGAGGGCAAAACCACCTGGATTTTCTCGAGTTGCGGCAGGTGCTCTCGCCTTACGACGGGGACCTCAGGGATCCGCTCTGGTGGCCTCACGAAAGGCCAGTCCCCATGCGAGTTGCTCGCGGGCCTCTCGGGCTTCCTCTCCCTTCGATGCCAGGGCCTAAGACCTTGTGTAGAGGCGGGGCCGGAACCTGAGGATTCCTCTCCAGGGCTGACATGGATCTTGGGGTACTTCTGGACTCTCCCCAGGGGAGTAAATCCTCATCTCAAATTGGGGCATGCACGTGCACTTTCCTCCAGAGCGGTAGCAGCAGTGTCACGCTTCCAGTACCGTGGATCAAGGGATCTGTGGCTTGCCCTCGAGGCTTTCAAACGAGGCTTTCCCACAGGGCTGTCCCACGTGTCACCGGGGTGGGAGTCGATCCTCGGCGTGAAAGTCGAGGCAGTTCAGAGAAAACAGGTTCCCCTGGAATGGACTGAGACATCTGGGGGTCTCTTGGAATGGTGGCACGACGCTGGAGTTCCTCTCGCCTCTCCTGTGGAGAGCGCCCCCTCTTGAGATGCGACGGGAATGCCCAGAATTCTTTCCCGACCAAGCAGGGAAAGAATCCCTCATCTCGATCTACCAGGCGGAAACGGTGCTCCTCTGGATGTGTCCGGGACCCTCGTGCTTCCTCTATAGTGGAAACGGGTATATTCGGGAACTTCTTGAGTTGCAGCCAGGGTGTGAAGGACCTTTCGGAAGTTCCAGAGGTTAGGTGTGATTAGGCTCGAGAAGCCTCAGCGGAAATGGGCCTCATTTCTCCTGGAGGGCAAAACCTCCTGGATTTTCTCGAGATGCGGCAGGTGCTCTCGACTTACGACGCGGACCTCAGGGACCCGCTCTGGTGGCCTCAGGAAAGGCCAGTCCCCATGCGACTTTCTCGGGGGCCTCTCGGGATTCCTCTCCCTTGGATGCCAGAGCCTAAGACCTTATGTGGAGTCGGGCCCGGAAACTGAGGATTCCTCTTCAGTGCTGACATGGATCTTGGGGTACTTCTGGAGTCTCGCCAGGGGAGTAAGCCCTCGTCTCGAAAGGGGACATGCTCGTGCGCTTTCCTCCAGAGCTGTAGAAGCAGTGTCACGCTTCCCATCGCCTGGATCAAGGGATCTATGACATTCCCTCGAGGCTTTCACACGAGGCTTTCCCACAAGGCTGTCACACGTGCCACCGTGGTGTGAGTCGATCCTCGGCATGAAAGTTGAGGCAGTGCAGGGAAAACAGGTTCCTCTGGAATGGACTGAGGCATCTGGGGGACTCTTGGAATGGTGGCACAACGCTGGAGTTCCTCTCGCCTTTCCTGTGGAGAGCGCCTCCTCTTGAGATGCGACGGGAATGCCAGAATTCTTTCCCGACCAAGCAGGGAAAGGATCCCTCATCTCGAGTTAGGAGGCGGAAACGGGCTCCTTTGGATGTGGCCGGGACCCTCGTGCTTCCTCTGGAGTGGAGACGGGTATGTCAGGCAACTTCTTGATTTGAAGCAAGGGTGTGAAGGACCTTTTGGAAATTCCAGAGGTTAGGTGTGATTATCCTCGAGAATCCTCAGTGGAAATGGGCCTCATCTCGCCTGGAGGGCAAAACCTCCTGGATATTCTAGAGTTGTGGCAGGTGCTCTCGACTTATGACGGGGACCTCAGTGACCCGCTCTGGTGGCCTCAGGACTGGCCAGTCCCCATTCGAATTGCTAGGGGGCCCCTCGGGATTCCTCTCCGGTAGATGCCAGGGCCTAAGACCTTGTGTGGAGTCCGGGCCAGATGCTGAGGATTCCTCTCCAGTGCTGAGTTGTATCTTGGGGTACTTCTGGAGTACCCCCAGGGGAGTGAGTCCTCGTCTCGAATGCGGGCATGCACTTGCGCTTTCCTCCAGAGCGGTAGCAGCAGTGTCACGCAGTCCGCCCCGTGGATCAAAGCATCTATGGTTTTCCCTCGTGTCTTTCCCACGAGGCTTTCCCACGAGGCTTTCGCACAGGGCTGTCCCACGTGCACACGTGGTGGGAGTCGATCCTCGGCTTGAACGTCAAGGCAGTGCAGGGAAAACAGGTACCTCTGGAATGGACTGACACATCTGGGGGACTCTTGGAATGGTGGCACGACACTGGAGTTCCTCTTGCCTTTCCTGTGGAGAGCGCCTCCTCTTGAGATGCGACGGGAACGCCGGGAATTCTTTCCCTACGAAACAGGGAAAGGATCCCTCATCTCGAGCTAGGAGGCGGAAACGGGGCTGCCCTGGATGTGTTCGGGACCCTCGTGCTTCCTCTCGAGTGGAGACGGGTGTGTCGGGAACTTCTTGAGTTGCAGCAAGGGTGTGAAGGACCTTTGGAAGTTCCAGGGGTTAGCTGTGATTAGCCTCGAGAAGCCTCAGCGGAAATGGGCCTCATCTCGCCTGGAGGGCAAAACCTCCTGGATTTTCTCGAGTTGCGGCAGGTGCTCTCGACTTACGACGGGGCCCTCAGGGACCCGCTCTGGTGGCCTCAGGAAAGGCCAGTCCCCATGCGAGTTCCTCGGGGGCCTTTCGGAATTCCTCTCCCGCTGATGCCGGGGCCTAAGACCTTGTGTGAACTCAGGGCCGGAACCTGAGGATTCCTCTCCAGTGCTGACATGGATCTTGGGGTACTTCTGGAGTCTCCCCAGGGAGTGAGTCCTCGTCTCGAATGCGGGCATGCACGTGCGCTTTCCTCCAGAGCGGTAGCAGGAGTGTCACGCAGTCCGCCCGTGGGTCAAAGCATCTATGGTTTTCCCTCGTGTCTTTCCCACGAGGCTTTCTCACGAGGCTTTCCCACAGGGCTGCCCCACGTGCACACGTGGTGGAAGTCGATCCTCGTCCTGAAAGTCGAGGCAGTGCAGGGAAAACAGGTTCCTCTGGAATGGACTGAGACATCTGGGGAACTCTGGGAATGGTGACAAGACCCTGGAGTTCCTCTCGCCTTTCCTGAGAGTGCCTCCTCTTGAGATGGGACGGGAACGCCGGGAATTCTTTCCCTACGAAACAGGGAAAGGATCCCTCATCTCGAGCACGGAGACGGAAACGGGGCTCCCCTGGATGTGTTCGGGACCCTCGTGCTTCCTATAGAATGGGGACAGGGAGGGCGGGGAACTTCTTGAGTTGCAGCAGGGGTGTGAAGGACCTTTTGAAAGTTCCAGAGGTTATATATGATTAACCTTGAGAAGCCTCAGCGGAAACGGTCCTCATCTCGCCTGCAGGGCAAAACCTCCTGGATTTTCTCGAGTTGTGGCAGGTGCTCTCGACTTACAACGGGGACCTCAGGGACACGCTCTGGTGGCCTCAGGGAAGGCCAGTCCCCATGTGAGTTGCTCGCGGGCCTCTCGGGCTTCCTCTCCCGCTGATGCCAGGGCCTAAGACCTTGTGTGGAGGCGGGCCGGAACCTGAGGATTCCTCTCCAGTGCTGACATGGATCTTGGGGTACTTCTAGAGTCTCCCCAGGGGAGTAAGTCCTCATCTCGAATGGGGGCATGCACGTGCGGTTTCCTCCAGAGCGGTAGCAGCAGTGTCACGCTTCCCGTCCCGTGGATCAAAGCATCTATGGTTTTCCCTCGTGTCTTTCCCACGAGGCTTTCCCACGAGGCTTTCCCACTGGGCTGTCCCACGTGCACACGTGGTGGGAGTCGATCCTCGGCTTGAACGTCAAGGCAGTGAAGGGAAAACAGGTTCCTCTGGAATGGACTGAGACATCTGGAGGACTCTTGGAATGGTGGCACGACGCTGGAGTTCCTCTCGCCTTTCCTGTGGAGAGCGCATCCTCTTGAGATGCGACGGGAACGCCGGGAATTCTTTCCCTACGAAACAGGGAAAGGATCCCTCATCTCGAGCTCGGAGGCGGAATCGGGGCTCCCCTGGATGTGTTCGGGACCCTCGTGCTTCCTCTCGAGTGGAGACGGGTGTGTCGGGAACTTCTTGAGTTGCAGAAAGGGTGTGAAAGACCCTTTGGAAGTTCCAGTGGGTAGATGTGATTAGCCTCGAGAAGCCTCAGCAGAAATGGGCCTCATCTCGCCTGGAGGGCAATACCTCCTGGATTTTCTCGAGTTGCGGCAGGTGCTCTCGACTTACGACGGGGCCATCAGGGACCCGCTCTGGTGGCCTCAGGAAAGGCCAGTCCACATGCGAGTTCCTCGGGGGCCTTTCGGAATTCCTCTCCCGCTGATGCCGGGGCCTAAGACCTTGTGTGAACTCAGGGCCGGAACCTGAGGATTCCTCTCCAGTGCTGACATGGATCTTGGGGTACTTCTGGAGTCTCCCCAGGGGAGTCAGTCCTCGTCTCGAATGCGGGCATGCACTTGCGCTTTCCTCCAGAGCGGTAGCAGCAGTGTCACGCAGTCCGCCCCCGTGGATCAAAGCATCTATGGTTTTCCCTCGTGTCTTTCCCACGAGGCTTTCCCACGAGGCTTTCCCACAGGGCTGTCCCACGTGCCACGTGGTGGGAGTCGATCCTCGGCTTGAACGTCAAGGCAGTGCAGGGAAAACAGGTTCCTCTGGAATGGACAGACACATCTGGGGGCTCTTGGAATGGTGGCACGACCCTGGAGTTCCTCTCGCCTTTCCTGTGGACAGCGCCTCCTCTTGAGATGCGACGGGAACGCCGGGAATTCTTTCCCTACGAAACAGGGAAAGGATCCCTCATCTCGAGCTCGGAGGCGGAAACGGGGCTCCCCTGGATGTGTTCGGGACCCTCGTGCTTCCTCTCGAGTGGTGACGGGTGTGTCGGGAACTTCTTGAGTTGCAGAAAGGGTGTGAAGGACCCTTTGGAAGTTCCAGGGTTAGATGTGATTAGCCTCGAGAAGCCTCAGCGGAAATGGGCTTCATCTCGCCTGGAGGGCAAAACCTCCTGGATTTTCTCGAGTTGCGGCAGGTGCTCTCGACCTACGACGGGGCCCTCAGGGACCCGCTCTGGTGGCCTCAGGAAAGGCCAGTCCCCATGCGAGTTCCTCGGGGGCCTTTCGGAATTCCTCTCCCGCTGATGCCGGGGCCTAAGACCTTGTGTGAACTCAGGGCCGGAACCTGAGGATTCCTCTCCAGTGCTGGCATGGATCTTGGGGTACTTCTGGAGTCTCCCCAGGGGAGTGAGTCCTCGTCTCGAATGCGGGCATGCACTTGCGCTTTCCTCCAGAGCGGTAGCAGCAGTGTCACGCAGTCCGCCCCGTGGATCAAAGCATCTATGGTTTTCCCTCGTGTCTTTCCCACGAGGCTTTCCCCACAGGGCTGTCCCACGTGCCACGTGGTGGGAGTCGATCCTCGGCTTGAACGTCAAGGCAGTGCAGGGAAAACAGGTTCCTCTGGAATGGACTGACACATCTGGGGGACTCTTGGAATGGTGGCACGACCCTGGAGTTCCTCTCGCCTTTCCTGTGGAGACGGCCTCCTCTTGAGATGCGACGGGAACGCCGGGAATTCTTTCCCTACGAAACAGGGAAAGGATCCCTCATCTCGAGCTCGGAGGCGGAAACGGGGCTCCCCTAGATGTGTTCGGGACCCTCGTGCTTCCTCTCGAGTGGAGACGGGTGTGTCGGGAACTTCTTGAGTTGCAGAAAGGGTGTGAAGGACCCTTTGGAAGTTCCAGGGGTTAGATGTGATTAGCCTCGAGAAGCCTCAGCGGAAATGGGCCTCATCTCGCCTGGAAGGCAAAACCTCCTGGATTTTCTCGAGTTGCGGCATGTGCTCTCGACTTACGACGGGGCCCTCAGGAACCCGCTCTGGTGGCCTCAGGAAAGGCCAGTCCCCATGGGAGTTCCTCGGGGCCTTTCGGAATTCCTCTCCCGCTGATGCCGGGGCCTAAGACCTCGTGTGAACTCAGGGCCGGAACCTGAGGATTCCTCTCCAGTGCTGACATGGATCTTGGGGTACTTCTGGAGTCTCCCCAGGGGAGTCAGTCCTCGTCTCGAATGCGGGCATGCACTTGCGCTTTCCTCCAGAGCGGTAGCAGCAGTGTCAGGCAGTCCGCCGCGTGGATCAAAGGATCTATGGTTTTCCCTCGTGTCTTTCCCACGAGGCTTTCCCACGAGGCTTTCCCACAGGGCTGTCCCACGTGCCACCGTGGTGGAGTCGATCCTCGGCTTGAACGTCAAGGCAGTGCAGGGAAAACAGGTTCCTCTGGAATGGACTGACACATCTGGGGGACTCTTGGAATGGTGGCACGACCCTGGAGTTCCTCTCGCCTTTCCTGTGGAGAGCGCCTCCTCTTGAGATGCGACGGGAACGCCGGGAATTCTTTCCCTACGAAACAGGGAAAGGATCCCTCATCTCGAGCTCGGAGGCGGAAACGGGGCTCCCCTGGATGTGTTCGGGACCCTCGTGCTTCCTCTCGAGTGGAGACGGGTGTGTCGGGAACTTCTTGAGTTGCAGAAAGGGTGTGAAGGACCCTTTGGAAGTTCCAGGGGTTAGATGCGATTAGCCTCGAGAAGCCTCAGCGGAAATGGGCCTCATCTCGCCTGGAGGGCAACACCTCCTGGATTTTCTCGAGTTGCGGCAGGTGCTCTCGACTTACGACGGGGCCATCAGGGACCCGCTCTGGTGGCCTCAGGAAAGGCCAGTCCCCATGCGAGTTCCTCGGGGGCCTTTCGGAATTCCTCTCCCGCTGATGCCGGGGCCTAAGACCTTGTGTGAACTCAGGGCCGGAACCTGAGGATTCCTCTCCAGTGCTGACATGGATCTTGGGGTACTTCTGGAGTCTCCCCAGGGGACTCAGTCCTCGTCTCGACTGCGGGCATGCACTTGCGCTTTCCTCCAGAGCGGTAGCAGCAGTGTCACGCAGTCCGCCCCGTGGATCAAAGGGTTTTCCCTCGTGTCTTTCCCACGAGGCTTTCCCACGAGGCTTTCCCACAGGGCTGTCCCACGTGCACACGTGGTGGGAGTCGATCCTCGGCTTGAACGTCAAGGCAGTGCAGGGAAAACAGGTTCCTCTGTAATGGACTGACACATCTGGGGGACTCTTGGAATGGTAGCACGACCCTGGAGTTCCTCTCGCCTTTCCTGTGGAGAGCGCCTCCTCTTGAGATGCGACGGGAACGCCGGGAATTCTTTCCCTACGAAACAGGGAAAGAATCCCTCATCTCGAGCTCGGAGGCGGAAACGGGGCTCCCCTGGATGTGTTCGGGACCCTCGTGCTTCCTCTCGAGTGGAGACGGGTGTCTCGGGAACTTCTTGAGTTGCAGAAAGGGTGTGAAGGACCCTTTGGAAGTTCCAGGGGTTAGATGTGATTAGCCTCGAGAAGCCTCAGCGGAAATGGGCCTCATCTCGCCTGGAGGGCAAAACCTCCTGGATTTTCTCGAGTTGCCGCAGGTGCTCTCGACTTCCGACGGGGCCCTCAGGGACCCGCTCTGGTGGCCTCAGGAAAGGCCAGTCCCCATGCGAGTTCCTCGGGGCCTTTCGGAATTCCTCTCCCGCTGATGGGGCCTAAGACCTTGTGTGAACTAAGGGCCGGAACCTGAGGATTCCTCTCCAGTGCTGACATGGATCTTGGGGTACTTCTGGAGTCTCCCCAGGGGAGTCAGTCCTCGTCTCGAATGCGGGCATGCACTTGCGCTTTCCTCCAGAGCGGTAGCAGCAGTGTCACGCAGTCCGCCCCCGTGGATCAAAGCATCTATGGTTTTCCCTCGTGTCTTTCCCACGAGGCTTTCCCACGAGGCTTTCCCACAGGGCTGTCCCACGTGCACACGTGGTGGGAGTCGATCCTCGGCTTGAACGTCAAGGCAGTGCAGGGAAAACAGGTTCCTCTGGAATGGACTGACACATCTGGGGGACTCTTGGAATGGTGGCACGACCCTGGAGTTCCTCTCGCCTTTCCTGTGGACAGCGCCTCCTCTTGAGATGCGACGGTAACGCCGGGAATTCTTTCCCTACGAAATAGGGAAAGGATCCCTCATCTCGAGCTCGGAGGCGGAAACGGGGCTCCCCTGGATGTGTTCGGGACCCTCGTGCTTCCTCTCGAGTGTAGACGGGTGTGTCGGGAACTTCTTGAGTTGCAGAAAGGGTGTGAAGGGCCCTTTGGAAGTTCCAGGGGTTAGATGTGATTAGCCTCAAGAAGCCTCAGCGGAAATGGGCTTCATCTCGCCTGGAGGGCAAAACCTCCTGGATTTTCTCGAGTTGCAGCAGGTGCTCTCGACTTACGACGGGGCCCTCAGGGACCCGCTCTGGTGGCCTCAGGAAAGGCCAGTCCCCATGCGAGTTCCTCGGGGCCTTTCGGAATTCCTCTCCCGCTGATGCCGGGCCTAAGACCTTGTGTGAACTCAGGGCCGGAACCTGAGGATTCCTCTCCAGTGCTGGCATGGATCTTGGGGTACTTCTGGAGTCTCCCCAGGGGAGTCAGTCCTCGTCTCGAATGCGGGCATGCACTTGCGCTTTCCTCCAGAGCGGTAGCAGCAGTGTCACGCAGTCCGCCCCGTGGATCAAAGCATCTATGGTTTTCCCTCGTGTCTTTCCCACGAGGATTTCCCACGAGGCTTTCCCACAGGGCTGTCCCACGTGCACACGTGGTGGGAGTCGATCCTCGGCTTGAACGTCAAGGCAGTGCAGGGAAAACAGGTTCCTCTGGAATGGACTGAGACATCTGGGGACTCTTGGAATGGTGGCACGACCCTGGAGTTCCTCTTGCCTTTCCTGTGGAGACGGCCTCCTCTTGAGATGCGACGGGAACGCCGGGAATTCTTTCCCTACGAAACAGGGAAAGGATCCCTCATCTCGAGCTCGGAGGCGGAAACGGGGCTCCCCTGGATGTGTTCGGGACCCTCGTGCTTCCTCTCGAGTGGAGACGGGTGTGTCGGGAACTTCTTGAGTTGCAGAAAGGGTGTGAAGGACCCTTTGGAAGTTCCAGGGATTAGATGTGATTAGCCTCGAGAAGCCTCAGCGGAAATGGGCCTCATCTCGCCTGGATGGCAAAACCTCCTGGATTTTCTCGAGTTGCGGCAGGTGCTCTCGACTTATGACGGGGCCCTCAGGGACCCGCTCTGGTGGCCTCAGGAAAGGCCAGTCCCCATGCGAGTTCCTCGGGGCCTTTCGGAATTCCTCTCCCGCTGATGCCGGGGCCTCAGACCTGGTGTGAACTCAGGGCCGGAACCTGAGGATTCCTCTCCAGTGCTGACATGGATCTTGGGGTACTTCTGGAGTCTCCCCAGGGGAGTCAGTCCTCGTCTCGAATGCGGGCATGCACTTGCGCTTTCCTCCAGAGCGGTAGCAGCAGTGTCACGCAGTCCGCCCCGTGGATCAAAGCATCTATGGTTTTCCCTCGTGTCTTTCCCACGAGGCTTTCCCACGAGGCTTTCCCACAGGGCTGTCCCACGTGCACACGTGGTGGGAGTCGATCCTCGGCTTGAACGTCAAGGCAGTGCAGGGAAAACAGGTTCCTCTGGAATGGACTGACACATCTGGGGGCTCTTGGAATGGTGGCACGACCCTGGAGTTCCTCTCGCCTTTCCTGTGGAGAGCGCCTCCTCTTGAGATGCGACGGGAACGCCGGGAATTCTTTCCCTACGAAACAGGGAAAGGATCCCTCATCTCGAGCTCGGAGGCGGAAACGGGGCTCCCCTGGATGTGTTCGGGACCCTCGTGCTTCCTCTCGAGTGGAGACGGGTGTGTCGGGAACTTCTTGAGTTGCAGAAAGGGTGTGAAGGACCCTTTGGAAGTTCCAGGGGTTAGATGTGATTAGCCTCGAGAAGCCTCAGCGGAAATGGGCCTCATCTCGCCTGGAGGGCAAAACCTCCTGGATTGTCTCGAGTTGCGGCAGGTGCTCTCGACTAACGACGGGGCCCTCAGGGACCCGCTCTGGTGGCCTCAGGAAAGGCCAGTCCCCATGCGAGTTCCTCGGGGCCTTTCGGAATTCCTCTCGCTGATGATGGGGCCTAAGACCTTGTGTGAACTCAGGGCCGGAACCTGAGGATTCCTCTCCAGTGCTGACATGGATCTTGGGGTACTTCTGGAGTCTCCCCAGGGGAGTCAGTCCTCGTCTCGAATGCGGGCATGCACTTGCGCTTTCCTCCAGAGCGGTAGCAGCAGTGTCACGCAGTCCGCCCCGTGGATCAAAGCATCTATGGTTTTCCCTCGTGTCTTTCCCACGAGGCTTTCCCACGAGGCTTTCCCACAGGGCTGTCCCACGTGCACACGTGGTGGGAGTCGATCCTCGGCTTGAACGTCAAGGCAGTGCAGGGAAAACAGGTTCCTCTGGAATGGACTGACACATCTGGGGGACTCTTGGAATGGTGGCACGACCCTGGAGTTCCTCTCGCCTTTCCTGTGGAGAGCGCCTCCTCTTGAGATGCGACGGGAACGCCGGGAATTCTTTCCCTACGAAACAGGGAAAGGATCCCTCATCTCGAGCTCGGAGGCGGAAACGGGGCTCCCCTGGATGTGTTCGGGACCCTCGTGCTTCCTCTCGAGTGGAGACGGGTGTGTCGGGAACTTCTTGAGTTGCAGAAAGGGTGTGAAGGACCCTTTGGAAGTTCCAGGGGTTAGATGTGATTAGCCTCGAGAAGCCTCAGCGGAAATGGGCCTCATCTCGCCTGGAGGGCAAAACCTCCTGGATTTTCTCGAGTTGCGGCAGGTGCTCTCGACTTACGACGGGGCCCTCAGGGACCCGCTCTGGTGGCCTCAGGAAAGGCCAGTCCCCATGCGAGTTCCTCGGGGCCTTTCGGAATTCCTCTCCCGCTGATGCCGGGCCTAAGACCTTGTGTGAACTCAGGGCCGGAACCTGAGGATTCCTCTCCAGTGCTGACATGGATCTTGGGGTACTTCTGGAGTCTCCCCAGGGGAGTCAGTCCTCGTCTCGAATGCGGGCATGCACTTGCGCTTTCCTCCAGAGCGGTAGCAGCAGTGTCACGCAGTCCGCCCGTGGATCAAAGCATCTATGGTTTTCCCTCGTGTCTTTCCCACGAGGCTTTCCCACGAGGCTTTCCCACAGGGCTGTCCCACGTGCACACGTGGTGGGAGTCGATCCTCGGCTTGAACGTCAAGGCAGTGCAGGGAAAACAGGTTCCTCTGGAATGGACTGACACATCTGGGGGACTCTTGGAATGGTGGCACGACCCTGGAGTTCCTCTCGCCTTTCCTGTGGAGAGCGCCTCCTCTTGAGATGCGACGGGAACGCCGGGAATTCTTTCCCTACGAAACAGGGAAAGGATCCCTCATCTCGAGCTCGGAGGCGGAAACGGGGCTCCCCTGGATGTGTTCGGGACCCTCGTGCTTCCTCTCGAGTGGAGACGGGTGTGTCGGGAACTTCTTGAGTTGCAGAAAGGGTGTGAAGGACCCTTTGGAAGTTCCAGGGGTTAGATGTGATTAGCCTCGAGAAGCCTCAGCGGAAATGGGCCTCATCTCGCCTGGAGGGCAAAACCTCCTGGATTTTCTCGAGTTGCGGCAGGTGCTCTCGACTTACGACGGGCCCTCAGGGACCCGCTCTGGTGGCCTCAGGAAAGGCCAGTCCCCATGCGAGTTCCTCGGGGCCTTTCGGAATTCCTCTCCCGCTGATGCCGGGGCCTAAGACCTTGTGTGAACTCAGGGCCGGAACCTGAGGATTCCTCTCCAGTGCTGACATGGATCTTGGGGTACTTCTGGAGTCTCCCCAGGGGAGTCAGTCCTCGTCTCGAATGCGGGCATGCACTTGCGCTTTCCTCCAGAGCGGTAGCAGCAGTGTCACGCAGTCCGCCCCGTGGATCAAAGCATCTATGGTTTTCCCTCGTGTCTTTCCCACGAGGCTTTCCCACGAGGCTTTCCCACAGGGCTGTCCCACGTGCACACGTGGTGGGAGTCGATCCTCGGCTTGAACGTCAAGGCAGTGCAGGGAAAACAGGTTCCTCTGGAATGGACTGACACATCTGGGGACTCTTGGAATGGTGGCACGACCCTGGAGTTCCTCTCGCCTTTCCTGTGGAGAGCGCCTCCTCTTGAGATGCGACGGGAACGCCGGGAATTCTTTCCCTACGAAACAGGGAAAGGATCCCTCATCTTGAGCTCGGAGGCGGAAACGGGGCTCCCCTGGATGTGTTCGGGACCCTCGTGCTTCCTCTCGAGTGGAGACGGGTGTGTCGGGAACTTCTTGAGTTGCAGAAAGGGTGTGAAGGACCCTTTGGAAGTTCCAGGGTTAGATGTGATTAGCCTCGAGAAGCCTCAGCGGAAATGGGCCTCATCTCGCCTGGAGGGCAAAACCTCCTGGATTTTCTCGAGTTGCGGCAGGTGCTCTCGACTTACGACGGGGCCCTCAGGGACCCGCTCTGGTGGCCTCAGGAAAGGCCAGTCCCCATGCGAGTTCCTCGGGGCCTTTCGGAATTCCTCTCCCGCTGATGCCGGGGCCTAAGACCTTGTGTGAACTCAGGGCCGGAACCTGAGGATTCCTCTCCAGTGCTGACATGGATCTTGGGGTACTTCTGGAGTCTCCCCAGGGGAGTCAGTCCTCGTCTCGAATGCGGGCATGCACTTGCGCTTTCCTCCAGAGCGGTAGCAGCAGTGTCACGCAGTCCGCCCCGTGGATCAAAGCATCTATGGTTTTCCCTCGTGTCTTTCCCACGAGGCTTTCCCACGAGGCTTTCCCACAGGGCTGTCCCACGTGCACACGTGGTGGGAGTCGATCCTCGGCTTGAACGTCAAGGCAGTGCAGGGAAAACAGGTTCCTCTGGAATGGACTGACACATCTGGGGGACTCTTGGAATGGTGGCACGACCCTGGAGTTCCTCTCGCCTTTCCTGTGGAGAGCGCCTCCTCTTGAGATGCGACGGGAACGCCGGGAATTCTTTCCCTACGAAACAGGGAAAGGATCCCTCATCTCGAGCTCGGAGGCGGAAACGGGGCTCCCCTGGATGTGTTCGGGACCCTCGTGCTTCCTCTCGAGTGGAGACGGGTGTGTCGGGAACTTCTTGAGTTGCAGAAAGGGTGTGAAGGACCCTTTGGAAGTTCCAGGGGTTAGATGTGATTAGCCTCGAGAAGCCTCAGCGGAAATGGGCCTCATCTCGCCTGGAGGGCAAAACCTCCTGGATTTTCTCGAGTTGCGGCAGGTGCTCTCGACTTACGACGGGGCCCTCAGGGACCCGCTCTGGTGGCCTCAGGAAAGGCCAGTCCCCATGCGAGTTCCTCGGGGGCCTTTCGGAATTCCTCTCCCGCTGATGCCGGGGCCTAAGACCTTGTGTGAACTCAGGGCCGGAACCTGAGGATTCCTCTCCAGTGCTGACATGGATCTTGGGGTATTTCTGGAGTCTCCCCAGGGGAGTCAGTCCTCGTCTCGAATGCGGGCATGCACTTGCGCTTTCCTCCAGAGCGGTAGCAGCAGTGTCACGCAGTCCGCCCCGTGGATCAAAGCATCTATGGTTTTCCCTCGTGTCTTTCCCACGAGGCTTTCCCACGAGGCTTTCCCACAGGGCTGTCCCACGTGCACACGTGGTGGGAGTCGATCCTCGGCTTGAACGTCAAGGCAGTGCAGGGAAAACAGGTTCCTCTGGAATGGACTGACACATCTGGGGGACTCTTGGAATGGTGGCACGACCCTGGAGTTCCTCTCGCCTTTCCTGTGGAGAGCGCCTCCTCTTGAGATGCGACGGGAACGCCGGGAATTCTTTCCCTACGAAACAGGGAAAGGATCCCTCATCTCGAGCTCGGAGGCGGAAACGGGGCTCCCCTGGATGTGTTCGGGACCCTCGTGCTTCCTCTCGAGTGGAGACGGGTGTGTCGGGAACTTCTTGAGTTGCAGAAAGGGTGTGAAGGACCCTTTGGAAGTTCCAGGGGTTAGATGTGATTAGCCTCGAGAAGCCTCAGCGGAAATGGGCCTCATCTCGCCTGGAGGGCAAAACCTCCTGGATTTTCTCGAGTTGCGGCAGGTGCTCTCGACTTACGACGGGGCCCTCAGGGACCCGCTCTGGTGGCCTCAGGAAAGGCCAGTCCCCATGCGAGTTCCTCGGGGCCTTTCGGAATTCCTCTCCCGCTGATGCCGGGCCTAAGACCTTGTGTGAACTCAGGGCCGGAACCTGAGGATTCCTCTCCAGTGCTGACATGGATCTTGGGGTACTTCTGGAGTCTCCCCAGGGGAGTCAGTCCTCGTCTCGAATGCGGGCATGCACTTGCGCTTTCCTCCAGAGCGGTAGCAGCAGTGTCACGCAGTCCGCCCCGTGGATCAAAGCATCTATGGTTTTCCCTCGTGTCTTTCCCACGAGGCTTTCCCACGAGGCTTTCCCACAGGGCTGTCCCACGTGCACACGTGGTGGGAGTCGATCCTCGGCTTGAACGTCAAGGCAGTGCAGGGAAAACAGGTTCCTCTGGAATGGACTGACACATCTGGGGGACTCTTGGAATGGTGGCACGACCCTGGAGTTCCTCTCGCCTTTCCTGTGGAGAGCGCCTCCTCTTGAGATGCGACGGGAACGCCGGGAATTCTTTCCCTACGAAACAGGGAAAGGATCCCTCATCTCGAGCTCGGAGGCGGAAACGGGGCTCCCCTGGATGTGTTCGGGACCCTCGTGCTTCCTCTCGAGTGGAGACGGGTGTGTCGGGAACTTCTTGAGTTGCAGAAAGGGTGTGAAGGACCCTTTGGAAGTTCCAGGGGATAGATGTGATTAGCCTCGAGAAGCCTCAGCGGAAATGGGCCTCATCTCGCCTGGAGGGCAAAACCTCCTGGATTTTCTCGAGTTGCGGCAGGTGCTCTCGACTTACGACGGGCCCTCAGGGACCCGCTCTGGTGGCCTCAGGAAAGGCCAGTCCCCATGCGAGTTCCTCGGGGCCTTTCGGAATTCCTCTCCCGCTGATGCCGGGGCCTAAGACCTTGTGTGAACTCAGGGCCGGAACCTGAGGATTCCTCTCCAGTGCTGACATGGATCTTGGGTTACTTCTGGAGTCTCCCCAGGGGAGTCAGTCCTCGTCTCGAATGCGGGCATGCACTTGCGCTTTCCTCCAGAGCGGTAGCAGCAGTGTCACGCAGTCCGCCCCGTGGATCAAAGCATCTATGGTTTTCCCTCGTGTCTTTCCCACGAGGCTTTCCCACGAGGCTTTCCCACAGGGCTGTCCCACGTGCACACGTGGTGGGAGTCGATCCTCGGCTTGAACGTCAAGGCAGTGCAGGGAAAACAGGTTCCTCTGGAATGGACTGACACATCTGGGGGACTCTTGGAATGGTGACACGACCCTGGAGTTCCTCTCGCCTTTCCTGTGGAGAGCGCCTCCTCTTGAGATGCGACGGGAACGCCGGGAATTCTTTCCCTACGAAACAGGGAAAGGATCCCTCATCTCGAGCTCGGAGGCGGAAACGGGGCTCCCTGGATGTGTTCGGGACCCTCGTGCTTCCTCTCGAGTGGAGACGGGTGTGTCGGGAACTTCTTGAGTTGCAGCAAGGGTGTGAAGGACCCTTTGGCAGTTCCAGTGGTTAGATGTGATTAGCCTCGAGAAGCCTCAGCGGAAATGGGCCTCATCTCGCCTGGAGGGCAAAACCTCCTGGATTTTCTCGAGTTGCGGCAGGTCCTCTCGACTTACGACGGGGCCCTCAGGGACCCGCTCTGGTGGCCTCAGGAAAGGCCAGTCCCCATGCGAGTTCCTCGGGGCCTTTCGGAATTCCTCTCCCGCTGATGCCGGGGCCTAAGACCTTGTGTGACTCAGGGCCGGAACCTGAGGATTCCTCTCCAGTGCTGACATGGATCTTGGGGTACTTCTGGAGTCTCCCCAGGGGAGTCAGTCCTCGTCTCCAATGCGGGCATGCACTTGCGCTTTCCTCGAGAGCGGTAGCAGCAGTGTCACGCAGTCCGCCCCGTGGATCAAGGGATCTATGTCTTTCCCTCGAGGCTTTCCCACGAGGCTTTCCCACAGGGCTGTCCCACGTGCCACGTGGTGGGAGTCGATCCTCGGCTTGAACGTCAAGGCAGTGCAGGGAAAACAGGTTCCTCTGGAATGGACTGACACATCTGTGGGACTCTTGGAATGGTGGCACGACCCTGGAGTTCCTCTCGCCTTTCCTGTGGAGATGCCTCCTCATGAGATGCGACGGGAACGCCGGGATTTCTTTCCCTACGAAACAGGGAAAGGATCCCTCATCTCGAGCTTTGAGGCGGAAACCGGGCTCCCCTGGATGTGTGCGGGACCCTCGTGCTTCCTCTCGAGTGGAGACGGGTGTGTCAGGAACTTCTTGAGTTGCAGAAAGGGTGTGAAGGACCCTTTGGCAGTTCCAGGGGTTAGATGTGATTAGCCTCGAGAAGCCTCAGCGGAAATGGGCCTCATCTCGCCTGGAGGGCAAAACCTCCTGGATTTTCTCGAGTTGCGGCAGGTGCTCTCGACTTACGACGGGGCCCTCAGGGACCCACTCTGGTGGCCTCAGGAAAGGCCAGTCCCCATGCGAGTTCCTCGGGGGCCTTTCGGAATTCCTCTCCGCTGATGCCGGGGCCTAAGACCTTGTGTGAACTCAGGGCCGGAACCTGAGGATTCCTCTCCAGTGCTGACATGGATCTTGGGGTACTTCTGGAGTCTCCCCAGGGGAGTCAGTCCTCGTCTCGAATGCGGGCATGCACATGCGCTTTCCTCCAGAGCGGTAGCAGCAGTGTCACGCAGTCCGCCCCGTGGATCAAAGCATCTATGGTTTTCCCTCGTGTCTTTCCCACGAGGCTTTCCCACGAGGCTTTCCCACACGGCTGTCCCACGTGCACACGTGGTGGGAGTCGATCCTCGGCTTGAACGTCAAGGCAGTGCTGGGAAAACAGGTTCCTCTGGAATGGACTGACACATCTGGGGGACTCTTGGAATGGTGGCACGACCCTGGAGTTCCTCTCGCCTTTTCCTGTGGAGAGCGCCTCCTCTTGAGATGCGACGGGAACGCCGGGAATTCTTTCCCTACGAAACAGGGAAAGGATCCCTCATCTCGAGCTCGGAGGCGGAAACGGGGCTCCCCTGGATGTGTTCAGGACCCTCGTGCTTCCTCTCGAGTGGAGACCGGTGTGTCGGGAACTTCTTGAGTTGCAGAAAGGGTGTGAAGGACCCTTTGGAAGTTCCAGGGTTAGATGTGATTAGCCTCGGGAAGCCTCAGCGGAAATAGGCCTCATCTCGCCTGGAGGGCAAAACCTCCTGGATTTTCTCGAGTTGCGGCAGGTGCTCTCGACTTACGACGGGCCCTCAGGGACCCGCTCTGGTGGCCTCAGGAAAGGCCAGTCCCCATGCGAGTTCCTCGGGGCCTTTCGGAATTCCTCTCCCGCTGATGCCGGGGCCTAAGACCTTGTGTGAACTCAGGGCCGGAACCTGAGGATTCCTCTCCAGTGCTGACATGGATCTTGGGGTACTTCTGGAGCCTCCCCAGGGGAGTCAGTCCTCGTCTCGAATGCGGGCATGCACTTGCGCTTTCCTCCAGAGCGGTAGCATCAGTGTCACGCAGTCCGCCCCGTGGATCAAAGCATCTATGGTTTTCCCTCGTGTCTTTCCCACGAGGCTTTCCCACGAGGCTTTCCCACAGGGCTGTCCCACGTGCACACGTGGTGGGAGTCGATCCTCGGCTTGAACGTCAAGGCAGTGCAGGGAAAACAGGTTCCTCTGGAATGGACTGAGACATCTGGGGACTCTTGGAATGGTGGCACGACCCTGGAGTTCCTCTCGCCTTTCCTGTGGAGAGCGCCTCCTCTTGAGATGCGACGGGAACCCCGGGAATTCTTTCCCTACGAAACAGGGAAAGGATCCCTCATCTCGAGCTCGGAGGCGGAAACGGGGCTCCCCTGGATGTGTTCGGGACCCTCGTGCTTCCTCTCGAGTGGAGACGGGTGTGTCGGGAACTTCTTGAGTTGCAGAAAGGGTGTGAAGGACCCTTTGGAAGTTCCAGGGGTTAGATGTGATTAGCCTCGAGAAGCCTCAGCGGAAATGGGCCTCATCTCGCCTGGAGGGCAAAACCTGCTGGATTTTCTCGAGTTGCGGCAGGTGCTCTCGACTTACGACGGGGCCCTCAGGGACCTGCTCTGGTGGCCTCAGGAAAGGCCAGTCCCCATGCGAGTTCCTCGGGGCCTTTCGGAATTCCTCTCCCGCTGATTCCGGGGCCTAAGACCTTGTGTGAACTCAGGGCCGGAACCTGAGGATTCCTCTCCAGTGCTGACATGGATCTTGGGGTACTTCTGGAGTCTCCCCAGGGGAGTCAGTCCTCGTCTCGAATGCGGGCATGCACTTGCGCTTTCCTCCAGAGCGGTAGCAGCAGTGTCACGCAGTCCGCCCCGTGGATCAAAGCATCTATGGTTTTCCCTCGTGTCTTTCCCACGAGGCTTTCCCACGAGGCTTTCCCACAGGGCTGTCCCACGTGCACACATGGTGGGAGTCGATCCTCGGCTTGAACGTCAAGGCAGTGCAGGGAAAACAGGTTCCTCTGGAATGGACTGACACATCTGGGGGACTCTTGGAATGGTGGCGCGACCCTGGAGTTCCTTTCGCCTTTCCTGTGGAGAGCGCCTCCTCTTGAGATGCGACGGGATCGCCGGGAATTCTTTCCCTACGAAAGAGGGAAAGGATCCCTCATCTCGAGCTCGGAGGCGGAAACTGGGCTCCCCTGGATGTGTTCGGGACCCTCGTGCTTCCTCTCGAGTGGAGACGGGTGTGTCGGTAACTTCTTGAGTTGCAGAAAGGGTGTGAAGGACCCTTTGGAAGTTCCAGGGGTTAGATGTGATTACCCTCGAGAAGCCTCAGCGGAAATGGGCCTCATCTCGCCTGGATGGCAAAACCTCCTGGATTTTCTCGAGTTGCGGCAGGTGCTCTCGACTTATGACGGGACCCTCAGGGACCCGCTCTGGTGGCCTCAGGAAAGGCCAGTCCCCATGCGAGTTCCTCGAGGGCCTCTCGGAATTCCTCTCCCGCTGATGCCGGGGCCTAAGTCCTTGTGTGAACTCAGGGCCGGAACCTGAGGATTCCTCTCCGGTGCTGACATGGATCTTGGGGTACCTCTGGAGTCTCCCCAGGGGAGTCAGTCCTCGTCTCGAATGCGGGCATGCACTTGCGCTTTCCTCCAGAGCGGTAGCAGCAGTGTCACGCAGTCCGCCCCGTGGATCAAAGCATCTATGGTTTTCCCTCGTGTCTTTCCCACGAGGCTTTCCCACGAGGCTTTCCCACAGGGCTGTCCCACGTGCCACGTGGTGGGAGTCGATCCTCGGCTTGAACGTCAAGGCAGTGCAGGGAAAACAGGTTCCTCTGGAATGGACTGACACATGTGGGGGACTCTTGGAATGGTGGCACGACCGTGGAGTTCCTCTCGCCTTTCCTGTGGAGAGCGCCTCCTCTTGAGATGCGACGGGAATGCCCAGAACTCTTTCCCTACGAAACAGGGAAAGGATCCCTCATATCGAGCTAGGAGGCGGAAACGGGTCTCCCCTGGATGTGTTCGGGACCATCGTGCTTCCTCTCGAATGGAGACGGGTGTGTCGGGAACTTCTTGAGTTGCAGAAAGGGTGTGAAGGACCCTTTGGAAGTTCCAGAGTTAGATGTGATTAGCCTCGAGAAACCTCAGCGGAAATGGGCCTCATCTCGCCTGGAGGGCAAAACCTCCTGGATTTCCTCGAGTTGCGGCAGGTGCTCTCGACATACGACGGGGCCCTCAGGGACCCGCTCTGGTGGCCTCAGGAAAGGCCAGTCCCCATGCGAGTTGCTCGGGGGCCTTTCGGAATTCCTCTCCCGCTGATGCCGGGGCCTAAGACCTTGTGTGAACTCAGGGCCGGAACCTGAGGATTCCTCTCCAGTGCTGACATGGATCTTCGGGTATTTCTGGAGTCTCCCCAGGGGAGTCAGTCCTCGTCTCGAATGCGGGCATGCACTTGCGCTTTCCTCCAGACCGGTAGCAGCAGTGTCACGCAGTCCGCCCCGTGGATCAAAGCATCTATGGTTTTCCCTCGTGTCTTTCCCATGAGGCTTTCCCACGAGGCTTTCCCACAGGGCTGTCCCACGTGCCACGTGGTGGGAGTCGATCCTCGGCTTGAAAGTCAAGGCAGTGCAGGGAAAACAGTTTCCTCTGGAATGGACTGACACATCTGGGGGACTCTTGGAATGGTGGCACGACCCTGGAGTTCCTCTCGCCTTTCCTGTGGAGAGCTCCTCCTCTTGAGATGCGACGGGAATGCCGGGAATTCTTTCCCTACGAAACAGGGAAAGGATCCCTCATCTCCAGCTCGGAGGCGGAAACGGGCGTCCCCTGGATGTGCCTTCGGGACCCTCGTGCTTCCTCTCGAGTGGAGACGGGTGTGTCGGGAACTTCTTGAGTTGCAGAAAGGTTGTGAAGGACCCTTTGGAAGTTCCAGGGGCTAGATGTGATTAGCCTCGAGAAACCTCAGCGGAAATGGGCCTCATGTCGCCTGGAGGGCAAAACCTCCTGGATTTTCTCGAGTTCCGGCAGGTGCTCTCGACTTACGACGGGGCCCTCAGGGACCCACTCTGGTGGCCTCAGGAAAGGCCAGTCCCCATGCGAGTTCCTCGGGCGCCTTTCGGAATTCCTCTCCCGCTGATGCCGGGGCCTCAGACCTTGTGTGAACTCAGGGCCTGAACCTGAGGATTCCTCTCCAGTGATGACTTGGATCTTGGGGTACTTCTGGAGTCTCCCCAGGGAGTAAGTCCTCGTCTCGAATGCGGGCATGCACTTGCTCTTTCCTCCAGAGCGGTAGCAGCAGTGTCACGCAGTCCGCCCCGTGGATCAAAGCATCTATGGTTTTCCCTCGTGTCTTTCCCACGAGGCTTTCCCACGAGGCTTTCCGACAGGGCTGTCCCACGTGCCACGTGGTGGGAGTCGATCCTCGGCTTGAACGTCAAGGCAGTGCAGGGAAAACAGGTTCCTCTGGAATGGACTGACACATCTGGGCGACTCGTGGAATGGTGGCACGACCCTGGAGTTCCTCTCGCCTTTCCTGTGGAGAGCGCCTCCTCTTGAGATGCGACGGGAACGCCGGGAATTCTTTCCCTACGAAACAGTGAAAGGATCCCTCATCTCGAGCTCGGAGGCGGAAACGGGGCTCCCCTGGATGTGTTCGGGACCCTCGTGCTTCCTCTCGAGTGGAGACGGGTGTGTCGGGAACTTCTTGAGTTGCAGCAAGCGTGTGAAGGACCCTTTGGCAGTTCCAGGGGTTAGATGTGATTAGCCTCGATAAGCCTCAGCGGAAATGGGCATCATCTCGCCTGGAGGGCAACACCTCCTGGATTTTCTCGAGTTGCGGCAGGTGCTCTCGACTGACGACGGGGCCCTCAGGGACCCGCTCTGGTGGCCTCAGGAAAGGCCAGTCCCCATGCGAGTTCCTCTGGGGCCTCTCGGAATTCCTCTCCTTGATGCCGGGGCCTAAGACCTTGTGTGAACTCAGGGCCGGAACCTGAGGATTCCTCTCCAGTGCTGACATGGATCTTGGGGTACTTCTGGAGTCTCCCCAGGGGAGTAAGTCCTCGTCTCGAATGCGGGCCTGCACTTGCGCTTTCCTCCAGAGCGGTAGCAGCAGTGTCACGCAGTCCGCCCCGTGGATCAAAGCATCTATGGTTTTCCCTCGTGTCTTTCCCACGAGGCTTTCCCGCGAGGCTTTCCCACAGGGCTGTCCCACGTGCCCCCGTGGTGGGAGTCGATCCTCGGCTTGAAAGTCGAGGCAGTGCAGGGAAAACAGGTTCCTCTGGAATGGACTGAGATATCTGGGGACTCTTGGAATGGTGGCACGACCCTGGAGTTCCTCTCGCCTTTTCCTGTGGAGAGCGCCTCCTCTTGAGATGCGACGGGAACGCCCGGAATTCTTTCCCTACGAAACAGGGAAAGGATCCCTCATGTCGAGCTCGGAGGCGGAAACGGGCTCCCTGGATGTGTTCGGGACCCTCGTGCTTCCTCTCGAGTGGAGACGGGTGTGTCGGGAACTTCTTGAGTTGCAGAAAGGGTGTGAAGGACCCTTTGGAAGTTCCAGGGGTTAGATGTGATTAGCCTCGAGAAGCCTCAGCGGAAATGGGCCTCATCTCGCCTGGAGGGCAAAACCTCCTGGAGTTTCTCGAGTTGCGGCAGGTGCTCTTGACTTACGACGGGGCCCTCAGGGACCCGCTCTGGTGGCCTCAGGAAAGGCCAGTCACCATGCGAGTTCCTCGGGGCCTCTCGGCCCCTCCCGCTGATGCCGGGGCCTAAGACCTTGTGTGGTGTCGGGGCCGGAACCTGAGGATTCCTCTCCAGTGCTGACATGAATCTTGGGGTACTTCTGGAGTCTCCCCAGGGGAGTCAGTCCTCGTCTGGAATGCGGGCATGCACTTGCGCTTTCCTCCAGAGCGGTAGCAGCAGTGTCACGCTTCCGCGCCTGGATCAAGGGATCTGTGGCTTTCCTCGAGGCTTTCCCACGAGGCTTTCCCACGAGGCTTTCCCACAGGGCTGTCCCACGTGCCACCGTGGTGGGAGTCGATCCTCGGCGTGAAAGTCGAGGCAGTGCAGGGAAAACAGGTTCCTCTGGAATGGTCTGAGACATCTTGGGGAAACTTGGAATGGTAGCACGACGCTGGAGTTCCTCTCGCCTTTCCTGTGGAGAGCGCCTCCTCTTGAGATGCGACGGTAACGCCAGGAATTCTTTCCCTACAAACAGGGAAAGGATCCTCATCTCGAGCTACGAGGCGGAAACGGGGCTCCCTGGATGTGGGCGGGACCTCGTGCCTCCTCTAGAGTGGAGACTGGGATGTCGTGGAACTTCTTGAGTTGCAGCAAGGTTGTGAATGACCTTTTAGAAGTTCCAGAGCTTAGATGTGATTAGACGTGAGAAGACTCAGCGGAAATGGGCCTCATCTCGCCTGGAGGGAAAAAACCTCCAGGATTTTCTCGAGTTGCGGCAGGTGCTCTTGACTTACGACGGGACCTCAGGGACCCGCTCTGGTGGCCACAGGAAAGGCCAGTCCCCATGCGAGTTGCTCGGGGCCTCTCGGATTCCTCCTTCGATGCCGGGGCCTAAGAACTTGTGGAGTCAGGGCCGGAACCTGAGGATTCATCTCCAGTGCTGGCATGGATCTTGGGGTACTTCTGGAGTCTCCCAGGGAGTAAGTCCTCGTCTCCAATGGGGACATGCACGTGCGCTTTCCTCCAGAGCTGCAGCAGTGTCACGCTTCCCATCGCCTGGATCAAGGGATCTGTGGCTTTCCTCGAGGCTTTCCCACGAGGCTTTCCCACAGGGCTGTCCCACGTTCCACGGTGGTGGAAGTCGACCCTCGGCGTGAAAGTCGAGGCAATGCAGGGAAAACAGGTTCCTCTGGAATGGACTGAGACATCTGGGGACTCTGGGAATGGTGGCACGACACTGGAGTTCCTCTCGTCTTTCCTGTGGAGAGCGCCCTCTTGAGATGCGACGGGAACGCCGGGAATTATTTCCCGACCAAGCAGGGAAAGGATCCTCATCTCGAGCTACGAGGCGGAAACGGGCTCCTCTGGATGTGGCCGGTACCTCGTGCTTCCTCTAGAGTGGAGATGGGTATGTCGGGAACTTCTTGAGTTGCAGCAAGGGTGTGAAGTACCTTTCGAAGTTCCAGAGGTTAGGTGTGATTAGCTCGAGCAGCCTCAGCGGAAATGGGCCTCATCTCGCCTGGAGGGCAAAACCTCGTGGATTTTCTCGTGTTGCGGCAGGTGCTCTTGACTTACGACAGGGATCTCAGGGACCCGCTCTGGTGGCCTCAGGAAAGGCCAGTCCCCATGCGAGTTGCTCGCGGGCCTTTCGGGATTCCTCTCCCTTAGATGCCGGGGCCTAAGACCTTGTGTGGAGGCAGGGCCGGAACCTGAGGATTCCTCTCCAGTGCTGACATGGATCTTGGGGTACTTCTGGAGTCTCCCCAGAGGAGTAAGACATCGTCTAGAATGGGGGCATGCACATGCGCTTTCCTCCAGAGCGGTAGCAGCAGTGTCACGCTTCCCGTGGCGTGAATCAAGGGATCTGTGGCTTTCCTCGAGGCTTTCCCACAGGGCTGTCCCACGTGCCACCGTGCTGGGAGTCGATCCTCGGCGTGAAAGTCGAGGCAGTGCAGGGAAAACAGGTTCCTCTGGAATGGACTGAGACATCTGGGGGCCTCTTGGAATGGTGGCACGACGCTGGATTCCTCTCACCTTTCCCTGTGGAGAGCGCCTCCTCTTGAGATGCGGAACGCCGGGAATTCTTTCCCGACCAAGCAGGGAAAGGATCCTCATCTCGACCTACGAGGCGGAAACGGGCTCCTCTGGATGTGGCCGGACCCTCGTGCTTCCTCTAGAGTGGAGACGGGTATGTCGGGGAATTTCTTGAGTTGCAGCAAGGGTGTGAGAGACCTCATGGAAGTTCTAGAGGTTCGGTTGATTAGCCTCGAAAAGCCTCAGCGGAAATGGGCCTCATGTCGCCTGGAGGGCAAAACCTCCTGGATTTTCTCGAGTTGCGGCAGGTGCTCTCGACTTAGGATGTGGACCTCAGGGACCCGCTCTGGTGGCCTCAGGAAAGTCCAGTCCCCATGCGAGTTGCACGGGGCCTCTCGGATTCCTCTCCTTCGATGCCGGGGCCTAAGACCTTGCGTGGAGTGGGGCCGGAACCTGAGGATTCCTCTCCAGTGCTGACATGGATCTTGGGGTACTTCTGGAGTCTCCCCAGGTAAGTCAGTCCTCGTCTTGATTGGAGGCATGCACGTGCACTTTCCTCCCGAGCAGTAGCACCAATGTCACGCTTCCCGTCCCGTCGATCAAGGGATCTGTGGCTTTCCTCGAGGCTTTCCCACGAGGCTTTCCCACGAGGCTTTCCCACAGGGCTGTCCCACGTGCCACCATGGTGGGAGTCGCTCCTCGGCGTGAAAGTCGAGGCAGTGCAGGGAAAACAGGTTCCTCAGGAATGGACTGAGACATCTGGGGACTCTGGGAATGGTGGCATGAGGCGGAGTTCCTCTCGCCTTTCCTGTGAGGAGCGCCTCCTCTTGAGATGCGACGGGAACGCCGGGAATTCTTTCCCGAACAAGCAGGGAAAGGATCACTCATCTCGAGCTATGAGGCAGAAACGGGGCTCCTCTGGATGTGGGCGGGACCTCGTGCTTCCTCTCGAGTGGAGATGGGTGTGTCGGGGAACTTCTTGAGTTGCAGCAAGGGTGTGAAGGACCTTTTGGAAGTTCCAGAGGTTAGATGTGATTAGCCTCGAGAAGCCTCAGCGGAATTGGGCCTCATCTCGCCTGGAGGGCAAAACGTCCTGGATTTTCTCGAGTTGCGGCAGGTGCTCTCGACTTACGATGGGGACTCTGGGACCCGCTCTGGTGGCCTCAGGAAAGGCCAGTCCCAATGAGAGTTTCTCGGGGGCCTCTCGGGATTCCTCTCCCTTTGATGCCGGGGCTTAAGACCTTGTGTGGATTCGGCGCCGGAACCTGAGGATTCCTCTCCAGTGCTGACGTGGATCTTGGGGTAATTCTGGAGTCTCCCCAGGGGAGTCAGTCCTCGTCTCGAATGGGGCATGCACGTGCGCTTTCCTCCAGAGCTGTAGCAGCAGTGTCACGCCTCGCGTGGACCAAGGGATATGTGGCTCTCCCTCGTGGCTTTCCACGAGGCTTTCCCACAGGGCTGTCCCAAGTGCCACCGTGGTGGAAGTCGATCCTAGGCGTGAAAGTCGAGGCAGTGCAGGGAAAACAGGTCCCTCTGGAATGGACTGAGGCATCTCGGGGACACTTGGAATGGTGGCACGACGATGGAGTTCCTCTCGCCTTTCCTGTGGAGAGCGCCTCTTGAGATGCGACGGAACGCTGGGAATTCTTTCCCGACCAAGCAGGAAAGGATCCCTCATCTCGAGCTACGAGGCGGAAACGGGGCTCCTCTGGACGGGCGGGACCTCGTGCTTCCTCTCGAGTGGAGGCGGGGTGTCGGGAACTTCTTGAGTTGCAGTAAGGGAGTGAAGGACCTTTGGAAGTTCCAGAGCTTAGATGTGATTAGCCTTGAGAAGCGTCAGCGGAAATGGTCCTCATCTCGCCTGGAGGGCAAAACCTCCTGGATTTTCTCGAGGTCGGCAGGTGCTCTCGACTTACGACGGGGACCTCAAGGACACGCTCTGGTGGCCTCAGGAAAGGCCAGTCCCCATGCGACTTGCTCGGGCCTTCGGGATTCCTCTCCTTCGATGCCGGGCCTAAGACCTTGTGTGGAGGCGGGAGGAACCTGAGGATTCCTCTCCAGTGCTGACATGGATCTTGGGGTACTTCTGGAGTCTCCCAGGGAGTAAGTCCTCGTCTCGAATGGGGCATGCACTTGCGCTTTCCTCCAGAGCGGTAGGGGCAGTGTCACGCTTCCCATCGCCTGGATCAAGGGATCTGTGGCTTTCCTCGAGGCTTTCCCACTAAACTTTCCCACGAGGCTTTCCCACAGGGCTGTCCCACGTTCCACCGTGGTGTGAGTCGATCCTCGGCGTGAAAGTCGAGGCAGTGCATGGAAAACAAGTTCCTCTTGAATGGACTGAGACATCTGGGGACTCTTGGAATGGTGGCACGACGCTGGAGTTCCTCTCGCCTTTCGTGTGGAGAGCGCCTCCTTTGGAGATGGGACGGGAATGCTCAGAATTCTTTCCCGACAAAGCAGCGAAAGAATTCCTCATCTCGATCTATGAGGCGAAAACGGGGCTCCTCTGGATGTGGCCGGGACCATCATGCTTCCTCTAGAATAGAGACGGGTATGTCGGGAACTTCTTGAGTTGCAGCAAGGGTGTGAAGGACCTTTGGAAGTTCCAGAGGTTAGATGTGATTAGCTTCGATAAGCCTCAGCGGAAATGGGCATCATCTCGCCTGGAGGGTAACACCTCCTGGATTTTCTCGAGTTGCGGCAGGTGCTCTCGACTGACGACGGGGACCTCAAGGACCCGCTCTGGTGGCCTCAGGAAAGGCGAGTCCCATGCGAGTTGCTTGGGGGCCTCTCTGGGTTACTCTCCCTTCGATGCCGGGGACTAAGACCTTGTGTGGAGTCAGGTCCTGAACGTGAGGATTCCTCTCCAGTGCTGACATGGATCTTGGGGAACTTCTGGAGACTCCCCAGGGGAGTAAGTACTCGTCTCGAATGGGGGCCTGCACGTGCGCTTCCCTCCAGAGCTGTAGCAGCAGTGTCACGTTTCCCATCGCCTGAATCAATGGATCTGTGGCTTTCCTTGAGGCTTTCCCACGAGGCTTTCCCACAGGGCTGTCCCACGTGCCACCGTGATGGGAGTCGATCCTCGGCGTGAAAGCCGAGGCAGTGCAGGGAAAACAGTTTCCTCTGGAATGGACTGAGATATCTGGGGGACTCTGGGAATGGTGGCACGCCCCTGGAGTTCCTCTCGCCTTTCCTGTGGAGAGCGCCTCCTCTTGAGACGGTACAGGAATGCCCAGAATTCTTTCCCGACCAAGCAGCGAAAGGATCCTCATCTCGAGCTACGAGGCGGAAACGGGGCTCCTCTGGATGTGGCCGGGACCCTCCTGCTTCCTCTAGAGTGGAGACGGGTATGTCAGGCAACTTCTTGAGTTGCAGCAAGGGTGTGAAGGACCTCTTGGAAGTTCCAGAGGATAGGTGTGATTAGCCTCGAGAAGCCTCAGCGGAAATGGGCCTCATCTCGCCTGGAGGGCAAAACCTCCTGGATTTTTTAGAGTTGCGGCAGGTGCTCTCGACTAACGATGGCGACCTCATTGACCCGCTCTGGTGGCTTCAGGAAAGGCCAGTCCTCATGCGAGTTGCTCGGGGGCCTCTCGGGGTTCCTCTCCCTTCGATGCCGGGGCCTAAGACCTTGTGTGGAGTCAGGTCCGGAACCTGAGGATTCCTCTCCAGTGCTGACATGGATCTTGGGGTACTTCTGGAGTCTCCCCAGGGGAGTAAGTCCTCGTCTCGAATGGGGCATGCACTTGCGCTTTCCTCCAGAGCTGTAGCAGCAGTGTCACGCTTCCCATCTCCTGGATCAAGGGATCTGTGGCTTTCCCTCGAGGCTTTCCCACGAGGCTTTCCCACGAGGCTTTCCCACAGGGCTGTCCCACGTGCCACCGTGGTGTGAGTCGATCCTCGGCGTGAAAGTCGAGGCAGTGCAGGGAAAACAGGTTCCTCTGGAATGGTCTGAGACATCTTGGGGAAACTTGGAATGGTAGCACGACGCTGGAGTTCCTCTCGCCTTTCCTGTGGAGAGCGCCTCCTCTTGAGATGCGACGGTAACGCCAGGAATTCTTTCCCGACCAAGCAAGGAAAGGATCCCTCATCTCGAGCTACCAGGCGGAAACGGGGCTCCTCTGGATGTGGGCGGGACCCTCGTGCCTCCTCTAGAGTGGAGACTGGGATGTCGTGGAACTTCTTGAGTTGCAGCAAGGTTGTGAATGACCTTTTAGAAGTTCCAGAGCTTAGATGTGATTAGACGTGAGAAGACTCAGCGGAAATGGGCCTCATCTCGCCTGGAGGGCAAAACCTCCTGGATTTTCTCGAGTTGCGGCAGGTGCTCTCGACTTACGACGGGGACCTC
Source organism: Ovis aries (assembly GCF_016772045.2). Lineage (NCBI taxonomy): Eukaryota > Metazoa > Chordata > Mammalia > Artiodactyla > Bovidae > Ovis > Ovis aries. Next base: position 112,314 of record NC_056076.1, read on the forward strand.
AGGGACCCGCTCTGGTGGCCACAGGAAAGGCCAGTCCCCATGCGAGTTGCTCGGCGGCCTCTCGGGATTCCTCTCTCTTCGATGCCGGGGCCTAAGAACTTGTGTGGAGTCAGGTCCGGAACCTGAGGATTCATCTCCAGTGCTGGCATGGATCGTGGGGTACTTCTGGAGTCTCCCCAGGGGAGTAAGTCCTCGGCTCCAATGGGGACATGCACGTGCGCTTTCCTCCAGAGCTGTAGCAGCAGTGTCACGCTTCCCATCGCCTGGATCAAGGGATCTGTGGCTTTCCCTCGAGGCTTTCCCACGAGGCTTTCCCACAGGGCTTTCCCTCGTGCCTCCATGGTGTGAGTCGATCCTCGGCGTGAAAGTCGAGGCAATGTAGGGAAAACACGTTCCTCTGGAATGGACTGAGACATCTGGGGGACTCTTGGAATGGTGGCACGATGATGGAGTACCTCTAGCCTTTCCTGTGGAGAGCGCCTCCTCTTGAGATGCGCCGGGAACGCCGGGAATTCTTTCCAGACCAAGTAGGGAAAGGATCACTCATCTCGAGCTACGAGGCTGAAACGGGGCTCCTCTGGATGTGGCCGGTACCCTCGTGCTTCCTCTAGAGTGGAGATGGGTATGTCAGGGAACTTCTTCAGTTGCAGCAAGGGTGTGAAGTACCTTTTGGAAATTCCAGAGGTTAGGTGTGATTAGTCTCCAGAAGCCTCAGCGAAAATGGGCCTCATCTCGCCAGGAGGGCAAAACCTCGTGGATTTTCTCGAGTTGCGGCAGGTGCTCTCGACTTACGACGGGGACCTCAGGGACCCGCTCTGGTGGCCTCAGGAAAGGCCAGTCCCCATGCGAGTTGCTCGCGGGCCTCTCGGGATTCCTCTCCGACCCGATGCCGGGGCCTAAGACCTTGTGTGGAGGCGGGGCCGGAACCTGAGGATTCCTCTCCAGTGCTGAAATGGATCTTGGGGTACTTCTGGAGTCTCCCAGGGAGTAAGTCCTCGTCTCGAATAGGGGCATGCACGTGCGCTTTCCTCCAGAGCGGTAGCATCAGTGTCACGCTTCCCGTGGCGTGGATCAAGGGATCTGTGGCTTTCCCTCGAGGCTTTCCCACGAGGCTTTCCCACACGGCTGTCCCACGTGCCACCGTGCTGGGAGTCGATCCCCGGCGTGAATGTCGAGGCAGTGCAGGGAAAACAGGTTCCTCGGAATGGACTGAGACGTCTGTGGGACTCTTGGAATGGTGGCACGACGCTGGATTCCTCTCACCTTTCCTGTGGAGAGCGCCTCCTCTTGAGATGCGATGGGAATGCCGGGAATTCTTTCCCAACCAAGCAGCGAAAGAATCCCTCATCTCGAGCTACGAGGTGGAACCGGGGCTCCTCTGGATGTGGCCGGGACCCTCGTGCTTCCTCTATAGTGGAGACGGGTATGTCAGGGAACTTCTTGAGTTGCAGCAAGGGTGTGAAGCACCTTTGGAAGGTCCAGAGGTTAGGTGTGATTAGCCTAGAGAAGCCTCAGCGGAAATGGGCCTCATCTCGCCTGGAGGGCAAAACCTCCTGGGTTTTCTCGAGTTTCGGCAGGTGCTCTCGACTTAAGACGGGATCTCAGGGACCCGCCCTGGTGGCCTCAGGAAAGTCCAGTCCCCATGCGAGTTGCACGGGGGCCTCTCGGAATTCCTCTCCCTTCGATGCCGGGGCCTCAGACCTTGCGTGGTGTCTGGGACGGAACCTGAGGATTCCTCTCCAGTGCTCACATCGATCTTGGGGTTCTTCTGGAGTCTCCCAGGGAGTCAGTCCTCGTCTCGAGATGGGACATGCACTTACGCTTTCCTCCCGAGCTGTATCAGCATTGTCACGCTTACCGTCGCGTCGATCATGGGATATGTGGCTTTCCCTCGAGGTTTTCCCACCAGGCTATCCCACGAGGCTTTCCCACAGGGCTGTCCCACGTGCCACCATGGTGTGAGTCGCTCCTTGGCGTGAAAGTCGGGGCAGTGCAGGGAAAACAGGTTCCTCAGAAAAGGACTGAGACATCTGAGGGACTCTGGAAATGGTGGCATGAGGCGGAGTTCCTCTCGCCTTTCCTGTGGAGAGCGCCTCCTCTTGGGATGCGATGGGAACGCCCAGAATTCTTTCCCGAACAAGCAGGGAAAGGATTCCCTTCTCGAACTACAAGGCCGAAACGGGGCTCCTCTGGATGTGGGCGGGATCCTCGTGCTTCCTCTCGAGTGGAGACAGGGATGTCGGGGAACTTCTTGAGTTGCAGCAAGGCTGTGAAGGACCTTTTGGAAGTTCCAGAGGTTAGGTGTGATTAGCCTCAAGAAGCCTCAGCAGAATTGGGCCTCATCTGGCCTGGAGGGCAAAACGTCCTGGATTTTCTCGAATTGCGGCAGGTGCTCTCGACTTACGATGGGGACTCTGGGACCCGCTCTGGTGGCTTCAGGAAAGGCCAGTCCCCATGCGAGTTGCTCGCGGGCCTCTCGGGATTCCTCTCCCTCCGATGCCGGGGCCTAAGACCTTGTGTGGATTCGGCGCCGGAACCTGAGTATTTCTCTCCAGTGCTGACACGGATCTTGGGGAATTTCTGGAATCTCCCCAGGGGAGTCAGTCCTCGTCTCGAATGGGGCATGCACGTGCGCTTTCCTCCCAGCGGTAGCAGCAGTGTCACGCTCTGCCCGTGGATCAAGGGATCTGTGGCTCTCCCTCGAGGCTTTCCCACGAGGCTTTGCCACAGGGCTGTCCCAAGTGCCACCGTGGTGGAAGTCGTTCCTAGGCGTGAAAGTCGAGTCAGTGCAGGGAAAACAGGTTCCTCTGGAATGGACTGAGACATCTGGGGGACTCTTGGTATGGTGGCACGACGATGGAGTTCCTCTCACCTTTCCTGCGTAGAGCGCCTCCTCTTGAGATGCGACGGGAATGCTGGGAATTCTTTCCCGACCAAGCAGGGAAAGGATCCCTCATCTCGAGCTACGAGGCGGAAACGGGGCTCCTCTGAATTTGGGCGGGACCCTCGTGCTTCCTCTAGTGTGGAGGCGGGGTATCGGGGAACTTCTTGAGTTGCAGTAAGGGAGTGAAGGACCTTTGGAAGTTCCAGAGCTTAGATGTGATTAGCCTTGAGAAGCGTCAGCGGAAATGGTCCTCATCTCGCCTGGAGGGCAAAACCTCCTGGATTTTCTCGAGTCGTGGCAGGTGCTCTCGACTTACGACGGGGACCTCAAGGACACGCTCTGGTGGCCTCAGAAAAGGCCAGTCCCCATGCGACTTGCTCGCTGACCTTTTGGGATTCCTCTCCCATCGATGGCGGGGCCTAAGACCTTGTGTGGAGGCGGGGAGGGAACTTGAGGATTCCTCTTCAGTGCTGACATGGATCTTGGGGTACTTCTGGAGTCTCCCCAGGGGAGTAAGTCCTCGTCTCCAATGGGGGCATGCACTTGCGCTTTCCTCCAGAGCGGTAGGGGCAGTGTCACGCTTCCCATCGCCTGGATCAAGGGATCTGTGGCTTTCCCTCGAGGCTTTCCCACTAAACTTTCCCACGAGGCTTTCCCAAAAGGCTATCCCACGTTCCACCGTGGTGTGAGTCGATCCTCGGCGTAAAAGTCGAGGCAGTGCATGGAAAACAAGTTCCTCTTGAATGGACTGAGACATCTGGGGACTCTTGGAATGGTGGCAAGACGCTGGAGTTCCTCTCGTCTTTCCTGTGGAGAGCGCCTCCTCTTGAGATGCGACGGGAACGCCGGGAATTCTTTCCGACAAAGCAGCGAAAGGATCCTCATCTCGAGCTACGAGGCGGAAACGGGCTCCTCTGGATGTGGCCGGGACCATCATGCTTCCTCTCGAGTGGAGACGGGTATGTCAGGGAACTTCTTGAGTTGCAGCAAGCGTGTGAAGGACCTTTTGGAAGTTCCAGAGGTTAGGTGCGATTAGCTTCGATAAGCCTCAGCGGAAATGGGCATCATCTCGCCTGTAGGGTAACACCTCCTGGATTTTCTCGAGTTGCGGCAGGTGCTCTCGACTGACGACGGGGACCTCAGGGACCCGCTCTGGTGGCCTCAGGAAAGGCGAGTCCCCATGCGAGTTGCTCAGGGGCTTCTCGGGTTCCTCTCCCTTCGATGCCGGGGCCTAAGACCTTGTGTAGTCAGGTACGGAACCTGAGGATTCCTCTGCAGTGCTGACATGGATCTTGGGGTACTTCTGGAGTCTCCCCAGGGAGAGAGTCCTCGTCTCGAGAGGGGGTCATGCACGTGCGCTTTCCTCCGAGCTGTAGCAGCAGTGTCACGCTTCCCGTCGCGACAATCATGGGATCTGTGGCTTTCCCAAGAGGCTTTCCCATGAGGCTTTCCCACGAGGCTTTCCACAGGGCTGTCCCACGTGCCACCGTGGTGGGAGTCGATCCTCGGCCTGAAAGTCGAGGCAGTGCAGGGAAAACAGTTTCCTCTGGAATGGACTGAGACATCTGGGGACTCTTGGAATGGTGGCACGACCTGGAGTTCCTCTCGCCTTTTCTGTGGAGAGCGCCTCCTCTTGAGACGGACGGGAATGCCGGGAATTCTTTCCCGACCAAGCAGCGAAAGGATCCTCATCTCGAGCTAGAGGCGGAAACGGGGCTCCTCTGGATGTGGCGGGACCCTCGTGCTTCCTCTGAGGGAGACGGGTATGTCGGGAACTTCTTGAGTTGCAGCAAGGGTGTGAAGGACCTCTTGGAAGTTCCAGAGGTTAGGTGTGATTAGCCTCGAGAAGCCTCAGCGGAAATGGGCCTCATCTCGCCTGGAGGGCAAAACCTCCTGGATTTTCTCGAGTTGCGGCAGGTGCTCTCGACTAACGATGGCGACCTCATGGACCCGCTCTGGTGGCTTCAGGAAAGGCCAGTCCCCATGCGAGTTCCTCGGGGCCTCTCGGGATTCCTCTCGCTTCGATGCCGGGGCCTAATATGTTGAGTGGTGTCACGTCCGGAACCTGAGGATTCCTCTCCAGTGCTGACATGGATCTTGGGGTACTTCTGGAGTCTCCCCAGGGGAGTAAGTCCTCGTCTCGAATGGGCCTGCAGGTGCGCGTTCCTCCAGAGCTGTAGAATCAGTGTCACACTTCCCATCTCCAGGATCAAGGGATCTGTGGCTTTCCTCGAGGCTTTCCCACGAGGCTTTCCCACGAGGCTTTCCCACAGGGCTGTCCCACGTGCAAACGTGGTGGGAGTCGATCCTCGGCGTGAAAGTCGAGGCAGTGCAGGAAAACAGGTTCCTCTGGAATGGTCTGAGACATCTGCGGGACTCTTGGAATGGTGGCACGACCCTGGAGTTCCTCTCGCCTTTCCTGTGGAGAGCGCCTCCTCTTGAGATGCGACGGTAACGCCAGGAATTCTTCCCGACCAAGCAAGGAAAGGATCCCTCATCTCGAGCTACCAGGCGGAAACGGGGCTCCTCTGGATGTGGGCGGGACCCTCGTGCCTCCTCTAGAGTGGAGACTGGGATGTCGTGGAACTTCTTGAGTTGCAGCAAGGTTGTGAATGACCTTTTAGAAGTTCCAGAGCTTAGATGTGATTAGACGTGAGAAGACTCAGCGGAAATGGGCCTCATCTCGCCTGGAGGGCAAAACCTCCAGGATTTTCTCGAGTTGCGGCAGGTGCTCTTGACTTACGATGGCGGCCTCAGGGACCCGCTCTGGTGGCCACAGGAAAGGCCAGTCCCCATGCGAGTTGCTCGGCGGCCTCTCGGGGTTCCTCTCTCTTCGATGCCGGGGCCTAAGAACTTGTGTGGAGTCAGGTCCGGAACCTGAGGATTCATCTCCAGAGCTGGCATGGATCGTGGGGTACTTCTGGGGTCTCCCCAGGGGAGTAAGTCCTCGGCTCCAATGGGGACATGCACGTGCGCTTTCCTCCAGAGCTGTAGCAGCAGTGTCACGCTTCCCATCGCCTGGATCAAGGGATCTGTGTCTTTCCCTCGAGGCTTTCCCACGAGGCTTTCCCACAGGGCTTTCCCTCGTGCCTCCATGGTGTGAGTCGATCCTCGGCGTGAAAGTCGAGGCAATGTAGGGAAAACACGTTCCTCTGAAATGGACTGAAACATCTGGGGGACTCTTGGAATGGTGGCACGATGATGGAGTACCTCTAGCCTTTCCTGTGTAGACCGCCTCTGTTTGAAATGCGACGGGAATGCCCAGAATTATTTCCCGACCAAGCAGGGAAAGGATCCCTCATCTCGAGCTACGAGGCAGAAACGGGGCTCCTCTGGATGTGGCCGGTACCCTCGTGCTTCCTCTAGAGTGGAGATGGGTATGTCAGGGAACTTCTTGAGTTGCAGCAAGGGTGTGAAGTACCTTTTCGAAGTTCCAGAGGTTAGGTGTGATAAGCCTCGAGAAGCCTCAGCGGAAATGGGCCTCATCTCGCCTGGAGGGCACAACCTCGTGGATTTTCTCGAGTTGCGGCAGGTGCTCTCGACTTACGACGGGGACCTCAGGGACCCGCTCTGGTGGCCTCAGGAAAGGCCAGTCCCCATGCGAGTTGCTCGCGGGCCTCTCGGGATTCCTCTCCATTCGATGCCGGGGCCTAAGACCTTGTGTGGAGGCGGGGCCGGAACCTGAGGATTCCTCTCCAGTGCTGAAATGGATCTTGGGGTACTTCTGGAGTCTCCCCAGGGGAGTAAGTCCTCGTCTCGAATAGGGGCATGCACGTGCGCTTTCCTCCAGAGCGGTAGCATCAGTGTCACGCTTCCCGTGGCGTGAATCAAGGGATCTGTGGCTTTCCTCGAGGCTTTCCCACGAGGCTTTCCCACACGGCTGTCCCACATGCCACCGTGGTGGCAGTTGATCTTCTGCGTGAAAGTCGAGGCAGTGCAGGGAAAACAGGTTCCTCTGGAATGAACTGAGAATTCTGTGGGACCCTTGGAATGGTGGCACGAGGCTGGAGTTCCTCTCACCTTTCCTGTGGAGAGCGCCTCCTCTTGAGATGCCACGGAATGCGGGAATTCTTTCCTACCAAGCAGCGAAAGGATCCCTCATCTCGAGCTAGGAGGCGGAAACGGGCTCCTCTGGATGTGGCCGGGACCCTCGTGCTTCCACTCGATTGCAGACCGGTATGTCGGGAAACTTCTTGAGTTGTAGCAAGGGTGTGAAGGACCTTTTGGAAGGTCCAGAGGTTAGGTGTGATTAGCCTAGAGAAGCCTCAGCGGAAATGGGCCTCATCTCGCCTGGAGGGCAAAACCTCCTGGGTTTTCTCGAGTTTCGGCAGGTGCTCTCGACTTAAGACGGGACCTCAGGGACCCGCCCTGGTGGCCTCAGGAAAGTCCAGTCCCCATGCGAGTTGCACGGGGGCCTCTCGGGATTCCTCTCCCTTGGATGCCGGAGCCTAAGACCTTGTGTGGAGTCGGGCCCGGAACCTGAGGCTTCCTCTCCAGTGCTCACATCGATCTTGGGGTACTTTTGGAGTATCCCCAGGTGAGTCAGTTCTCGTCTCGAATGGGGCATGCACTTGCGCTTTCCTCCAGAGCTGTATCAGCATTGTCACGTGTACTTTCGCGTCGATCACGGGATCTGTGGCTTTCCCTCGAGGTTTTCCCACCAGGCTATCCCACGAGGCTTTCCCACAGGGCTGTCCCACGTGCCACCATGGTGTGAGTCGATCCTTGGCGTGAAAGTCGGGGCAGTGCAGGGAAAACAGGTTCTTCTGAAATGGACTGAGACATCTGAGCGACTCTGGGAATGGTGGCACGACCCTGGAGTTCCTCTCGCCTTTCCTGTGGAGAGCGCCTCCTCTTGAGATGCGATGGGAACGCCCAGAATTCTTTCCCGAACAAGCAGGGAAAGGATCCCTCATCTCGAACTACGAGGCGGAAACGGGGCTCCTCTGGATGTGGGCGGGACCTCGTGCTTCCTCTCGAGTGGAGACGGGATGTCGGGAACTTCTTGAGTTGCAGCAAGGCTGTGAAGGACCTTTGGAAGTTCCAGAGGTTAGGTGTGATTAGCCTCGAGAAGCCTCAGCGGAATTGGGCCTCATCTCGCCTGGAGGGCAAAACCTCCTGGATTTTCTCGAATTGCGGCAGGTGCTCTCGACTTACGATGGGGACTCTCAGGACCCGCTCTGGTGGCTTCAGGAAAGGCCAGTCCCCATGCGAGTTGCTCGCGGGCCTCTCGGGATTCCTCTCCTCCGATGCCGGGGCCTAAGACCTTGTGTGGATTCGGCCGGAACCTGAGGATTCCTCTCCAGTGCTGACACGGATCTTGGGGTACTTCTGAGTCTCCCCAGGGAGTCAGTCCTCGTCTCGAATGGGGCATGCACTGCGCTTTCCTCCAGAGCTGTAGCAGCAGTGTCACGCTTCCCGTGGATCAAGGGATCTGGCTCTCTCGAGGCTTTCCCACGAGGCTTTCCCACAGGGCTGTCCCACGTGCCACCGTGGTGGGGAGTCGTTCCTAGGCGTGAAAGTCGAGGCAGTGCAAGGAAAACAGGTTCCTCTGGAATGGACTGAGACATCTGGGGACTCTTGGAATGGTGGCACGACGCTGGAGTTCCTCTCGCCTTTCCTGTGGAGAGCGCCTCCTCTTGAGATGCGACGGGAATGCTGGGAATTCTTTCCCGACCAAGCAGGGAAAGGATCCCTCATCTCGAGCTACGAGGCGGAAACGGGGCTCCTCTGGATGTGGTCGGGACCCTCGTGCTTCCTCTAGTGTGGAGGCGGGGATATCGGGGAACTTCTTGAGTTGCAGCAAGGGAGTGAAGGACCTTTTGGAAGTTCCAGAGCTTAGATGTGATTAGCCTTGAGAAGCGTCAGCGGAAATGGGCCTCATCTCGCCTGGAGGGCAAAACCTCCTGGATTTTCTCGAGTTGCGGCAGGTGCTCTCGACTTACGACGGGGACCTCAGGGACACGCTCTGGTGGCCTCAGAAAAGGCCAGTCCCCATGCGACTTGCTCGCTGACCTTTTGGGATTCCTCTCCCTTTGATGGCGGGGCCTAAGACCTTGTGTGGAGGCGGGGAGGGAACTTGAGGATTCCTCTCCAGTGCTGACATGGATCTTGGGGTACTTCTGGAGTCTCCCAGGGAGTAAGTCCTCGTCTCCAATGGGGGCATGCACTTGCGCTTTCCTCCAGAGCGGTAGGAGCAGTGTCACGCTTCCCATCGCCTGGATCAAGGGATCTGTGGCTTTCCCTCGCGGCTTTCCCACTAACCTTTACCACGAGGCTTTCCCACAAGGCTATCCCACATTCAACCGTGGTGTGAGTCGATCCTCGGCATGAAAGTCGAGGCAGTGCATGGAAAACAAGTTCCTCTTGAATGGACTGAGACATCTGGGGGACTCTTGGAATGGTGGCACGACGCTGGAGTTCCTCTCGTCTTTCCTGTGGAGAGCGCCTCCTCTTGAGATGCGAGGGGAATGCCCAGAATTCTTTCCCGACAAAGCAGCGAAAGAATCCCTCATCTCGAGTACGAGGCGGAAACGGGGCTCCTCTGGATGTGGCCGGGACCATCATGCTTCCTCTAGAATAGAGACGGGTATGTCAGGGAACTTCTTGAGTTGCAGCAAGCGTGTGAAGGACCTTTTGGAAGTTCCAGAGGTTAGGTGCGATTAGCTTCGATAAGCCTCAGCGGAAATGGGCATCATCTCGCCTGGAGGGTAACACCTCCTGGATTTTCTCGAGTTGCGGCAGGTGCTCTCGACTGACGACGGGGACCTCAAGGACCCGCTCTGGTGGCCTCAGGAAAGGCGAGTCCCATGCGAGTTGCTTGGGGGCCTCTCTGGGTTACTCTCCCTTCGATGCCGGGGACTAAGACCTTGTGTGGAGTCAGGTCCTGAACGTGAGGATTCCTCTCCAGTGCTGACATGGATCTTGGGGTACTTCTGGAGACTCCCCAGGGGAGTAAGTACTCGTCTCGAATGGGGGCCTGCACGTGCGCTTCCCTCCAGAGCTGTAGCAGCAGTGTCACGTTTCCCATCGCCTGAATCAATGGATCTGTGGCTTTCCCTTGAGGCTTTCCCACGAGGCTTTCCCACGAGGCTTTCCCACAGGGCTGTCCCACGTGCCTCCGTGGTGGGAGTCGATCCTCGGCGTGAAAGTCGAGGCAGTGCAGGAAAACAGGTTCCTCTGGAATGGACTGAGACATCTGGGGACTCTGGGAATGGTGGCACGAACCTGGAGTTCCTCTCGCCTTTCCTGTGGAGAGCGCCTCCTCTTGGGATGCGACGGGAATGCCCAGAATTCTTTCCCGCCAAAGCAGCGAAAGGATCGCTCATCTCGAGCTCCGAGGCGGAAACGGGGCTCCTCTGGATGTGGCCGTGACCCTCGTGCTTCCTTTACAGTGGAGCCGGGTATCTCAGGCAACTTCTTGAGTTGCAGCAAGGGTGTGAAGGACGTTTTGGAAGTTCCAGATGTTAGGTGTGATTAGCCTCGAGAAGCCTCAGCGGAAATGGGCCTCATCTCGCCTGGAGGGCAAAACCTCCTGGATTTTCTCGAGTTGCGGCAGGTGCTCTCGACTAACGATGGCGACCTCAGGGACCCGCTCTGGTGGCCTCAGGAAAGGCCAGTCCCCATGCGAGTTGCTCGGGGCCTCTCGGGATTCCTCTACCTTCTATGCCGGGGCCTAAGACCTTGAGTGGTGTCACGTCCGGAACCTGAGGATTCCTCTCCAGTGCTGACATGGATCTTGGGGTACTTCTGGAGTCTCCCCAGGGGAGTGAGTCCTCGTCTCGAATGGGGGCATGCACGTGCCCTTTCCTCTAGAGCGGTACCAGCAGTGTCACGCTTCCCGTCGTGTGGATCAAGGGATCTGTGGCTTTCTCACGAGGCTTTCCCACGAGGCTTTCCCACAGGGCTGTCCCACGTGCCACCATGGTGGGAGTCGATCCTCGGCGTGAAAGTCGAAGCAGTGCAGGGAAAACAGGTTCCTCTGGAATGGACTGAGTCATCTGGAGGACTCATGGAATGGTGGCACGACGCTGGAGTTCCTCTCGCCTTTCCTGTGGAGAGCGCCTCCTCTTGAGATGCGACGGGAACGCCGGGAATTCTTTCCCGACCAAGCAACAAAAGGATCCCTCATCTCGAGCTACGAGGCGAATACGGGGCTCCTCTGGATGTGGCCGGGACCCTCGTGCTTCCTCTAGTGTGGAGACGGGTATGTCAGGGAACTTCTTGAGTTGCAGCAAGGGTGTGAAGGACCTTTTGGAAGTTCCAGAGGATAGGTGTGATTAGCCTTGAGAAGCCTCAGCGGAAATGGGCCTCATCTCGCCTGGAGGGCAAAACCTCCTGGATTTTCTCGAGTTGCGGCACGTGCTCTCGACTTACGACGGGGACCTCACGGACCCGCTCTGGTGGCCTCACGAAAGGCCAGTCCCCATGCGAGTAGTTTCGGGGCCTATCGGGATTTCCCTCCCTTCGATGCCGGGGTCTAGGACCTTGTGTGGAGGCGGGGTCGGAACGTGAGGATTCCTCTCCAGTGCTGACATGGATCTTGGGTTACTTCTGGAGTCTCCCCAGGGAGTAAGTCCTCGTCTCGAATGGGGGCATGCACGGGCGCTTTCCTCCAGAGCGGTAGCAGCAGTGTCACGCTTCCCGTCGCCTGGATCAAGGGATCTGTGGCCTTCCCTCGAGGCTTTCCCACAAGGCTTTCCCACAGGGCTGTCCCACGTGCCACCGTGGTGGGAGTCGATCCTCGGCGTGAAAGTCGAGGCAGTGCAGGGAAAACAGGTTCCTCTGGAATGGACTGAGACATCTGGGGACTCTTGGAATGGTGACACGACGCTGGACTTCCTCTCGCGTTTCCTGTGGAGAGCGCCTCCTCTTGAGATGCGACGGGAACACCGGGAATTCTTTCCCGACAAAGCAGCGAAATGTCCCTCATCTCGAGCTACGAGGTGGAAACGGGGCTCCTCTGGATGTGGCCGGGACCCTCGTGCTTCCTCTATAGTGGAGACGGGTATGTCAGGGAACTTCTTGAGTTGCAGCAAGGGTGTGAAGGACCTTTTGGCAGTTCCAGAGGTTAGGTGTGATTAGCCTTGAGAAGCGTCAGCGGAAATGGGCCTCATCTCGCCTGGAGGGCAAAACCTCCTGGATTTTCTCGAGTTGCGGCAGGTCCTCTCGACTTACAACGGGGATCTCGGGGACCCGCTCTGGTGGCCTCAGGAAAGGCCAGTCCCCAAGCGAGTTACTCGGGGGCCTCTCGGGATTCCTCTCCATTCGATGCCGGGGCCTAAGACCTTGTGTGGAGTCGGGCCCAGAACCTGAGGATTCCTCTCCAGTGCTGACATGGATCTTGGGGTAATTCTGGAGTCTCCCCAGGAGAGTAAGTCCTCGTCTCGAATGGGGGCATACACATGTGCTTTCCTCCAGAGCGGTAGCAGCAGTGTGACGCTTCCCATCGCCTGGATCAAGGGATCTGTGGCTTTCCCTCGAAGCTTTCCCACGAGGCTTTCCCACGAGGCTTTCCCACAGGGCAGTCCCACGTGCCACCGTGGTGTGAGTCGATCCTCGGCGTGAAAGTGGAGGCAGTGCTGGGAAAACTGGTTCCTCTGGAATGGACTCAGATATATGGGGGACTCTTGGAATGGTGGCACGACGCTGGAGTTCCTCTCGTCTTTCCTGTGGAGAGCGCCTCCTCTTGAGATGCGACGGGAATGCCCAGAATTCTTTCCCGACAAAGCAGCGAAAGAATCCCTCATCTCGACCTACGAGGCGGAAACGGGTCTCCTCTGGATGTGGCCGGGCCCCTCGTGCTTCCTCTAGAGTGGAGACGGGTATGTCAGGGAACTTCTTGAGTTGCAGCAACGGTGTGAAGGACCTTTTGGAACTTCCAGAGGTTAGATGTGATTAGCCTTGGGAAGCCTCAGCGGAAATAGTCCTCATCACGCCTGGAGGGCAAAACCTCCTGGATTATCTCGAGTTGCGGCAGGTGCTCTCGACTTACGACAGGGATCTCAGGGACCCGCTCTGGTGGCCTCAGAAATGCCAGTCCCCATGAAAGTTGCACGTGGGCCTTTTGGGATTCCTCTCCCTTCGATGCCAGGGCCTAAGACCTTGTGTGGATTCGGGGACGGAACCTGAGGATTCCTCTCCAGTGCTGACATGGATCTTGGGGTACTTCTGGAGCCTCCCCAGGGGAGTAAGTCCTCGTCTCGAATGGGGGCATGCACGTGCCCTTTCCTCTAGAGTGGTACCATCAGTGTCACGCTTCCCGTCGCGTGGATCAAGGGATCTGTGGCTTTCCCACGAGGCTTTCCCACGAGGCTTTCCCACAGGGCTGTCCCACGTACCACCGTGGTGGGAGTCGATCCTCGGCGTGAAAGTCGAAGCAGTGCAGGGAAAACAGGTTCCTCTGGAATGGACTGAGACATCTGGGGGACTCATGGAATGGTGGCACGACGCTGGAGTTCCTCTCGCCTTTCCTGTGGAGAGCGCCTCCTCTTGAGATGCGACGGGAACCCCGGGAATTCTTTCCCGAACAAGCAACGAAAGGATCCCTCATCTCGAGCTACGAGGCGAATACGGGGCTCCTCTGGATGTGGCCGGGACCCTCGTGCTTCCTCTAGTGTGGAGACGGGTATGTCACGGAACTTCTTGAGTTGCAGCAAGGGTGTGAAGGACCTTTTGGCAGTTCCAGAGGATAGGTGTGATTAGCCTTGAGAAGCGTCAGCGGTAATGGGCCTCATCTCGCCTGGAGGGCAAAACCTGCTGGATTTTCTCGAGTTGTGGCAGGTGCTCTCGACTTATGACGGGGACCTCAGGGACCTGCTCTGGTGGCCTCAGGAAGGGCCAGTCCCCATGCGAGTTGCTCGCGGGCCTCTCGGGAATCCTCTCCCTTCGATGCCGGGGCCTAAGACCTTGTGTGGAGTCAGGTCGGGAACCTGAGGATTCCTCTCCAGTGCTGACATGGATCTTGGGGTACTTCAGGTCTCCCCAGGGGAGTAAGTCCTCGTCTCCAATGGGGGCATGCATGTGTGCTTTCCTCCAAAGAGGTAGCAGCAGTGTCACGCTTCCCATCGCCTGGATCAAGGGATCTGTGTCTTTCCCTCGAGGCTTTCCCACGAGGCTTTCCCTCGAGGCTTTCCCACAGGGGTGTCCCACGTGCCACCATGGTGGGAGTCGATTCTCGGCGTGAAAGTCGAGGCAGTGCAAGGAAAACAGGTTCCTCTGGAATGGACTGAGACATCTGGGGACTCTTGGAATGGTGGCGCGACCCTGGAGTTCCTCTTGCCTTTCCTGTGGAGACGGCCTCCTCTTGAGATGCAGCAGGATGGCCGGGAATTCTTTCCCAACCAAGAAGGGAAAGGATCCCTCATCTCGAGCTACGAGGCAGAAACGGGGCTCCCCTAGATGTTGGCGGGACCCTCGTGCTTCCTCTAGAGTGGAGACCGGTATGTCGGTTAACTTCTTGAGTTGCAGCAAGGGTGTGAAGGTCCTTTTAGAAGTTCCAGAGATTAGGTGTGATTACCCTTGAGAAGCCTCAGCGGAAATGGGCCTCATCTCGCCTGGATGGCAAAACCTCCTGGATTTTCTCGAGTTGGGGCAGGTGCTCTCGACTTATGACGGGGACCTCAGGGACCCGCTCTGGTGGCCTCAGGAAAGGCCAGTCCCCATGGGAGTTGCTCCCGGGCCTCTCGGGATTCCTCTCCCTTCGATGCCGGGGCCTAAGTCCTTGTGTGGAGGCGGGGCCGGATCCTCTCCGGTGCTGACATGATTCTTGGGGTACCTCTGGAGTCTCCCCAGGGGAGTAAGTCCTCGGCTCCAATGGGGGCATGCACGTGCGCTTTCCTCCAGAGCTGTAGCAGCAGTGTCACGCTTCCCGTCGCGTGGATCAGGGATCTGTGGCTATCCCTAGAGGCTTTCCCACGAGGCTTTCCCACAGGGCTGTCCCACGTGCCACCGTGGTGGGAGTCGATCCTCGGCGTGAAAGTCGAGGCAGTGCAGGGAAAACAGGTTCCTCTGGAATGGACTGACACATGTGAGGGACTCTGGGAATGGTGGCACGACGGTGGAGTTCCTCTCGCGTTTCCTGTGGAGAGCGCCTCCTCTTGAGATGCGACGGGAACGCCCAGAATTCTTTCCCGACCAAGCAGCGAAAGGATCCCTCATCTAGAGCTACGAGGCGGAAACGGGGCTCCTCTGGATGTGGCCGGGACCATCGTGCTTCCTCTAGAATGGAGACGGGTATGTCAGGGAACATCTTGAGTTGCAGCAAGGGTGTGAAGTACCTTTTGGAAGTTCCAGAGGCTAGATGTGATTAGCCTCGAGAAGCCTCAGCGGATAGGGGCCTCATCTCGCCTGGAGGGCAAAACCTCCTGGATTTCCTCGAGTTGCGGCAGGTGCTCTCGACGTACAACGGAGACCTCAGGGACCCGCTCTGGTGGCCTCAGGAAAGGCCAGTCCCCATGCGAGTTGCTCGGGGGCCTCTCGGGATTCCTCTCCTTTCGATGCCGGGGCCTAAGACCTTGTGGGGAGTCGGGGCCGGAACCTTAGGATTCCTCTCCTGTGCTGACATGGATCTTCGGGTACTTCTGGAGCCTCCCCAGGGGAGTGAGTCCTCGTCTCGAGAGGGGGCATGCACGTGCGCTTTCCTTCCGAACTGTAGCAGCAGTGTCACGCTTCCCGTTGTGTGGGTCCAGGGATCTGTGGCTTTCCCTCGAGCCTTTCCCACGAGGCTTTCCCACGAGGCTTTCCCAAGGGCTGTCCCACGTGCCACCGTGGTGTGAGTCGATACCCGACGTGAAAGTCGAGGCAGTGCAGGGAAAACAGTTTCCTCTGGAATGGACTGAGACACCTGGTGGACTCTGGGAATGGTGGCACCACCCTGGAGTTCCTCTCGCCTTTCCTGTGGAGAGCTCCTCCTCTTGAGATGCGACGGGTATGCCCAGAATTCTTTCCCGACAAAGCAGTGAAAGGATCATTCAAAACGAGCTAAGAGTTGGAAACGGGTCTCCTCTGGATGTGGGCGGGACCCTTGTGCTTCCTCTAGAGTGGAGACGGGTATGTCGGGGAACTTCTTGATTTGCAGCAAGTTTGTGAAGGACCTTTTGGAAGTTCCAGAGGCTAGGTGTGATTAGCCTGGAGAAGACTCAGCGGAAATGGTCCTCATCTAGCCTGGAGGGCAAAACCTCCTGGATTTTCTCGAGTTGCGGCAGGTGCTCTCGACATAAGGCAGGGACTTCAGGGACCCGCTCTGGTGGCCTCAGGAAAGGCCAGTCCCCAAGTGAGTTGCTTGGGGGCCTCTGGGATTCCTCTCCCGTCGATGCCGGGGCCTAAGACCTTGTGTGGAGTTGGGGCCGAAACCTGAGGATTCCTCTCCAGTGCTGACATGGATCTTGGTGTACTTCTGGAGTCTCCCCAGGGGAGTGAGTCCTCGTCTCGAGAGGGGACATGCAGGTGCGCTTTCCTTCCGAACTGTAGCAGCAGTGTCACGCTTCCCGTTGCGTGGGTCCAGGGATCTGTGGCTTTCCCTCGAGCCTTTCCCACGAGGCTTTCCCACGAGGCTTTCCCAAGGGCTGTCCCACGTGCCACCGTGGTGGGAGTCGATACTCGGCGTGAAAGTCGAGGCAGTGCAGGGAAAACAGTTTCCTCTGGAATGGACTGAGACACCTAGGGGACTCTGGGAATGGTGGCACGACCCTGGAGTTCCTCTCGCCTTTCCTGTGGAGAGCTCCTCCTCTTGAGATGCGACGGGAATGCCCAGAATTCTTTCCCGACAAAGCAGCGAAAGGATCATTCAAAACGAGCTAAGAGTTGAAAACGGGTCTCCTCTGGATGTGCTCAGGACCCTCGTGCTTCCTCTAGAGTGGAAACGGGTATGTCGGGGAACTTCTTGAGTTGCAGCAAGGTTGTGAAGGACCTTTTGGAAGTTCCAGAGGCTAGATGTGATTAGCCTCGAGAAGCCTCAGCAGAAATGGCCCTCATGTCCCTTGGAGGGCAAAACCTCCTGGATTTTCTCGAGTTCCGGCAGGTGGACTCGACTTAAGACGGGGACCTCAGGGACCCGCTCTGGTGGCTTCAGGACTGGCCAGTCCCCAAGTGAGTTGCTCGGGGGCCTCTGGGATTCTTCTCCCTTCGATGCCAGGGCCTAAGACCTTGTGTGGAGTCGGGGCTGGAACCTGAGGATTCCTCTCCAGTGATGACTTGGGTCTTGGGGTACTTCTGGAGTCTCCCCAGGGGAGTAAGTCCTCGTCTCGAATGGGGGCATGCACGTGCTCTTTCCTCCAGAGCGGTAGCAGCAGTGTCACGCATCCCGTCGCGTGGATCAAGGGATCTGTGGCTTTCCCTCGAGGCTTTCCGACGAGGCTTTCCGACAGGGCTGTCCCACGTGCCACCGTGGTGGAGTCGATCCTCGGCATGAAAGCCGAGGCAGTACAGGGAAAACAGGTTCCTCTGGAATGGACTGAGACATCTGGGCGACTCGGGGAATGGTGGCACGACCCTGGAGTTCCTCTCGCCTTTCCTGTGGAGAGCGCCTCCTCTTGAGATGCTTCGGGAACGCCCAGAATTCTTTCACGACAAAGCAGTGAAAGGATCCCTCATCTCGAGCTACGAGGCGGAAACGGGGCTCCTCTGGATGTGGCCGGGACCATCATGCTTCCTCTAGAATAGAGACGGGTATGTCAGGGAACTTCTTGAGTTGCAGCAAGCGTGTGAAGGACCTTTTGGAAGTTCCAGAGGTTAGGTGCGATTAGCTTCGATAAGCCTCAGCGGAAATGGGCATCATCTCGCCTGTAGGGTAACACCTCCTGGATTTTCTCGAGTTGCGGCAGGTGCTCTCGACTGACGACGGGGACCTCAAGGACCCGCTCTGGTGGCCTCAGGAAAGGCGAGTCCCATGCGAGTTGCTTGGGGGCCTCTCTGGGTTACTCTCCCTTCGATGCCGGGGACTAAGACCTTGTGTGGAGTCAGGTCCTGAACGTGAGGATTCCTCTCCAGTGCTGACATGGATCTTGGGGAACTTCTGGAGACTCCCCAGGGGAGTAAGTCCTCGTCTCCAATGGGGGCATGCACGTGCGCTTCCCTCCAGAGCTGTAGCAGCAGTGTCACGTTTCCCATCGCCTGAATCAATGGATCTGTGGCTTTCCCACGAGGCTTTCCCACGAGGCTTTCCCATGAGGCTTTCCAACAGGGCTGTCCCACGTGCCTCCGTGGTGGGAGTCGATCCTCGGCGTGAAAGTCGAGGCAGTGCAGGGAAAACAGTTTCCTCTGGAATGGACTGAGATATCTGGGGGACTCTGGGAATGGTGGCACGACCCTGGAGTTCCTCTCGCCTTTTCTGTGGAGAGCGCCTCCTCTTGAGACGGTACAGGAATGCCCAGAATTCTTTCCCGACCAAGCAGCGAAAGAATCCCTCATGTCGAGCTTAGAGGCGGAAACGGGGCTCCTCTGGATGTGGCCGTGACCCTAGTGCTTCCTCTACATGGGAGACGGGTATGTCAGGCAATTTCGTGAGTTGCAGCAAGGGTGTGAAGGACCTCTTGGAAGTTCCAGAGGATAGGTGTGATTAGCCTCGAGAAGCCTCAGCGGAAATGGGCCTCATCTCGCCTGGAGGGCAAAACCTCCTGGATTTTTTAGAGTTGCGGCAGGTGCTCTCGACTAACGATGGCGACCTCATTGACCCGCTCTGGTGGCTTCAGGAAAGGCCAGTCACCATGCGAGTTGCACGGGGGCCTCTCGGGGTTCCCCTCCCTTCGATGCCGGGGCCTGATACCTTGAGTGGTGTCACGTCCGGAACCTGAGGATTCCTCTCCAGTGCTGACATGAATCTTGGGGTACTTCTGGAGTCCCCTCAGGGGAGTAAGTCCTCGTCTCGAATGGGCCTGCAGGTGCGCGTTCCTCCAGAGCTGTAGAATCAGTGTCACACTTCCCATCTCCAGGATCAAGGGATCTGTGGCTTTCCTCGAGGCTTTCCCACGAGGCTTTCCCACGAGGCTTTCCCACAGGGCTGTCCCACGTGCCACCGTGGTGTGAGTCGATCCTCGGCGTGAAAGTCGAGGCAGTGCAGGGAAAACAGGTTCCTCTGGAATGGTCTGAGACATCTTGGGGAAACTTGGAATGGTAGCACGACGCTGGAGTTCCTCTCGCCTTTCCTGTGGAGAGCGCCTCCTCTTGAGATGCGACGGTAACGCCAGGAATTCTTTCCCGACCAAGCAAGGAAAGGATCCCTCATCTCGAGCTACCAGGCGGAAACGGGGCTCCTCTGAATGTGGGCGGGACCCTCGTGCCTCCTCTAGAGTGGAGACTGGGATGTCGTGGAACTTCTTGAGTTGCAGCAAGGTTGTGAATGACCTTTTAGAAGTTCCAGAGCTTAGATGTGATTAGACGTGAGAAGACTCAGCGGAAATGGGCCTCATCTCGCCTGGAGGGAAAAACCTCCAGGATTTTCTCGAGTTGCGGCAGGTGCTCTTGACTTACGATGGCGGCCTCAGGGACCCGCTCTGGTGGCCACAGGAAAGGCCAGTCCCCATGCGAGTTGCTCGGCGGCCTCTCGGGGTTCCTCTCTCTTCGATGCCGGGGCCTAAGAACTTGTGTGGAGTCAGGTCCGGAACCTGAGGATTCATCTCCAGAGCTGGCATGGATCGTGGGGTACTTCTGGGGTCTCCCCAGGGGAGTAAGTCCTCGGCTCCAATGGGGACATGCACGTGCGCTTTCCTCCAGAGCTGTAGCAGCAGTGTCACGCTTCCCATCGCCTGGATCAAGGGATCTGTGTCTTTCCCTCGAGGCTTTCCCACGAGGCTTTCCCACAGGGCTTTCCCTCGTGCCTCCATGGTGTGAGTCGATCCTCGGCGTGAAAGTCGAGGCAATGTAGGGAAAACACGTTCCTCTGAAATGGACTGAGACATCTGGGGACTCTTGGAATGGTGGCACGATGATGGAGTACCTCTAGCCTTTCCTGTGTAGACCGCCTCCGTTTGAAATGCGACGGGAATGCCCAGAATTATTTCCCGACCAAGCAGGGAAAGGATCCCTCATCTCGAGCTACGAGGCGGAAACGGGGCTCCTCTGGATGTGGCCGGTACCCTCGTGCTTCCTCTAGAGTGGAGATGGGTATGTCAGGGAACTTCTTGAGTTGCAGCAAGGGTGTGAAGTACCTTTTGGAAGTTCCAGAGGTTAGGTGTGATTAGTCTCCAGAAGCCTCAGCGAAAATGGGCCTCATCTCGCCAGGAGGGCAAAACCTCGTGGATTTTCTCGAGTTGCGGCAGGTGCTCTCGACTTACGACGGGGACCTCAGGGACCCGCTCTGGTGGCCTCAGGAAAGGCCAGTCCCCATGCGAGTTGCTCGCGGGCCTCTCGGGATTCCTCTCCATTCGATGCCGGGGCCTAAGACCTTGTGTGGAGTCGGGGCCGGAACCTGAGGATTCCTCTCCAGTGCTGAAATGGATCTTGGGGTACTTCTGGAGTCTCCCCAGGGGAGTAAGTCCTCGTCTCGAATAGGGGCATGCACGTGCGCTTTCCTCCAGAGCGGTAGCATCAGTGTCACGCTTCCCGTGGCGTGAATCAAGGGATCTGTGGCTTTCCCTCGAGGCTTTCCCACGAGGCTTTCCCACACGGCTGTCCCACGTGCCACCGTGCTGGGAGTCGATCCCCGGCGTGAATGTCGAGGCAGTGCAGGGAAAACAGGTTCCTCGGAATGGACTGAGACGTCTGTGGGACTCTTGGAATGGTGGCACGACGCTGGATTCCTCTCACCTTTCCTGTGGAGAGCGCCTCCTCTTGAGATGCGACGGGAATGCCCAGAATTCTTTCCCAACCAAGCAGCGAAAGAATCCCTCATCTCAATCTACGAGGTGGAACCGGGGCTCCTCTGGATGTGGCCGGGACCCTCGTGCTTCCTCTATAGTGGAGACGGGTATGTCAGGGAACTTCTTGAGTTGCAGCAAGGGTGTGAAGCACCTTTGGAAGGTCCAGAGGTTAGGTGTGATTAGCCTGAGAAGCCTCAGCGGAAATGGGCCTCATCTCGCCTGGAGGGCAAAACCTCCTGGATTTTCTCGAGTTTCGGCAGGTGCTCTCGACTTAAGACGGGGATCTCAGGGACCCGCCCTGGTGGCCTCAGGAAAGTCCAGTCCCCATGCGAGTTGCACGGGGGCCTCTCGGAATTCCTCTCCCTTCGATGCCGGGGCCTCAGACCTTGCGTGGTGTCTGGGACGGAACCTGAGGATTCCTCTCCAGTGCTCACATCGATCTTGGGGTTCTTCTGCAGTATCCACAGGTGAGTCAGTTCTTGTCTCGAGATGGGACATGCACTTACGCTTTCCTCCCGAGCTGTATCAGCATTGTCACGCTTACCGTCGCGTCGATCATGGGATATGTGGCTTTCCCTCGAGGTTTTCCCACCAGGCTATCCCACGAGGCTTTCCCACAGGGCTGTCCCACGTGCCACCATGGTGTGAGTCGCTCCTTGGCGTGAAAGTCGGGGCAGTGCAGGGAAAACAGGTTCCTCTGAAAAGGACTGAGACATCTGAGGGACTCTGGAAATGGTGGCATGAGGCGGAGTTCCTCTCGCCTTTCCTGTGGAGAGCGCCTCCTCTTGGGATGCGATGGGAACGCCCAGAATTCTTTCCCGAACAAGCAGGGAAAGGATTCCCTTCTCGAACTACAAGGCCGAAACGGGGCTCCTCTGGATGTGGGCGGGATCCTCGTGCTTCCTCTCGAGTGGAGACAGGGATGTCGGGGAACTTCTTGAGTTGCAGCAAGGCTGTGAAGGACCTTTGGAAGTTCCAGAGGTTAGGTGTGATTAGCCTCAAGAAGCCTCAGCAGAATTGGGCCTCATCTGGCCTGGAGGGCAAAACGTCCTGGATTTTCTCGAATTGCGGCAGGTGCTCTCGACTTACGATGGGGACTCTGGGACCCGCTCTGGTGGCTTCAGGAAAGGCCAGTCCCCATGCGAGTTGCTCGCGGGCCTCTCGGGATTCCTCTCCCTCCGATGCCGGGGCCTAAGACCTTGTGTGGATTCGGCGCCGGAACCTGAGTATTCCTCTCCAGTGCTGACACGGATCTTGGGGTATTTCTGGAGTCTCCCCAGGGGAGTCAGTCCTCGTCTTGAGTGGAGGCATGCGTGTGCCCTTTCTTCCCATGCTCTAGCTGCAGTGCCACGCTTCCCGTTGCGTGGACCAAGGGATATGTGGCTCTCCCTCGTGGCTTTCCACGAGGCTTTCCCACAGGGCTGTCCCAAGTGCCACCGTGGTGGAAGTCGTTCCTAGGCGTGAAAGTCGAGTCAGTGCAGGGAAAACAGGTTCCTCTGGAATGGACTGAGACATCTGGGGACTCTTGGAATGGTGGCACGACGATGGAGTTCCTCTCACCTTTCCTGCGTAGAGCGCCTCCTCTTGAGATGCGACGGGAATGCTGGGAATTCTTTCCCGACCAAGCAGGAAAGGATCCCTCATCTCGAGCTACGAGGGGGAAACGGGGCTCCTCTGAATTTGGGCGGGACCCTCGTGCTTCCTCTAGTGTGGAGGCGGGGTATCGGGGAACTTCTTGAGTTGCAGTAAGGGAGTGAAGGACCTTTTGGAAGTTCCAGAGCTTAGATGTGATTAGCCTCGAGAAGCCTCAGCGGAAATGGGCCTCATCTCGCCTGGAGGGCAAAACCTCCTGGATTTTCTCGAGTCGTGGCAGGTGCTCTCGACTTACGACGGGGACCTCAAGGACCCGCTCTGGTGGCCTCAGAAAAGGCCAGTCCCCATGCGACTTGCTCGCTGACCTTTTGGGATTCCTCTCCCTTTGATGGCGGGGCCTAAGACCTTGTGTGGAGGCGGGGAGGGAACTTGAGGATTCCTCTCCAGTGCTGACATGGATCTTGGGGTACTTCTGGAGTCTCCCCAGGGGAGTAAGTCCTCGGCTCGAATGGGGGCATGCACGTGCGCTTTCCTCCAGAGCGGTAGGAGCAGTGTCACGCTTCCCGTCGCGTGGATCAAGGGATCTGTGGCTTTCCTCGAGGCTTTCCCACGAGGCTTTCCCACGAGGCTTTCCCAGGGCTGTCCCACGTTCCACCGTGGTGTGAGTCGATCCTCGGCGTGAAAGTCGAGGCAGTGCATGGGAAAACAGGTTCCTCTGGAATGGACTGAGACATCTGGGGACTCTTGGAATGGTGGCCCGACGCTGGAGTTCCTCTCGCCTTTCCTGTGGAGCGCCTCCTCTTGAGATGCGAGGGAATGCCCAGAATTCTTTCCCGACAAAACAGCGAAAGGATCCCTCATCTCGAGCTACGAGGCGGAAACGGGGCTCCTCTGGATGTGGCGGGACCTCGTGCTTCCGCTCGAGTCGAGACGGGTATGTCAGGGAACTTCTTGAGTTGCAGCAAGGGTTTGAAGGACCTTTTGGAAGTTCCAGAGGTTAGGTGCGATTAGCCTCGAGAAGCCTCAGCGGAAATGGGCCTCATCTCGCCTGGAGGGCAAAGCCTGCTGGATTTTCTCGAGTTGCGGCAGGTGCTCTCGACTGACGGAGACCTCAGGGACCCGCTCTGGTGGCCTCAGGAAAGGCGAGTCCCCATGCGAGTTGCTCGGGGGCCTCTCTGGGATTGCTCTCCCTTCGATGCCGGGGCCTAAGACCTTGTGTGGAGTCAGGCCGGAACCTGAGGATTCCTCTCCAGTGCTGACATGGATCTTGGGGTTCTTCTGGAGTCTCCCCAGGGAAGTCAGTCCTCGTCTCCAATGGGGGCATGCACGTGCGCTTTCCTCCAGAGCGGTAGCAGCAGTGTCCCGCTTCCCGTCGCCTGGATCAAGGGATCTGTGGCTTTCCTCGAGGCTTTCCCACGAGGCTTTCCCATGAGGCTTTCCCATAGGGCTGTCCCACGTGCCTCCGTGGTGGGAGTCGATCCTCGGCGTGAAAGTCGAGGCAGTGCAGGAAAACAGGTTCCTCTGGGATGGACTGAGACATCTGGGGACTCTGGGAATGGTGGCACGACCCTGGAGTTCCTCTCGCCTTTCCTGTGGAGAGCGCCTCCTCTTGAGATGCGACAGGAACCCCCAGAATTCTTTCCCGACCAAGCAGCAAAAGGATCCCTCATCTCGAGCTACGAGGCGGAAACGGGTCTCCTCTGGATGTGGGCGGGACCCTCGTGCTTCTTCTCGAGTGGAGACGGGTATGTCGGGAACTTCTTGAGTTGCAGCAAGGGTTTGAAGGACCTTTTGGAAGTTCCAGAGGATAGGTGTGATTAGCCTCGAGATGCCTCAGCGGAAATGGGCCTCATCTCGCCTGGAGGGCACAACCTCCTGGATTTTCTCGAGTTGCAGCATGTGCTCTCGATGTACGATGGGGACCTCAGGGACCCGCTCTGGTGGCCTCAGGAAAGGCCAGTCCCCATGCGAGTTGCACGGGGGCCTCTCGGGATTACTCTCCCTTCGATGCCAGAGCCTAAGACCTTGTGGTGTCAGGCTGGAACCTGAGGATTCCTCTCCAGTGCTGACATGGATCTTGGGGTACTTCTGGAGTCTCCCCAGGGGAGTCAGTGATCGTCTCGAATGGGGGCATGCACGTCGGCTTTCCTCCAGAGCGGTAGCAGCAGTGTCACGCTTCCCGTCGCGTGGATCAAGGGATCTGTGGCTTTCCCACGAGGCTTTCCCACGAGGCTTTCCCACGAGGCTTTCCCACAGGGCTGTCCCACATGCCACCGTGGTGGGAGCCGATCCTCGGCATGAAAGTCGAGGCAGTGCAGGGAAAACAGGTTCCTCTGGAATGGACTGAGACATCTGGGGGACTCTTGGAATGGTGGCACGACGCTGGAGTTCCTCTCGCCTTTCCTGTGGAGAGCGCCTCCTCTTGAGATGCGACGGGAACGCCAGGAATTCTTTCCCGACCAAGCAGGAAAGGATCCCTCATCTCGAGCTACCAGGCGGAAACGGGGCTCCTCTGGATGTGGGCGGGACCCTCGTGCTTCCTCTCGAGTGGAGACGGGTATGTCGGGAACTTCTTGAGTTGCTGCAAGGGTGTGAAGGACCTTTGGAAGCTCCAGAGTTTAGATGTGATTAGCCTCGAGACGCCTCAGCGGAAATGGGCCTCATCTAGCCTGGAGGAGAGAACCTCCTGGATGTTCTCGAGTTGCGGCAGGTGCTCTCGACTTACGACGGGGACCTCAGGGACCCGCTCTGGTGGCCTCAGGAAAGGCCAGTCCCCATGCGAGTTGCTCGGGGGCCTCTCGGGGTTCCTCTCCCTTCATTTTGGGGCCTAAGACCTTGTGTGGAGTCAGGTCCGGAACCTGAGGATTCCTCTCCAGTGCTGACATGGATCTTGGGGTACTTGTGGAGTCTCCCCAGGGGAGTGAGTCCTCGTCTCCAATGGGGGCATGCACGTGCGCTTTCCTCCAGAGCTGTAGCAGCAGTGTCACGCTTCCCGTCGCCTGGATCAAGGGAAATGTGGCTTTCCCTGGAGGCTTTCCCTCGAGGCTTTCACACAGGGCTGTCCCACGTGCCACAGTGGTTGGAGTCGATCCTCGGCTTGAACGTCAAGGCAGTGCAGGGAAAACAGGTTCCTCTGGAATGGTCTGAGACATCTGGGGGACTCTTGGAATGGTGGCACGACCCTGGAGTCCTCTCGCCTTTCTGGTGGAGAGCGCCTCCTCTTGAGATGCGCCGGGAAGGCCGGGAATTCTTTCCCGACCAAGCAGGGAAAGGATCCCTCATCTCGAGCCACGAGGCGGAAACGGGGCTCCTCTGGATGTGCTCGGGTCCTTAGTGCTTCCTCTCGAGTGGAGATGGGTATGTCGGGGAACTTATTGAGTTGCAGCAAGGGTGTGAAGGACCTTTGGAAGTTCCAGAGGTTAGGTGTCATTAGCCTCGAGAAGCCTCAGTGGACATGGGCCTCATCTCGCCTGGAGGGCAAAACCTCCTGGATTTTCTCGAGTTGCGGCAGGTGCTCTCGACTTACGACGGGGACCTCAGGACCCGCTCTGAGTGGCCTCAGGAAAGGCCAGTCCACATGCGAGTTGCTCGGGGCCTCTCGGGATTCCTCTCCCTTCGATGCCGGGGCCTAAGACCTTGTGTGTAGTCGGGGCCGGAACCTGAGGATTCCTCTCCAGTGCTGACATGGATCTTGGGGTACTTCTGGAGTCTCCCCAGGGGAGTAAGTCCTCGTCTCGAATGGGGGCATGCACGTGAGCTTTCCTCCAGAGCAGTAGCAGTAGTGTCACGCTTCCGTCGCGTGGATCAAGGGATCTGTGGCTTCCCACGAGGCTTTCCCACAGGGCTGTCCCACGTGCCACCGTGGGAGGAGTCGATCCTCGGCGTGAAAGTCTAGGCAGTGCAGGAAAACAGGTTCCTCTGGAATGGACTGAGACATCTGGGGACTCTTGGAATGGTGGCCCGAACCTGGAGTTCCTCTCGCCTTTCCTGTGGAAAGCACCTCCTCTTGAGATACGACGGAATGCCCAGAATTCTTTCCCAACAAGCAGCGAAAGGATCCCTCATCTCGAGCTACGAGGTGGAAACAGGGCTCCTCTGGATGTGGCGGGACCTCGTGCTTCCGCTCGAGTCGAGACGGGTATGTCGGGGAACTTCTTGAGTTGCAGCAAGGGTTTGAAGGACCTTTGGAAGTTCCAGAGGTTAGGTGTGATTAGCCTCGAGAAGCCTCAGCGGAAATGGGCCTCATCTCGCCTGGAGGGCAAAGCCTGCTGGATTTTCTCGAGTTGTGGCAGGTGCTCTCGACTTAGGACGGGACCTCAGGGACCCGCTCTGGTGGTCTCAGGAAAGTCCAGTCCCCATGCGAGTTGCTCGGGGCCTCTCGGAATTCCTCTCCCTTCGATGCCGGGGCCTAAGACCTTGCGTGGAGTCGGGGCCGGAACCTGAGGATTCCTCTCCAGTGCTGACATGGATCTTGGGGTTCTTCTGGAGTCTCCCCAGGGAGTCAGTCCTCGTCTCGAATGGGGCATGCACTTGCGCTTTCCTCCAGAGCGGTAGCAGCAGTGTCACGCTTCCGCGCGTGGATCAAGGGATCTGTGGCTTTCTCGAGGCTTTCCCACGAGGCTTTCCCACGGGGCTGTCCCACGTGCCACCATGGTGTGAGTCGATCCTCGGCGTGAAAGTCGAGGCAGTGCAGGGAAAACAGGTTCCTCTGAAAGGACTGAGACATCTGGGGACTCTGGAAATGGTGGCACGACCCTGGAGTTCCTCTCGCCTTTCCTGTGGAGAGCGCCTCCTCTTGAGATGCGATAGAACCCCAGAATTCTTTCCCGACCAAGCAGGAAAGGATCCCTCATCTCGAGCTACGAGGCGGAAACGGGTCTCCTCTGGATGTGGGCGGGACCTCGTGCTTCCTCTCGAGTGGAGACGGGTATGTCGGGGAACTTCTTGAGTTGCAGCAAGGGTTTGAAGGACCCTTTGGAAGTTCCAGAGGTTAGGTGTGATTAGCCTCGAGAAGCCTCAGCGGAAATGGGCCTCATCTCGCCTGGAGGGCAAAACCTCCTGGATTTTCTCGAGTTGCGGCAGGTGCTCTCGATTTACAACGGGGACCTCAGGGACCCGCTCAGGTGGCCTCAGGAAAGTCCAGTACACTAGCGAGTTGCTCGGGGGACTCTCGGGATAACTCTCCCTTCGATGCCGGGGCCAAAGTCCTTGTGTGGAGTCGGGCTGGGACCTAACAATTCCTCTCCCGTGCTGACATGGATCTTGGGGTACTTCTGGAGTCTCCCCAGGGGAGTCAGTCCTCGTCTCGAGAGGGGGCATGCACATGGGCTTTCCTCTCGAGCTGTAGCAGTAGTGTCACGCTTCCTTTCGCGTCGATCATGGGATCTGTGGCTTTCCGTCGAGGCTTTCCCATGAGGCTTTCCCACGAGGCTTTCCCACGAGGCTTTCCCACAGGGCTGTCCCACATGCCACCGTGGTGGGAGCCGATCGTTGGCGTGAAAGTCGAGGCAGTGCAGGGAGAACAGGTACCTCTGGAATGGACTGAGACATCTGGGGGACTCTGGGAATGGTGGCACGACGCTGGAGTTCTTCTCGCCTTTCCTGTGGAGAGCGCCTCCTCTTGAGATGCGTCGGGAACGCCCACAATTCTTTCCCGACCAAGCAGGAAAGGATCCCTCATTTCGAGCTACCAGGCGGAAACGGGGCTCCTCTGGATGTGGGCTGGACCCTCCTGCTTCCTCTCGAGTGGAGTCAGGTATGTCGGGGAACTTCTTAAGTTGCTGCAAGGGTGTGAAGGACCCTTTGGAAGCTCCAGAGTTTAGATGTGATTAGCCTCGAGACGCCTCAGCGGAAATGGGCCTCATCTAGCCTGGAGGGGAGAACCTCCTGGATTTTCTCGAGTTGCGGCAGGTGCTCTCGTGTTACGACGGTGACCTAAGGGACACGCTCTGGTGGCCTCAGGACAGGCCAGTCCCCATTCGAGTTGCTAGGGGGCCTCTCGGAATTCTTCTCCCTACGATGCAGGGCCCTAAGACCTTGTGTGGAGTCGGGGCCGGAACCTGTGGATTCCTCTCCAGTGCTGACATGGATCTTGGGGTACTTCTGGAGTCTCCCCAGGGGAGTCATACCTCATCTCGAGAGGGGGGATGCATGTGGGCTTTCTTCCCGAACTGTAGCAGCAGGGTCACGCTTCCCGTCGTGTCAATCATGGGATCTCTGGCTTTCCCTCGAGGATTTCCCTCAAGGCTTTCCCACAGGGCTGTCCCACGTGCCACAGTGGTGGGAGTCGATCCTCGGCGTGAAAGTCGAGGCAGTGCAGGGAAAGCAGGTTCCTCTGGAATGAACTGAGACATCTGGGGGACTCTGGGAATGGTGGCACGACCCTGGAGTCCTCTCGCCTTTCTGGTGGAGAGCGCCTCCTCTTGAGATGCGCCGGGAACGCCGGGAATTCTTTCGCGAACAAGCAGCGAAAGGATCCCTCATCTCGAGCCACGAGGCGGAAACGGGGCTCCTCTGGATGTGCTCGGGTCCTTAGTGCTTCCTCTCGAGTGGAGACGGGTATCTCGGGGAACTTCTTGTGTTGCAGCAAGGGTGTGAAGGACCTTTGGAAGTTCCAGTGGTTAGGTGTCATTAGCCTCGAGAAGCCTCAGCGGAAATGGGCCTTATCTCGCCTGGAGGGCAAAACCTCCTGGTTTTTCTTAAGTTTCGGCAGGTGCTCTCGACTACGACGGGGACTTCATGAACCCGCTCTGGAGGCCTCAGGACTGCCAGTCCTCATTCGGGTTGCTCGGGGGCCTCTCGGCATTTCTCTCCCATCGATGCCGGGGCCTAAGACCTTGTGTGTAGTCGGGGCCGGATCCTGAGGATTCCTCTCCAGTGCTGACATGATTCTTGGGGTACTTCTGGAGTCTCCCCAGGGGAGTAAGTCCTCGTCTGGAATGGGGGCATGCACGTGAGCTTTCCTCCCGAGCGGTAGCAGTAGTGTCACGATTCCCGTCGCGTGGATCAAGGGATCTGTGGCTTCCCCACGAGGCTTTCCCACAGGGCTGTCCCACGTGCCACCGGGGAGGGAGTCGATCCTCGTCGTGAAAGTCTAGGCAGTGCTGGGAAAACAGGTTCCTCTGGAATGGACTGAGACATCTGGGGACTCTTGGAATGGTGGCCCGAACCTGGAGGTCCTCTCGCCTTTCCTGTGGAAAGCACCTCCTCTTGAGATACGACGGCAATGCCCAGAATTCTTTCCCAACAAAGCAGCGAAAGGATCCCTCATCTCGAGCTACTAGGAGGAAACAGGGCTCCTATGGATGTGGGCGGGACCCTCGTGCTTCCGCTCGAGTCGAGACGGGTATGTCGGGGAACTTCTTGAGTTGCAGCAAGGGTTTGAAGGACCTTTTGGAAGTTCCAGAGGTTAGGTGTGATTAGCCTGGAGAAGCCTCAGCGGAAATGGGCCTCATCTCGCCTGGAGGGCAAAGCCTGCTGGATTTTCTCGAGTTGTGGCAGGTGCTCTCGACTTACGACGGAGACCTCAGGGACCCGCTCTGGTGGTCTCAGAAATGGCCAGTCCCCAAGCGAGTTGCTCCGGGCCCTCTTGGGATTGCTCTCCCTTCAATGCCTTGGCCTAAGACCTTGTGTGGAGTCGGGGCCGGAACCTGAGGATTCCTCTCCAGTGCTGACATGGATTTTGGGGTTCTTCTGGAGTCTCCCCAGGGAAGTCAGTCCTCGTCTCCAATGGGGTCATGCACGTGCGCTTTCCTCCAGAGCGGTAGCAGCAGTGTCCCGCTTCCCGTCGCGTGGATCAAGGGAACTGTGGCTTTCCCTCGAGGCTTTCCCACGAGGCTTTCCCTCGGGGCTGTCCCACGTGCCACCGTGGTGGGAGTCGATCCTCGGCGTGAAAGTCGAGGCAGTGCAGGGAAATCAGGTTCCTCTGGGATGGACTGAGACATCTGGGGACTCTGGGAATGGTGGCACGACCCTGGAGTTCCTCTCGCCTTTCCTGTGGAGAGCGCCTCCTCTTGAGATGCGACAGGAACGCCGGGAATTCTTTCCCAACCAAGCAGGGAAAGGATCCCTCATCTCGATCTACGAGGCGGAAACGGGGCTCCGCTGGATGTGAGCGGGACCCTCGTGCTTCCTCTGGAGTGGAGACGGCTATGTCGGGGAACTTCTTGTGATGCAGCAAGGGTTTGAAGGACCTTTTGGAAGTTACAGAGGTTAGGTGTGATTAGCCTGGAGAAGCCTCAGTGGAAATGGGCCTCATCTCGCCTGGAGGGCAAAACCTCCTGGATTTTATCGAGTTGTGGCAGGTGCTCTCGACTTACGACGGGGAGCTCAGGGATCCGCTCTGGTGGCCTCAGGAAAGGCCAGTCCCATTCGAGTTGCTCGGGGGCCTCTAGGGATTCCTCTCCCTTCGATTCCAGGGACTAAGACCTTGTCTGGAGTCAGGGCCGGAACCTGAGGATTCCTCTCCAGTGCTGACATGGATCTTGGGGTACTTCTGGAGTCTCCCCAGGGGAGTCAGTCCTCGTCTCGAGAGGGAGCATGCACGTGCGCTTTCCTCCCGACCTGTAGCAGCAGTGTCACGCTTCCTGTCGCGTGGATCAAGGAAACTGTGGCTTTCCCTCGAGGCTTTCCCACAGGGTTGTCCCACATGCCATCTTTGTGTGCGTCGATCCTCGGCGTGAAACTCGAGGCAGTGCAGGGAAAACAGGTTCCTCTGGAATGGGCTGATACATCTGGGGGACTCTTGGAATGGTGGCACGACACTGGAGTTCCTCTCGCCTTTCCTGTGGAGAGCGCCTCCGCTTGAGATGCGACGGGAACGCCGGGAATTCTTTCCCAACCAAGCAGGGAAAGGATCACTCATCTCCAGCTACGGGTTGGAAACGGGGCTCCTCTGGATATGAGCGGGACGCTAGTGCTTCCTTTCGAGTGGAGACGGGTATGTCTGGGAACTTCTTGAGTTGCAGCCAAGATGTGAAGGACCTTTGGAAGTTCCAGAGTTTAGGTGGGTTTAGCCTCGAGATGCCTCAGCGGAAATGGGCCTCATCTCCCCTGGAGGGCAGAACCCCCTGCATTTTCTCGATTTGCTGCCGGTGTTCTCGACTTACGACGGGGACATCAGGGACCCGCTCTTGTGGCCTCAGGAAAGGCCAGTCCCCATGCGAGTTGCACAGGGGCCTCTCGGGATTCCTCTCCCGTCGATGCCGGGGCCTAAGACCTTGTGTGGAGTCAGGGCCGGAACCTGAGGATTCCTCTCCAGTGCTGACATGGATCTTGGCGTACTTCTGTAGTCTCCCAAGGGGCGTCAGTCCTTGTCTCTAGTGGGGTCATGCACGTGCGCTTTCCTCCAGAGCAGTAGCAGCAGTGTCACGTTTCCTGTCACGTGGATCAAGGGATCTGTGACTTTCCCTCGAGGCTTTCCCATGGGGCTTTCCCACAGGGCTATTCCACGTGCCACCATGCAGTGCTGGGAAAACAGGAACCTCCTTCCCCACATAGGGGGTACACTGTCCCCTTGGGCGGGTATCTCCAGGGCACTCGCGCTTGGGGGTTGCCCGCGGATGTGGGCCTCAGGCTCCACATGAGAAAAGCCCCAAATGGCATTAGCTGCCTGTCCAGACGCTGGCCCCTCAGGTCTCTGGCCGGAGCCTTGGGCTCCAGGCAACTCAAAGCCCTCGGGGGTGGCGCTCTGGGACTGCTGTAGGGAAAGGACACCAGGAGCCCACGGAGGAGTTGGGGAGGCGCAGGGGGCATATGGAGGCGAGGACAGCGAGGGATCTAGGTGGAGGCGCTGGAGAGAGCGTCTGGTGTTCCGGAATGCCTCGGAGGAGCCAGCGGGGGACAGTCGAGGCCCAGGGACCTGTGGAATGTGAAAAGGCGGGAAACCCCAGAGCAAGGCAGGCTGGGGAAGGGGGCGTGGGCGGCCAATTCAAAGGGACCTAGGGGCGTTTCCTGGGCGGTGAGCCCCCTTGGCACTGCTGAGGGCCCCTGATTGATCCACCCGGGGTTGATCCCACCCCCCGCTGTGAGGGAGGGCCACAAACCAAAGCCCCCGAACTGCCCACCCACCCCAACGGGGATCTTGGCGGTCCGGGGCACAGCCGTGCCCGGGAAAAGCCCACTCGCTCCACGGGACTCCGTCCAGGGTCTCTGCTTGGAAAGAGGCCAGGGGCGGCCCCCTCCATCTACGCACCCAAACCCTATTGACGTCAATGGGGGCGGAGCCGCCTCCCGCTCTCCAGAGTCCTGAGCTGCTGGGTCCCCACCCACTCGGCCAGCAGTCTGCAGCGCGCCCGTGTGCCTCTCCCACCATGGCTTCGTCCGGCTCCTCCAGCACCTCAAGCGGTACGTTTGCCCTCGGTCCCTGGGGTCGGATCACGTCTCAGGGGATTTGCGGGTGGCCCGGGCAAGGGCTCTCGGCCCACGTGTCGACCCCCCCTCCCGCCCAAGAACGGTGGGGACCCATCGTCCGGGCCTGGGGTTCCCAGGCATCAGGTGTGCCCAAAGTTGGAGGGCATGGCATCGTTCGTTCATCTTGCTCCTTTGGCACACACATGGCTTCTCTGTTCTCTTTTCTGGGAAGACAGTGTTGTTTCACAGGGTGCGCTGCGGGGGGCGGGGGCCGGTGGGAGCGGGTGCTGTGCTGGGATGAGGCCCTTTATCCTCACATCTTCCTGTGGGAACGGGAGTCGGGAGCTCTGTGGCCTTGCCGCCTTCAGTGGCTTCCTCTGCACAGGGGCCTAGTGCCTTCTGCCTTCTGTCAGGCGTTACGGGGTTTGGGCTTCGCTTTGGCGGCCTTGGCCTTGGCCTTGGCCTGGGCCTTGGCCTTACCCTTGGCGTTGCCCATGCCCTTGCCCTTGGCCTTGGGCTTGGCCTTCCCTAGGCCTTGTCCTTGGCCTTACCTTGCCCTTGCCCTTAAACTTAAACTTGACCTTGAACTTGACCTTGACTTTGAACTTGACTTTGACTTTGACCTTGAACTTGAATTTGACCTTGACCTTGAACTTGAACTTGAACTTGACCAACAACGGGAGACCAGATTTGCTCAGAGCACCGGAGGTCCAGAGGCAGGGCCGTGTATCTCCCCTTCCCTTTGTGATCATTGCAAAGACATTCCTAGCTGATAGCGTGAGTGCCCATGAAGAAGCAAGCAGTGGGAATGTGTTTGACACGACTGTGTGCCTCAACTCCACAAGGGGCCTTTCCTCTCGATGTAGGCCCCATGTCCCCTTGGGGAGGGTGTCATGCCTCTTTTCTCCACACTGCCAAAGGGTGGGGCAAAGCTCGCTCTGTCAGAGGTACAAAAACAGCAATTGAATGGATTTTCAAGCTCTTGCTAGGCTGCACCCTTTCAGGGCCCACTTTACTGAAACAGGTGCTCTGTGGCCCCCGGTTGGGTATGCAGGTTCACAAACAGGGTGAGATCCTGTCCAAGCCAACAATTTTCCTGAAAGACCTAGGCTCACTAGAGCTCTCCTCCAGAGCAAAGGGGATAGAGGAGATGTATGGAGGAGTCTTTGCCTTTCCCTGTGAGTGTGGGGCTACTCCCTACGGCCCCAAGCTCAGGGATAACTGCCTCTAAGAAAGGAATGGCAAGAAGCGCTATTCTTGGAGGTTGGGACAGGGAGTTCGCAGCATGTGGGGAAAGAAAGACTTCTTCGGGGAAGAAGAGGCAACCACCGGGGGTGTGTTTGCAAGCCTCTATTTGGAAGGAACAGGTTTGCTTATACAACTCAAGACCTCCAGATCTGCTCAGAGGACTGAAGTTCCAGAGACAGGGCCATGTATCTCCCCTTCCCTTTGAGATCCTTGCCAAGACATTCCTAGCAGATCGTGGGAGTGCCCATGAAGAAGCAAGCAGCAGGAGTGTGCTTGACATCACTGGCTGCCTACCTGGGCTCAGCTCCTCAAGGGGTCTTTCTCTCCTGGTAGTCCCTATGTCCCCTTTGGGAGAGGGTTGTGCCCTCTTCCCTCCACACTGCCAAAGGGTGGAGGTGGAGCAAACTCGTTCTCTCCGAGGTAAAAGAAAGACAAATTGGATGGATTTTTAAGCTCTTGCTATGCTGCACCCCTCCAGGACCCACTCGAGCAAAACAGGTGCCCTGTGGCCCCTATGTCGGGTATGCAGGTTCACACACCGAGTGTGATCCTGTCAAAGCCAAGAATTTTCCTGACAGACCTAGGCTCACTAGAGCTCTCCTCCAGAGGAAAGGGGACAGAAAAGATGTGTGTGTGGAGGTGGCTCTGCCTTTCCAGGTCCCAATCTCAGGGATAACTGCCCCTAAGAAAGGAACTGCTGCTGCTGCTGCTGCTGCTGCTAAGTTGCTTCAGTCGTGTTCGACTCTGTGTGACGCCATAGACGGTAGCCCACTAGGCTCCCCCGTCCCTGGGATTCTCCAGGCAAGAACAGTAAGTGGGTTGCCATTGCCTTCTCCAATGCATGAAAGTGAAAATGAAAGTGCAGTCGCTCAGTCGTGTCCGACCCTCAGCGACCCCATGGACTGCAGCCTACCAGGCTTCTCCGTCCATAGGATTTTCTGAAAGGAACTGCAAGAAGCACTTTTCCAGGAGGCTGGGAAAGGGAGTTTGCAGGATGTGGGGAAAGAGAGCCTCCTTCAGGGAAGAATAGGCGGCCACTTGTTTTGTGTTGCAAACCTCTATTTGGAAGGAACAGGTTAGCTTATACAAAGGGAGACCTCCAGATCTGCTCAGAGGACCGAAGTTGCAGAGGCAGGTCGGTGTATCTTCCCTTCACTTTGCGATCCTTGCAAAGACATTCCTTGCTGATAGATGATTCAGCAAGGGCCTTTGAGACTGTTGTTTTCTTTCCTAGGTTCAAAGATTCCTTCAGTTCCTAATATAGATATCCTAGAAATGATATGACATCCGTGAAAATCTGATATGTCCTGGTCAAATGCTGTCAGTTATCATTCTAGTTATCATATTAAAGCATTTCAAGTCGCAGCAGTGACCAGATGACATTGTCAATTTCTATTTAATCAGGTTTTAACCATGTCCTCTGTGGTTTCACACTGATGCCTTTGCAGAAATACTGCTACTTCAAGATATATGGAAAATACTTTTTTAAGCTTACTGATAATTTGTTTGTTTGTTTGTTTGTCTTCTGGTAAGCTGGTACCAGATGGAATTTAGTCTCCTCTCTAGGTTAAGAGAACTAAGTTTTCTTAGAATGCAATTTTGATCAGCAGACTATGAGTTTCTCTACCTTTCATTGATTTATAATTGTTTTCATCATCTGTTTTTTTACTTCGGTAAAGTAAATAAGCCTTATTTAAGATTTTGGTACATGTAGGATGGACTAAGCTTTCCCCACTCTTGCAAGTTCCCTTAACCCTTCAGATTCTTCTCGTGGGACCAAGATCTCACTTTCCTCCAGAGGGACAATCCAAGCTTTTATCAGTTGATCTGCCCCTGACATCAGAGTCAAGTTGAGCACGAGTTGGCCTATAATTTAGGCATGAAACTATGACTACATAAAGAAAAGGTGACTTTATGATTCAGGGATGGCCATGATATGCCTTGCACTCCAGAGAAAATGGGTTAAAATGTTTTTTTTTCTTCAAAACTGCACAGCCAGTTCTTTCAGCATATGCAATTGAAAACATCTAGTCATTAGGTCAGTTTTCATTCCAATCCCAAAGAAAGGCAATGACAAAGAATATTCAAGCTGCTGCACAATTGCACTCATCTCACACACTAGTAAAGTAATGCTCAAAATTCTCCAAGTTCACATGAACTGTGAACTTCCAGATGTTCAAGAGGGATTTAAAAAATGCAGAGAAACCAGAGATCAAATTGCCAACATCCACTGGATCATTGAAAAAGCAAGAGAGTTCCAGGAAAAAAAAAAACATCTATTTCTGCTTTATTGACTATGCCAAAGCCTTTGACTGTGTGGATTACAATAAACTGGGAAAAATTCTGAAAGAGATGGGAATACCAGACCACCTGACCTGTCTCTTGAGAAACCTGTATGCAGGTCAGGAAGAAACAGTTTGAACTGGACATGGAACAACAGACTGGTTCTAAATAGGAAAAGGAACATGTCAAGGCTGTATATTGTCACCCTGCTTATTTAACTTATATGCAGAGTACATCATGAGAAACACTGGGCTGGAGGAAGCACATGCTGGAATCAAGATTGCTGGGAGAAATATCAATAATCTCAGATATGCAGATGACACCACACTTATGGCAGAAAGTGAAGAAGAACTAAAGAGTCTCCTGATGAAAGTGAAAGAGGAGAGTGAAAAAGTTAGCTTAAAGCTCAGCATTCAGAAAACTACAATCATTGCATCCAGTCTCATCACTTCATGGCAAATAGATGGGAAAACATTGGAAACAGCAGCAGACTATTTTAGGGGGCTTAGAAATCACTGCAGGTGATGGCTGCCTCCATGAACTTAAGACATATTTATGACTTGGAAGAAAAGTGATGACCAAACTAGACAGCATATTAAAAAGCCGAGATGTTGCTTTGCCAACAAAGATCCATCCGGTCAAGGCTATGGTTTTTCCATATGTCATGGATGGATATGAAAGATGTACTATAAAGAAAGTGACAGCTGAAAATTTGATGCTTTTGAACAGTGGTGTTGGAGAAGATGCTTGTAGGTCGCTTAGACTACAAGGAGACGCAACCACTCCATCCTAAAGGAAATCAGGTCTGAATATACATTGGAAGGACTAATACTGAACCTGAAACTCCAATACTTTGGCCACTTGATGTGAAGAGCTGACTCACTTGGAAGTTGCTTTGATTTGCCTATGAGTGTGGGAGCCCTCCCTGGGCAAAGGGCCTCAGGGGTCATTGCCACTGAATCATGACCTCCAAGCAAGCGCATTCCAGCTGTGTGACATTCAGGAAGCAGGAGACTGGGAAAACTATCTTCCTTAGAGGAAGGAAAGTCATCCACAGAGAGTGTGTTTTCAGGCCTCTCTTTGCAGCAAGTGTTTTGCTTCTCAGACATCAGAGCTGCAGGCTTGCTCTGAGGGCCTCAATTCTAGAGTCAGGGCTGTGTGTCTCACTGCACTTTCCAAGCATTGCAGACACATTCCTAGGTTGGAGCAGTGCTTCCCATGAGAAGAAGCCTCGGGAGTGTGTCTGAGCTGGCTGAGTGCCATGCTAGGGTCACCTAGTCGAGGGCACCTTGCACATCCAATGGGCCCCAGGCGAGTAGCTATGGACCAGCCCCTCGGTTGAGATATCCCAAAGCAGGGAACAAAGCTAGCTCTGTCAGAAGGAGGAAAACAGCAATGGGATGGATTTTCAAACAGTTGCTAAGTCACACCACGTTAGCGCTCCCTGGGAAAGAAATGCGAATTTTGGCCTCTAGGCCCAGTATCCAGATGTGTGCACAGGATATTTTCCCCACAGGATCCAAGAATCTTCCAGACAGACCTAAGCTCACTAGCTCTCTCCTGCAGAGGAAATGAAATATTGTTGCTGAACCACGAAAAGATGCTGGGATTCTTGGCTTATGGAGGAGAAGAATTCAATCCAGGGCCCAAGACGAGGCTTGATTGCTCAGAGCTTTTGTGCAATAGAGTTTTATTAAAGTATAAAGGAGATAGAGAAAGCTTCTGACAGAGACATCACAAGGGGCAGAAAGAGTACCCCCTTGCTAGTGTTAGTAATGGAGTTATATACTCTCCAGTAAGTTATTACAACGAACAAAAGAATGTCTGGAGGTTGTAAAGACTCACTAGACCTACTCCCATAATTTACATTTTAAGATAACAGGATTAGCCAGAAGGTTTTTTCCAGAGACCGTCCTCAAGAAGGATGCATGATTGTTATATAATCCTAAGGAATGTAGAGGGGAAAAAAGTTTGTCCTTTCTTCCTCCTTGAGAATTCTAGACCCCTCTTTCCTTGGGGACCCTTGAACTTCTTATAAACCTGCCTTGGCAATGACTCTCTCAGAAACATGATTGAACAGCTGTTTGGAGCTTCCTTTGACTTTCCCTGGGAGGGTGGGAGGGAGCCCTCCCTGAGCACAGGGCCTCAGGGGCCATGGCCAATGAAAACTAATCTCCCAGTAAGTGCTTTTCAGCCCTGTGTGACTCTCAGCCCACAGGAGGCTGAGAAAACTCTCTTCCTTGGAGGAAGGAAAGGCAGCCCAAGAGTGTGTTTTCAGGCCTGTATCTTGCAGCAAGTGTTTGGCTTGTTAGACATAAGACCTGCAGGCCTGCTCCAACAGACTCCATTCCAGAATCAGGGCCTTGTGTCTCCCTGCAGTTTCCTGGCCTTGCAAACACATTCCTAGGTGAGAGCAGTCCTGCCCATGGGGAAGCAGGCTGCGGGAGTGTGTCTGAGGGGGCCAGGGGCCATGCTGGGGTCACCTGGTCGAGGGCACCTTGCACCTCCAATGGACCCCAGGCAAGGAGCTGCAGGCCACCACCTTGCTTCTGAAATCCCAAAGTGGGGAGCAAAGCTAGCCCTGCCAGAGGGAAGAAAACAGCAACAGGATGGATTTTCAAGCAGTTGCTAGGCTGTACTGCGTTAGGGCTCCAAGGAAGAAAAATGCAAATGTTAGCACCTACGACTGGTATCCAGGTGGGCTCCCAGGATGATTTCCCCGCAGGATCCAAGAACATTCCAGACAGACCTGGGCTCACTAGCTCCCTCCTGCAGAGGAAACATGATAGAACAGCTGTTTGGAGGTTGCTTTGACTTCCCCTGGGAGGGTAGGATCCCTCCCTGGGTGCAGGGCCTCAGGGGCCATTGCCGCTGAGAAATGCCCTCTAAGCCAGACCTTTCCAGCCTTGTATGACTCAGCACGGAGGAGACTGGAAAAGCTATCTTCCTTGGAGGAAGGAAAGGCAGCCCCAGAGAGTGTGTTTTCACACCTGTATCTCGCAGCAAGTGTTTGGCGTCTTAGACCTCAGACCTCCAGGCCTGCTCCAATGGCCTCAGTTCCAGAGTCAGGGCCGTGTGTCTCCCTGCATTTTCCGAGCCTTGGGAACACATTCCTAGGTCAGAACAGTCCTGCCCATGGGGAAGGAGGCTGCGGGAGTGTGTCTGAGGGGGTCGGGTGCCATGCTGGGGTCCAATAGACCTGGTACCTCCAATAGACCCCAGGACAACAGCGGTGGGGCTCCCCCTGGCTTCCGAAATGCCAAAGCGAGAAGCAAAGTTAGCTCTATCAGAAGGAAGAAAAGAGCAATTGGATGGATGTTCAGGCTGTTGCTGGGCCGCACCACTTCAGGGTCCCCCCACCGAGAGGAACAGGCGCCCTGTGGCCCCTAGGTCCGATATGCAGGTTAACACACAGGGTGTGTCCCCATAGGAGCCAAGAATTTTCCTGACAGACCTAGGCTCACTAGAGCTCTCCTACAGGGCAAAAGGGATAGAACAGACTGTGGATGTGACTCTGCCTTTCCCAGCGAGCATGGGGCCCTCCCTACAGCCCCGGGCTCCAGGGAAAATTGTCCCTGAAAAATGACCTCCAAGAAGCGCTTTTCCAGCAGGCTGGGATGCAGAGTTCACAGGATGCGGGGAAACTGATCGTCCTTCAGGGAAGAAGAGGCAGCCACCCAGTGTGTGTTTGCAAGCCTGTATTTGGAAGAAACTGGTTAGCTTCTTCAAGGGGAGACCTCCAGGTCTGCTCAGAGGACCGAAATTCCAGAGGCAGCACCATGCATCTCCCCTGTCCTTTCTGAGCCTTGGAAAGACATTCCTAGCTGATAGCGGTATTGCTCATGAAGAAGCAGGATGCAGGAATGTGTCAGACATGACTGGGTGCCTTCCTGGGTTCAGCTCCGTGAGGGGCCTTTCCACTCAAAGTAGGTCCCATGCCTCCTTGGGGAGGAAGTGGGGCCCGCTTGCCTCCAAATTGCCAAAGGCTGGAACAAAGCTAGTTCTATCAGAGGTAAGAAAAGAGCAATTGGATGGATGTGGAAGCTGTTGCTGGGCCGCACTGCTTCAGGCCCCCCACCCCTCCGCCCCCGAGAGAAAGAGGCGCCCTGTGGCCCCTCGGTCCTGTATGCAGTTTCACACATAGAATGTGTCCCCATAGGAGCCAAGAATTTTCCTGACAGACCTAGGCTCACTAGAGCTCTCCTACAGAGCAAAGGGGATGGGGCAGATGTGTGGCTGTGGCTCTGCCTTTCCCTGGGAGTGTGGAGCCGCTCCCTATGGCCCCGGGCTCCAGGGGAAATTGCCCCTGAATAATGACCTCCAAGAAGCGCTTTTCCAGCTGGCTGAGACATGGAGTTCTCAGGATGCAGGGAAAGTGAGTGTCCTTCGGGGAAGCAAAGGCAGTCACCTGTTATCATTACTTACTAGAATAGTAGGTACCTTCTCCAGTTGGGCAGAGGCCTTCCCCACCTGATCTGAAAAAGAAAATGAAGTAGCTCACTGATTTGAGAAATAATTCCCAGACTTGGGTTTCCAACCAGTATAGAATCAGACAATGACCCTGTCTTTGTAGCCGTGTTAATTAACAGGTATGTGAAGCTCTAAATATCAGTGGAAATTACATACAGCATATAGGCCCCAGTGTTCTGGAATGGTGGAAAGAAACAACCAAACTCTTGAAGAGACACTTTCAAAATGGATCATAGAGACTGACTGTACATGGATGGGCTTGCTTCTGGCAGACTTACTCATATTACGGGTAACCGCACGTTCCCATAGTTGTTGTCCTTATGAAATTTTCTATGGGAGACCCCCTCCCACAGTGAGGCAGGTGTTAGCAGATTTGCCACAAGTAAGGGGGTGGGATTTCACAGCAGATGGAACAATTAGGTAAGGTGATGAATCGGGTAACTAAGTTTGTATAAAAAAAGAATATCATTCCTCCTTGAGGAACAGATTCATGAATTTGTGCTCAGTGATCAGGTGTGGGTCAATGACTGGAAACAAATTCCTTGGCCTGACATCGGAAAAGTCCTTATACTGTTGTTTTAGCCACAATTCTGAAAGAGATGGGAATACCAGACCACCTAACCTGCCTCTTGAGAAATCTGTATGAAGGTCAGGAAGCAACAGTTAGAGCAGGACATGGAACAATAGACTGGTTCCAAAAAGGAAAAGGAGTATGTCAAGGCTGTATATTGTCACCCTGTTTATTTAACTTATATGCGCAGTACATCACGAAAAATGCTGGGATGGAAGATACATGAGCTGGAATCAAGATTGCCAGGAGAAATATCAATAAACTTAGATATGCAGATGACACCACTAATATGGTAGAATGTGAAGAGGAACGGGTATGTCGGGGACCTTCTTGAGTTGCAGCAAGGGTGTGAAGGACCGTTTGGAAGCTCCAGAGGTTAGTTGTGATTAGCCTACTTGCGCCTCAGTGGAAATGGGCCTCATCTCGCCTGGAGGGGAGAACCTCCTGGATTTTCTCGAGTTTCCGCAGGTGCGACTTACGACAGGGACCTCAGGGACCCGCTCTTGTGGCCTCAGAAAAGGCCAGTCCCCATGCTAGTTGCCAGGGGTACTCTCGGGATTCCTCTCCCGTCTATGCCGGGGCCAAAGACCTTGTGTTGGGTCAGGGCCGGAACTTGAGGATTCCTCTCCAGTGCTGACATGGATCTTGGGTTACTTCTGGAGTTTCCCCAGGGGACTCAGTCCTCGTCTCGAGTGGGGGCATGCACGTTCGCTTTCCTCCCGAGCTATAGCAGCAGTGTCATGCTTCCTGTCGCGGGGATCAAGGGATCTGTGGCTTTCCCACCAGGCTTTCCCACGAGGCATTCCCACAGGGCTATCCCACGTGCCACCATGGTGTGAGTTGATACTCGGCATGAAAGTCGAGGCAGTGCAGGGAAAACAGGTTCCTCTGGAATGGACTGAGATATCTGGGGGATTCCTGGAATGGTGGAGCGACGCTGGAGTTCCTCTCGCCTTTCCTGTGGAGAGCGCCTCCTCTGGAAATGCGACGGGAACGCCGGGAATTCTTTCCCGACCAAGCAGGGAAAGGATCCCTCATCTCGAGCTATGAGGCAGAAACGGGGCACCTCTGGATGTGGGCGGGACCTCGTGCTTCCTCTCGAGTGGAGACGGGTATGTCAGGGATCTTCTTGAGTTGCAGCAAGGGTGTGAAGGACCCTTTGTAAGCTCCAGAGGTTAGGTGTGATTAGCCTCGAGACCCCTCAGCGGAAATGGGCCTCATCTCGCCTGGAGGGTAAAACCTCCTGGATTTTCTCGAGTTGCTGCAGGTGATCTCGACATACGACGGGGACCTCAGGGACCCGCTCTGGTGGCCTCAGGAAAGGCCAGTCCCCATGTGAATTGCTAGGGGGCCTCTCGGGATTCTTCTCTGGTCGATGCCGGGGCCTAAGACCTTGTGTGGAGTCGGGGCCAGAACCTGAGGATTCCTCTCCAGTGCTAACATTGATCTTGGGGTACTTCT
The DNA here is from genome assembly GCF_016772045.2 of Ovis aries. Classification (NCBI taxonomy): domain Eukaryota; kingdom Metazoa; phylum Chordata; class Mammalia; order Artiodactyla; family Bovidae; genus Ovis; species Ovis aries. Next base: position 154,969 of record NC_056076.1, read on the forward strand.
GGAGTCTCCACAGGGGACTCAGTCCTCGTCTCCAGTGGGGGCATGGACGTCCATTTTCCTCCCGAGCTGTAGCAGCAGTGTCACGCTTCCTGTCGCGTGGATCAAATGATATGTGGCTTTCCCTTGAGGCTTTCCCTGGAGGCTTTCCCACAGGGCTGTCCCACGTGCCACTGTCGTGGGAGTCGATCCTCAGCGTGAAAGTCGAGGCAGTGCAGGGAAAAAAGGTTCCTCTAGAATGGACTAAGACTTCTGGGGACTCTTCGAATGGTGGCACACCCTGGAGTTCCCCTCGCCTTTCCTGTGGAGAGCGCCTCCTCTTGAGATGCGTCGGGAACGCTGGGAACTCTTTCCCGACGAAGCAGGGAAGGGATCCCTCATCTCCAGCTACGAGTTGGAAACGGGGCTTCTCTGGATGTGGGTGGGACCCTCGTGTTTCTTCTCGAGTGGAGACGGGTAAGTCAGGGAACTTTTTCACTTGCAGCAAGGGTGTGAAGGACCCTTTCGAACTTCCAGAGGTTAGGTGTGATTAGACTCGAGATGCCTCAGCGGAAATGGGCCTCATCTCACCTGGAGGGGAGAACCTCCTGGATTTTCTCGAGTTTCGGCAGGTGCTCTCGACTTACGACAGGGACCTCAGGGACACACTCTGGTGGCCTCAGGAAAGGCCAGACCCCATGCCAGTTGCTAGGGGACCTCTCGGGATTCCTCTCCCGTCGATGCCGATGCCTAAGACCTTCTGTGGAGTCGTGGCCAGAACCTGAGGATTCCTCTCCAGTGCTGACATGGAGCTTGGGGTACTTCTGGAGTCTCCACAGGGGTATCAGTCCTCGTCTCGAGTGGGCGCATGCACGTGCGCTTTCCTCCCGAGCTGTAGCAGCAGTGTCACGCTTCCCGTCGTGTGGATCAAGGGATCTGTGGCTTTCCCTTGAGGCTTTCCCAAGAGGCTTTCACCCAGGGTTGTCCTACCTGCCACCGTGGTCTGAGGCGATCCTCGGCGTGAAAGGCGATCCAGTGCAGGAAAAACAGGTTCCTCTGGAATGGACTGAGACATCTGGGGACTCTTGGAATGGTGGCACGACCCTGGAGTTCCACTCACCTTTCCTGTTGAGAGAGCCTCCTCTTGAGATGGGACGGTAACGCCCGGAATTCGTTCCCTAAGAAGCAGGGATACGATCCCTCATCTCGAGCTACGAGACGGAAACGGGGCTCCTCTGAATGTGGGCGGGACCCTCGTGCTTCCTCTCGAGTGGAGACGGGAATGTCGGGGAACTTCTTGAGTTGCAGCAAGCATGTGAAGAACCCTTTCAAAGTTCCAGAGGTTAGGTGTGGTTAGCCTCGAGACGCCTCCGCAGAAATGGGCCTAATCTCGCCTGGAGGGGAGAACCTCCTGGATTTTCTCGAGTTGTGGCTGGTGCTCTCGAGTTACTACGGGGACCTCAGGGACTCGTTCTGGGGGCCTCAGGAAAGGCCAGTCTACATGCAAGTTGCTAGGGGGCCTCTCGGTATTCCTCTCCCGTCGATGCCGGGGCCTAAGACCTTGTGTGGATTCGGGGCCAAAACCTGAGGATTCCTCTCCAGTGTTGACATGGATCTTGGGGTAATTCTGGGGTCTCCACAGGGGAGACAGTCCTCGTCTCGAGGGGGGCCTTGCACGTGCCCTTTCTTCCCGAGCTGTAGCTGCAGTGTCACGCTTTCTGTCCCTTGGATCTAGGCATCTGTGGTTTCCCTGCAGACTTTCCCAAGAGGCTTTCCCACAGGGGGTTCCCACGTGCCACCGTGGTGTGACTCGATCCTCCGTGTGAAAGTCGAGGCAGTGCAGGGAAAACAGGTTCCTCTGGAATGGACTGAGACATCTGGGGGACCCTTGGAATGGTGGCACGACCCTGGAGTTCCTCTCTCCTTTCCTGTGGAGAATGCCTCCTCTTGAGATGCGACGGGAACGCCAGGAATTCTTTCCGAACGAAGAAGGGAAAGCATCACTCATTCGAGCTACGAGTTGGAAACGGGGCTCCTCTGGATGTGGGCGGAACCCTCCTGTGCTTCCTCTCGAGTGGAGACGGGTATGTCGGGGAACTTCTTGAGTTACAACAAGGGTGTGAAGGACCCTTTCGTAGATCCAGAGGTTAGGTGTGATTAGCTTAGAGACGCCTGAGCGGAAATGGGCCTCATCTCGCCTGGAGGGGAGAACCTCCTGGATTTTCTCGAGTTGCGGCAGGTGCTCTGGAGTTATGACGGGGACCTCAGGGACCCGCTCTGGTGGCCTCAGGAAAGGCCAGTCCCCATGCGAGTTGCTAGGGCGCCTCTCGGGATTCCTCTCCCTTCCATCCCGGCGCCTAAGACCTTGTGTGGAGTCAGGGCCGGAAACTGAGAATTCCTCTCCAGTGCTGACATGGATCTTGGGGTACTTCTGGAGTCTCCACAGGGGAGTCAGTCCTCGTCTCGAGTGGTGGCATGCACGTGCGCTTTCCTCCCGAGCTGTAGCAGCATTGTCACGCTTCCCGTCCCATGGGACAAGGGATCTCTGGCTTTCCCTCGAGGCTTTTCCACCAGGCATTCCCACAGGGCTGTCCCACGTGCCACCGTGATGTGAGTCGATCCTTTGCGTGAAAGTCAAGGCAGTGCAGGGAAAACAGGTTCCTCTGGAAAAGACTGAGGCATCTGGGGGACTCTTGGAATGGTGGCACGACCCTGGAGTTCCTCTCGCCTTTCCTGTGGAGAGCACCTCCTCTTGAGATGCGACGGGAACGCCGGGAATTCTTTCCCGACGAAGCAGGGAATGGATCCCTCATCTCGAGCTATGAGGTGGAAACGGGGCTCCTCTGGATGTGGGTGGGAACCTCGTGCTTCCTCTCGAGTGGAGACGGGTATGTCGGGGAACTTCTTGAGTTGCAGCAAGGGTTTGAAGGACCCTTTCAAAGTTCCAGAGGTTATGTGTGATTAGCCTCGAGATGCCTCAGCAGAAATGGGCTTCATCTCACCTGGAGGGCAAAACCTCCTGGATTTTCTCGAGTTGCGGCAGGTGCTCTCGAGTTACAACAGGGACCTCAGGGACCCGCTCTGGTGGCCTCAGGAAAGGTCAGTCCCCATGCGAGTTGCTAGGGGGCCTCTGGAGATTCCTCTCCTGTCGATGCCAGGGCCTAAGACCTTGTGTGCAGTGGAGGCCGGAACCAGAGGTTTCCTCTCTGGTGCTGACATGGATCTTGGGGTACTTCTGGAGTCTCCACAGTGAACTCAGTCCTCCTGCTGGGAGTCAGTCCTCGTCTCATGTGGGGACATTCACGTCCGCTTTCCTCCCGAGCTGTAGCAGCAGTGTCATGCTTCCCTTCGGTCAATATAGGGATCTAATGCTTTCCCTCGAGGCTTTCCAACGAGGCCTTCCACAGGTCTGTCACACGTGCCACCATGGTGTTAGTCGATACTCGGCGTGAAAGTTGTAGGGAACAAGGTATAAAGAAGGTTGAGAATTGCTTGCAAACGAGACTCTCAACCAGGGCTGAACATTCTTGCAGAGGAGATGTTCTGCCCGGTGTAGGGAATTTGGTATAAGGAAGGTTGAGAAGTGCTTGCAAACGAGACTCTCAACCAAGCCTGAACATTCTTGCAAATGAGATGTTCAGCTAAGAATCCTGTTTGTTCCCTTGGGAAAAGAACATTTCTTACACACAAGGATGTTTCTCTGATTCCTCAAAAGGAACAGACCCACGGACAAAACGGATTCTAAGTTGATAAGGAAGTTCCCCAAAACAAAGTCTTAACTGCAGTTAATAAGTCAAGGTAACGGTTATCTCACCCTGCTCCTGAGTACTGTATAGTCTCTGAATCGTAGTGCTTGGCAGCTTGCCCTGTAGGTTGTTGTGCAAGGGATATAAAATAAAGCAGCTGTAAGAAGCAAGTGTTAAAATATAAAGATTTAAACCACTCTGCAGTGTTGGTGTTTCATCCATCGCCAGCATCTGGCGCCCAGCGCAGGGCACGTCGGAACCAAAAGGGTAAGCACCCCAGGGCAAAAGGCTGAAGGGGGACTTTCAGGAAATAGAGAGAAAGAGAAAAGAATAAAAATCCGAAAGGGTGAGCACCCCAGAGCAAAACGCTGAAAGGGGGACTTTTGAGAAAAAGAAAAATAAGAGAAAAGGAACAGAAAAAAGAGAAAAGAAAAAGAAAAAACTATGGGGAATTCCCCATCTTTAAAGTCACAATATATGGATCTGGTTAAGGGGCTCCTGCATTCTTTAGGAATTAAAACGTCTACTCACCGTTTGAGTGAGTTGTTCTGTCTTATAGAGCAGCATTGCTATTGGTTTCAATATCAAACAGAAGTACAGCTGAATTTGAAGGAATGGAAAGTGGTGCAGAAAGAGTTAAGAAGGCAGCATCAAAAAGGAAATGTGATTCCTTTAAGCCTGTGGACTCTATTTAGCGCTATAATACAGGCTTTAAAATTAATGGCTGCTGATAGTGAGGCCGTCTCATGTTCTCTTAAGAAGGAAGATTCCCTGTATGAAGATGTGCCTATGAGTGAGGAGAAGGAAGATGAAGGTGAAAGTGGGGCTTCATCTCAGCCTCTGCTCAAACCCCTAGATGATAGTAAAGATTCATCCACTGAGTCAGATAGAGATGTGAGCTCTGGGGAAGATTCAGATTCTGTAGAGGCAATGACTACTGCCTTTCGGAAGGTTTTATCAAATAAAAAGTGAACTTCAAGGCTGTTAACCCTCCTGCACCACCTTACGAATCCCTATTTCCAGTAGCTGCTGACAAGGCTGAGGTAGGGAAAGAGAGTCAATGGTTTTGGAAGTACGGGAAAAAGTATATTTTGGGAAATGCTTATTAATGATTCTCGTCCTTTAATGTCACTGATTATTGAAGGTAAACAGTTTGAATGATTAGTGGATACAGGAGCAGATGTTTCGGTTATTTCTCTCCAGCAGTGGCCTAATGACTGGAAAAAAGAAAAAATTCCTCTTGTTTTAACAGGCTTAGGATCAACAGCAGATGTGTGGGGAAGCACTCAACCTTTGTCATGCCAATTGTCTAATGGAAAGAATTTATTTCCTTTCACATTGTTAATATACCTATTAATATCTGGGGAAGAGATCTTTTATTTTCTTTAGGAACAACGCTCACCATCTCGTCAGAAAACTTGTAGCCACTGCTCAGATTCCTCGAGCTCTCCCACTGAAATGGTTAACTGATGTCCCTAAATGGATTGAGCAATGGCAGCTTCCAAAAGTGAAGCTCGAGGCTTTAGAACAATTAGTAAAAGAACAGCTTCAATCTGGCCATATTGAACCTTCTACATCTCCTTGGAATTCCCCTGTTTTTGTCATTAAGAAAAAATCTGGTAAATGGAAAATGTTGACTGATTTAAGAAAAGTTAACAAATATATAGAACCTATGGGAGCTTTGCAATTAGGTCTCCCTTCTCCTGCTTTGATTCCACAGGATTGGTCTTTGATGGTTTTAGATTTGAAGGATTGTTTTTTTAATATTCCTTTGCAAATAAAAGATAGAAATAAATTTGCTTTTACTATTCCAGTGTATAATCATGGGCAGCCCGTAAAACGTTATCAATGGACAGTGTTGCCTCAAGGAATGATTAATAGCCCTACACTTTGTCAGGAGTTTGTTGATCGTGCTCTTATTACTGTGAGACAACAATTTTCTATTGTCTTCTCTATCATTATATGGATGATCTTCTATTGGCATCTCCTAGTAAAGAGGAATGAGATAAATTTTTTATTCATGTGAAGAAAGCTTTAAGTGATTTTAATCTTCAAATTGCTCTTGAAAAAATTCAACCTGAATTTCCTTTCATATTTAGGTGCTATTTTGGAACGACAAAGAATAAAACCTCAAAAGGTCCAAATTAGACAAGATAATTTGAAAACTCTTAATGATTTTCAGAAGCTTTTGGGTGATATTAACTAGTTACACCCCATGTTAGGGATTCCTACACCTCAATTGCGTCATTTATTTTCTAGTTTGGAGGGTGCTACTGCTCTTAACAGTCCTCGATCTCTTACTTCTCAAGCAAAAGAGGAATTGCACTTTGTAGAGCAACGGTTGAATGAAGGGTTTCTTACTTATCTACAACAGGATCAACCTATATATTTCATAGTGTTCCATACTCCCTGTTCTCCTACTGGAGTTATTGCTCAATCTGCAGGGTTGATTGAGTGGGTATTTTTACCCAATAACTATACAAAAAAGCTTACTACTTATATGGATAGAATTGCTTTCCTTATTTTGAAAGGTCGAGGCAGTATTAGTCAGTTAATTGGAAGTGACCCTCAAACAATTATTACTCAACTTACTTCCACCCAAATTTCTAATTGCTTACAGTTTAATGAAAATTGGCAGATAGCTCTTGCATCTTATTCAGGGACTTTTTCTAATCAATATCCTCAATCTAAAATGATAGATTTTCTTCGACATACATCAATGGTTTGTAAATCTCCTATATCTAATATTCCAGTTGAAGGAAAAACTATTTTTACAGATGCCAATAAAAATACTGCTGGCTATTGGACTGATACTACTTCTAAAGTTGTTCCAAATTCCTTTTCTTCTGTGCTGCCTGCTGAACTTGGGCCATTTGTTTGGCATTGCAGGATTTTTTTGATATTCCTATTAATATTGTTTCTGATTCTAAATATGCAGTCTTTTCATGTATTTATCTTCCTGAAGCCACTCTACCTGTAACTTTAAAAACTAATATTGCTAAATTATTTTTTCAGGTTCAACAATTATTACTTAGGCGAACTAACCCTGTCTTTTTTACTCATATTCGAGCTCATTCTTCTCTCCCCAGACCATTATCTCAAGGAAATGCAAATATAGATGCCTTACTTTATCCTTTACAGTCTGCAACACAAGAACATTGCTTACATCATACTAATTCTAAAGGGTTACAAAAAACTTATTCATTAACACGAAAACAAGCTCAATGCATTGTTCGTTCTTGTTCCATATGTGCACCATTTATTTTTCCCTTTGCCCCTCCTGGAGTAAATCCCAGAGGACTACAATCTAACCAAATCTGGCAAATGGATGTTGTTTTTATTTCTTCATTCGGTAAACAGAAATATGTTCATCATACTATAGATACTTATTCTCATTTTCAATGGGCTACAGCTTTAAGTTCAGAAAAGGCAGATTCTGTTATTACTCATTTACTATTTTGTTTTGCTATTATGGGCATACCTATAGAATTAAAAACTGATAATGCTCCCACATATCAATCCTCTAAATTATCTCAATTTTTAGAACAATATCATATTAAACACACTTTTGGTATTCCTTATAATAGTCAAGGACAAGCTATAATTGAAAGAGCTAATCGGACTCTTCGAGAATATATTGAAAAAATAAGAAAGGGGGAGAAAGGTGCGATATCACCAAGGGATGTATTAAATAAAACACTATTAACTCTTAACTTTTTGAATGTCTGGGGAAAAAGTAAGATTACTCCAGCAGAACAGCATTTTGGCAATTCAGAAAAGAAGACAAAAAGCTTTGAACATTCCCAGGTATGGTATAAGGATGAAATAAAGGGATGGATTACTGCAGTACTTCACTTCTTGGGGCGAGGGTATGCTTTTATTTCTGTGAATAATTCCAGGATCTGGGTTCCATTGAAACTGGTGAAGTTGCAGGATGAGCGACCCATTCGTGCACCAGTTTCAGGAACTGTCAATGCAGAGGACTTTCACCTTTGCGACAAGAGAGGCAGGTCCACCGACATGGGGATAGTTGAAGAAACTGACTCAAGAAGCTGAGAAAACATTGCAGAAAGCAGGACAACCATTGAATCCTACTAATCTTTTGTTGGCCATGATGGCAGTGGTAACTTGTCAGGTAATGTATGTGGAAGCCGCAAACTATACCTATTGGGCCTATATCCCTAATCCTCCTTTGGTGCGGGCGGTGTCCTGGGGTGAAGTAGAAGTTCAAGTTTATACTAATGAAACTAACTTTTTCCCTCCACCTGATTGTGGAGGGATTGAGCAATTATCCCAGCATGTACAAAATTATAACGTTACTAATCTTACTATAGCAGCTGAAGGTATTCCTTTATGTATAGGAGGGCATTCTTTTTGTCTGTCTACAAAAACACACTCACATCATTCTTATAATACTTGAGGAGTTAATTATAGGGGACAACACTTCGCAGTTTTTACTGTGCTTATTTCTTCTCATGGCTTTAATACTTCATGGTCTTATTTAAATAAGAGTAAGAGGATACATATGTCCCTCTGCCCTGCTTCATTTTTTGAAGCATCTTTATCACGTCTGGAGTGGGAACATTGCAGGGATCATGACCCTCGTCTAGTTATGAATTTTTAAAATCATGTAATTGTAGATTGGAGTCCTACTTATGGAGAATTTTTAGAAAAATGGTCTAATCGATCTTTAAAATGGCATCGCATAAATGGTACCCTGAATGGTCAAGGAAATGAAACTGTAAAATGGCAACATTTTGCATTGGTTCCACCTCAATTACAAATGGATGGGCACCCTCAATTACAAGGAGATATATGGAAATTATAGGCAGCGTCAGGTGACCTTACTATATGGACGGGAAACTTTACTTTAAATATTAATGATCCTAAGGGGCCGTTTCAAGTTCATTTGCATATTAATAAATCTTACTCTGCTATAGCATGTGTAAAATTTCCTTATTCTTTACTGTATGGGCAATGGATTTGAAATGAAATTTTGGTAGTTATATCATGTTCTGATTGTAATTTGACTCAATGTATAAATCGTTCCTGGTGGGAAAATGTTGAAAATAAGATGGTCCATTCCAGTAATTACTCTTTGTGAAAGCACGGACTGAACTTTGGTTGCCTGTTAATCTTACTCGACCTTGGTTGGACTCTTTTGCTGTCACTCATCTTGTAAATGCTGTACAAACTCTTCTCCATCGATCTCGAAGAATGCTTGGCATTGTCATCGCATCAATTCTCGCCGTGGCTTCAGTAACAGCAACAGCAACTGTAGCAGGTCTTGCTTTGCATCAAGGCATTCGGACTGCTGATTTTGTCAGGGAATGGCATAAAGATGCTCATTTATTGTGGCAACAACAGCATGATTTGGACGCTCAATTGGCTACTGAAGTATTGAATTTGCAACACACTGTTTCCTGGTTAGGAGATCAAGTGACTGTGTTAGCTACAAAGAGTGTGTTAAAATGTGATTGGAACTCATCTCACCTATGTGTAACCCCGTTCCCTTTAATATGAGTGAGGGTTAGGAAAAAATGAAAAGGTCTTTAGTGGGACACCAGAATTTAACTGCGGAATTATGGAATTGGAACAAACTATATTGTCAACTTTTAGTAAGATGCTGCCTGATATTCTTGGTTCTGATATACTTAAGAGTCTTCAAGAAGGATTAGATAACCTTAATCCTTTAGGGCATGTATCTACATTGTTAACAACATCCTTTGTGGATACTTTGATAATTGTTGCTTTATGTTTTATTGCTTTTATACTCTACCGGTGCTGGTGAAAGGGAAACAATTGAAAAGAAGATTTGTGTATTCAAGCGCTTATTCAGCATCTACAAGAAAAGACAGGGGGAGATGTAGGGAACAAGGTATAAAGAAGGTTGAGAAATGCTTGCAAAGGAGACTTTCAAGCAGGGCTGAACATTCTTGCAAACGAGATGTTCTGCCCAGTGTAGGGAATTAGGTATAAGGAAGGTGGAGAAGTGCTTGCAAACGAGACTCTCAACCAGGCCTGAACATTCTTGCAAACGAAATGTTCAGCTAAGAATCCTGTTTGTTCCCTTGGGAAAAGAACATTTCTTGCAAACAAGGATGTTTCTCTGATTCGTCAAAAGGAACAGACCCAGGGACAAAACGGATTCTAAGTTGATAAGGAAGTTCCCCAAAACAAAGTCTTAGCTGCAGTTAATAAGTCAAGGTAACAGTTATCTCGACCTGCACCTGAGCACTGTATAATCTCTGAATCATAGTGCTTGGTAGCTTGCCCTGTAGGTTGTTGGACAAGGGATATAAAATAAAGCAGCTGTAAGAAGGAAGAGTTAAAATATAAAGATTCAAACTACTCTGCAGGGTTGGTGTTTCATTCCGTTGACAGCAGAAAGTCGAGGCAGTGCAGGGAAAACAGGTTCCTCTGGAATGGACTGAGACATATGGGGGACTCTTGGAATGGTGGCACGACCCTGGAGTTCCTCTCGCCTTTCCTGTTGAGAGCGCCTCCTCTTGAGATGTGACGGGAATGCCAGGAATTCTTTCCCAACGAAGCAGGGAAAGGATCCCTCATCTCGAGCTACAAGGCCAAAATGAGGCTCCTCTTGATGTTGGCGGGACCCTCTGTGTTCCTGTTGAGTGGAGACAGGTATGTCGTGGAACTTTTTGAGTTGCAGCAAGGGTGTGAAGGACCCTTCCAAAGATTAGGAGGGAAGGTGTGATTAGCCTCGAGATGCCTCAGGGGAACAGGGCCTCATCTCGCCTGGAGGGGAGAACCTCCTGCATTTTCTCGAGTTGTGGCAGGTCCCTCTCGAGTTATGAAGGGGACCTCAGGGACCTGCTCTTGTCGCCTCACGAAAGGCCAGTCTCCATGCGACTTTCGAGGGGCCTCTCGGGATACCTCTCCAGTCGGTACCTGGTCCTAAGACCTTGTGTGGAGTCAGGGCCGGAACCTGAGGATTCCTCTCCAGTGCTGACATGGATCTTGGGGTACTCTGGAGTCTCCAGAGGGGAATCAGTCCTCATCTCGCGTGGGGACATGCACGTCCGCTTTTCTCCCGAGCTGTACCAGCAGTGTCTCGCTTCCCGTCGTGTTGATACAGGAATCTGGCTTTCCCTTGAGGCTTTCCCCCGAGGATTTCCCACAGGGCTGTCACATGTGCCACCATGTTGTGAGTCGATCCTCGGCGTGAAAGTCGAGTCAGTGCAGGGAAAACAGGTTCCTCTGGAGTAGACTGAGATACCTGGGGGACTTTTGGCATGGTGGCATGACCACTGGATTTCCTATCGACTTTCCTGCTGATAACGCCTCCTCATGAGATGCCATGGGAACATTGGCAATCCTTTCCGGAGGAAGCAGGGAAAGGAAACCGCATCTCGAGCTACAAAGCGGAAACAGGGCTCCTCTTGATGTTGGCGGGACCCTGGTGTTCCTCTCGAGTGGAGATGGGTATGTCGGGGTACTTCTTGAATTGCAGCAAGGGTGTGAAGGACCCTTTCAAAATTCAAGAGTGAACGTGTGATTTGCCTCGAGACACCTCAGAGGAAAAGGGCCTCATCTTTCCTGGAGGCGAGAACCTCCTGGATTTTCTTGAGTTGTGGCAAGTCCCTCTCGAGTTACCCCGGGGACCTCAGGGACCCGCTCTTGTGACCTCAGGAAAGGCCAGTCTCCATGCGAGTTGTGAGGGGCCTCTCGGGATTCCTTTCCAGTAGGTGCTGGAGCCTAAGACCTCGTGTGGAGTTGTAGCTGGAACCTGAGGATTCCTGTCCAGTGCTGACATGGATCTTGGGGTACTTCTGGAGTCTCCGCAGAGGAGTCAGTCCTCATCTCGAGTGGGGACATGCACGTCCGCTTTTCTCCTGAGCTGTAGCAGCAGTGTCAGGCCTCCCGTCTCGTTGATACAGGGATCTGTGGTTTTCCCTCTAGGATTTCCCACGAGGCTTTCCCCCTTGGCTGTCCCACGTGCAACCGTGGTGTGAGTCGATACTCGGCGGGAAATTCGAGGCAGTGCAGGGAAGTCAGGTTCCTCTGTTGTGGACTGAGACATTTGGGGCACATTTGGAATGGTGGCACGCCCTCTGGAGTTCCTCTCGACTTTCCTGTTTAGAGTGCCTCCTCTTGAAATGCGAGGGGAATCCCCGGAATCCTTTGTGGACGAAGCAGGGAAAGGAACCCTCATCTCGAGCTACGAGGCGGAGACAGGGCTCCTCTTTGTTATGCTCAGTGTCAGAATCCCCAAAACTGAGAGAATAAGATGTCCACAGCAATGCAAAAGCATAAAGGGGTTTATTGCTAATTCGACAAGGGCCCAAGTCTCATCCAGCACGGTGGAATCTTGAAGAGGGCCTCGAGCTCTGAATCACAGCTGCTTATATACAGGCGGTCTTTTGTCTTATCAATAATGTAGTTGGCGTGTGGTGATTGACTCAACCTTGGGTCATCGTGGTGATTGACTTAACCTTGGCATCATCGGGGGGCAGCTTGGTGTCATCGGGAAACTTGGTGTTATCAGGGACCTTGGTGTCATCAGGGACCTTGGTGGGGCCTCCCAGAATTATGATTCATGCTTACTAGAACCTGAGGCTTAGGCCTACTGTGGCCTTTCGAGCCTGTCATGGCTCAGGTCAGGTCTCAACATCCCCCCTGTCTTTTGATCATATAGAGGAATCTTCCTCTATCAGAGGGTCCAGCGTGATTCATCTGGGTCCTGTCGACGGGTGAGCTTTATCTTTAAATGGTTGGAGGGATGTGGTGTCACCTTCCATTTTCTCTGGGCCTTTTTTTTCCTCTGGAGTGGCACAGTGCACGTGGTTACACTGCACCCATGGTCCAATACCATCGACCTTCAGGGCAGTTAGGGTAGTAAGAACAACATAAGGGCCCTTCCATCTAGGCTCTAATGTCTTGATTTGATGCCATTTGAGGGGGTATTATGCGCTCAGAAGCGAGCAAAGGGAAGGAGAGTCACCTAGTCCCCACCAGTCTCTATTGCCAGGTTTGCCAAAGTTTTTTTAGAGTCCGATTGATTCTTTCTACTTGTCCTGAGCTCTGGGGATTGTATTCACAATGTAGTTTCCATTTGGTCCCCAGAGCTAAGGCCAGTCCCTGAACAATTTGACTCACAAAAGCAGGTCCATTATCAGAGCCAATGGTTACTGGCAGCCCAAACCTAGGCACTGTCTCTTCTAGGAGTTTTTTAGCTACCATTGTTGCTGTTTCCCTCTTAATGGGATATGCTTCCACCCACCCAGAGAAAGTATCGACCAGAACTATCAGATAATGGTACCCATACTTGCCCGGCCTTACCTCTGTAAAATCTATCTCCCAGTGTTGTCCCAGCCTTTCTCCCTGGTACCTTATACCCATGTGCTGTCCTTTTCCTGGTCTCATCATCTGGCATGCCTTACAGGCACGGACTATGTCTTGTATAGTTGCCTTTTGTCAGGGAAACCGAAGACGCGCTGTCTGTAAGAGTGCTAGAGTCTTTTTTATCTCCCAGATGGGTGGTCTGATGGAGGTGCGTGCAAAAGTGTCGACCCAAGTTAACTGGAAGCAACAAGTTGTCATTTTGGTCTCGATAGCATCTGTCTTTTCCCTCTGGACAGTTGGCACTTTTTTGAATCCAGCTTAGATCAGAAGAGGAATACTCGGGGGTCGGGGGCAGGGTTCCCATTTCCAGGAGTGGCAATCTCACAGTCAGTATGGGGGTTTTACAGTCTCTGATGGCTGCTTGAGAATCCCTTCAATGGCATGGGGAGTGTAGACCAGGAGCTGTTGTCCATACATTAACTTGTTGGCATCATGGACCAGGAGATCAGTGGCTGCAATGATTCGGAGGCAGGGTGGCCACCCCACAGCCACTGGGTCCAGTCTTTTAGAGAGGTAGGCTACAGGTCGCTTCCAAGTCCCCCATTGCTGCATCAAGACTCCCTTTCCTACTCCCAGTTGTTGTTGTTGTTGTTTAAATCTACAAACAGTTGGAAGGGCTTAGACGGGTTAGGGAGAGCAAGGGCTGGGGCTTTCAGCAGAGCCTGCCAATGTTCTTGAAATGCCTGTCTCATTGGCTCAGTCCAAGTCCAGTTTTTACTCTCTGCTCCCTTCATACAATGGCCGGGCCTTTTTAGCAAACCCCAAGATCCATAGCCTGCAATACCCAGCAGTCTCAAGAAATTCTCTCACTTGACGAGGAGTAAAGACTGAGTATTGGGCCCCCGTGTCCACCATGAAGCCGACCGGTTTCCCCTCCACATGTATAGTTACTCAGGACTCGGGGAGGGGGACTGAGCCCTGACCCCCCCCCCCCAATTGTTATCATCTCCTGCATATAAGACATGGGCCCCTGGGGAAGGTGCTTCTTCCCTGGTGGGCTTTTCCCCAGGTTTTTTTTTTTTTTAGGGCACCCTCTTCTCCAGTGTCCTCGCTCTTGACAATATGCACATTGGTCCTTTCTTAGTCTTTTTCTTTTGTCTCTCGGCCTGACTTTACTAGTTCCCTGAGAATTAGCTCCTTGTCTCACCCATGCAAAGAATATCTGGGCTAATTCTTTTTGATTCTTGCGGTTTTCCTCGGCCTTGAACTTCCTCTTACCGTCTAACACATTCTTTTCTTTTCTCTGGAGTTTTTCTATGGTTAAAAACCCTCTCTGTTGCCCTCACCGGGTCTTGTATGGATTGTTCCGCTAACCTCTCTTATTTTCTGCAGTTTCCCCTTGATATCTGGGGCTGCCTGATTTACAAATGCTAGCATAATTGCCACGCGTGACTCATCAGCCTGTGGGTCATGGGGGTATACTGCCTAAAAGCTTCCATTAATCTCTCAAGGAAGGCTGCCGGGCTCTCTTCTGGCTCCTGTCTAACCAGATTTACCTTAGCCAAATTTGTTGGTTTCCTGCCTTTTAGAGTCTGGCGGTACACTCGGAGACGCTCCCTACCTTTAGCGTGCTTGAAGTCCCATCAAGGCCACATCAGGAGGAATCTCTCATCAATCAGATTAGGTTGCGTTGTAGATCTCCCATTTACCCCTGGAATATTTTTCTGTGCTACCGACAATATCTGTTCGCGTTTTTCTGTGGTGAAAAGCACTTGGAACAGCTGCTGACAATCATAGTGGAAAAGGGCCAGTTTTGGTACGTTCATTCCCCGTCTGGGCGGGCTGGCCCCGCCCGAACAGGAAGTGCCTGGACCATGGAGGTGGGGGCTTCCGGGCTGTCCTCGTCTGCCACATTTAGGGCTCCCCTAGTTCTTTCTTGAGTTCCCTGGGCGGGGCCCCCCTCCTGGGTTGGGGCTGAGGGTTTGGTATCTCTTCGAGTTCCTCTGGACGAGATCTGAGGTACCTGAGGGGGCAAAGGCAGGTGCGCATAGCGGGGTGGGGAGAGATCCATTTCTAGGTCAATTAGGTTAGGATAGAGTGAGGATTACTGGAATATTGGCTTCATCTGGCCATTTGCTCTCTTTGGTTTTTTTTTTTTTTTTTTTTTGGATGTTTTCATAACAAGTACCTGCGGGATAGACGAAGTGGGGGAAGGGGAAGTAAAGGGCTGGGGAATAAAAGGTCTCAGCCAGGCCGGTGGATTTTCTATCAAATCTTGTCAGACCAAAATATAGGGAGTTTGGTCTGGGTGTCCAGACAGGCCAGGAGTGAGCACTTTCTCTCTAATTGCTTGAATAATTGGCAGGCTGAAGATTCCTTCTCGCAGCCAGCCGGCATCAAAGGCAGGCCACTTGGTGAAACAAAAAATCATTAGTTTGTTCTTTTTCACTAACACCGATAGATTTTGTGCGCTAGACTTAAAATCAGAAAAGTGATCAGTCATAAGGGAAAAAGGAGTAGAAGTTGCTTGCCCCATGATTACAGAGAAGAACACAGGAGACAAAATGAACACATAAAGAGCAGAGATAATGCTGGCACTCACGCAGACACGACAGATAACAAATACACATCAGCCGAGAACACAGCACTAGGTCTTCTTGGGCCCCCCTGAAACTTCCTTTCCCTTGAGGTTATCTTACCAACAAGGTGTCCACAGAGCTGGCCGCCTTCCCAGCATGATGTTGGGCCTTGGCCTTATGCTAGCTAGGTTTACTCCCTTGACAGAGCTAGCCGCCTTCCCAGCACAATGCTGGGCAGTGGACTTATGTTAGCTAGGTTTACTCCTTTTACAGACTTAACACCGGTGTTCAGATATCTTTCCTCTTAGTGAGGAAACCCCTTCTACCAGGAGATTGTTATTCTTCCCAGTTAAAGGGATCCCAGACCAGTCCCCAAATGCTATGCCCAGAGTCCGAGTCCCCTAAACTGAGAGAATAAGACATCCACAGCAATGCAAAAGCATAAAGGGGTTTATTGCTAACTCGAGTTAGGGCCCAAGTCTCATCCAGCACAGTGGAATCTTGACGAGGGCCGCGAGCTCTGAATCACAATGCTTATATACAGGCGGTCTTCTGTCTCAGCAATAGTGTAGTTGGCGAGTGGTGATTGACTCCACCTTGGGTCCTTGTGGTGATTGACTTAACCCTGGCGTCATCCGGGGGGAGCTTGGTGTCATCGGGGATGTTCGTGTTATCGGGGACATTGGTGTCATCGGAGACATTGGTGGGTCTTCCCAGAATTATGATTCATGCTTACAAGAACCTGAGGCTTAGGCCTACTGTGGCCTACCAAGACTGTCATGGCTCAGGTCAGGTCCCAACACTCTTGATGTTGGTGGGACCCTCGGTGCTCCTCTCGCGTGGAGACAGGTATGTCGGGAAACTTCTTGAGTTGCAGCAAGGGTGTCAAGTACCCTTTCAAAGTTCAAGAGGGAAGGTGTGATTTGCCTTGAGACGCCTCAGAGGAAAAGGGCCTCATCTCACCTGGAGTGGAGAACCTCATGGATTCTCTCGAGTTGTGGCAGGTCCCTCACGAGATACACTGGGGACCTCAGGGACCGACTCTTGTGACCTCAGGAAAGGCCAGTCTCCATGCGAGTTGCGAGGGGCCTCTCGGGATTCCTCTCCAGTCAGTGCCGGGGCCAAAGACCTCGTGTGGAGTCGAGGCCGGGAACTGAGGATTCCTCTCCAGTACTGACATGGATTTTGGGGTACTTCAGGAGTCTCCACAGGGGAGTTAGTGCTCGTCTCGAGTGGGGACATGCACGTCCACTTTCCTCCTGAGCTGTAGCAGCAGTGTCAGGCTTCCTGTAGGGTTGATACAAGGATCTGTGGCTTTCCCTCGAGGCTTTCCCATGAGGCTTTCCCACAGGGCTATCAAACGTGCCACCGTGGAGTGAGTCGATACTCAGCGTGAAAGTTGAGGCAGTGCAGGGAAATCAGGTTCCTCTGGAGAGGACTGAAATATCTGGGCGACTTTTGGAATGGTGGCATGACCCTTGGAGTTCCTCTCAACTTTCTTGTTGAGAGCGCTTCCTCTTGAGATGCGACAGGAATGCCGGGAATCCTTTCCTGACAAAGCAGGGCAAGGAACCCTCATCTCGAGCTACGAGGTGGAAACGGGGCTCCTCTTGATGTTGGCGGGACCCTCGGTGTTCCTCTCGAGTGGAGACGGGTATGTCGGGGAACTTCTAGAGTTGCAGCAAGGGTGTGAAGGACCCTTTCGAAGTTCAAGCGGCAAGGTGTTCTTTGCCTCGAGACCTCTCAGCGGAAAAGGGCCTCATCTCACCTGGAGGGGAGAACCTCCTGGATGTTCTTGAGTTGCAGCAGGCCCCTCTTGAGTTACGACCGGGACTTCTGGGACCTGCTCTGGCGGCCTCCGGAAAGGCCAGTCTCCATGCGATTTGCGTGGGGCCTCTCAGGATTCCTCTCCAGTAGGTGCTGGGGCCTAAGATCTCCTGTGGAGTTGAAGCCGGAACCTGAAGATTCATCTCCAGTGCTGACATGGATCTTGGAGGTCCTTTTGGAGTCTCCACAGGGGAGTCAGTCCTCGTCTCGAATGGGGACATGTGCCGGGAGCCACCATGGGAGATCCCTCCCATGACAAATTCGTGTGGAAGAGAACTGCTAAGCAAGGCTTCAGAACTCAACGGGCTCCCTAGGCTTTCTCCAGCATCTATCCCAAAACCAGAATTTGTCTGTTTTACTATTTCATGACTTTCACCAACTTCTCTGACATTAACAGGGTTCTGTTCCTGACCACCTTTCTCTGGAGAAAATCAACTTAGGGCTATAGCTAATATGTCTCCTGGACATGAGAGAAATATTTCAAATCAAACCCCCTCTGTTAGCATTATTGCTTGCTTCAAGTATATTCAGACACTTGCAGGTACGCATATGATTATTTACCTCCTCCCAGCTGTGAGAGGCATGGAGAGCCTAAAACATAGAGCCTTTCAAAGAGTTAAAAGTTATGAGAGTAGTGCTAATGTAGGATTTCATTCTTTGACCAATGCTTGTTGCTAAGTTCCCATATCTCTAATCCACTGTGCACCTGTGAGTGCATTAGTTAACATAGTTGGAAAGTAAGAAAAACAAGTGTAGCCTTGAAATTAACCACATCAGACTTTTGAGCTAATTGGTTCTTTCTTGTAACTCACTGCACCTTTCCTTCGTGAGAATGTAACTCTGTTTAAGACTTTTTGAAGCTGACATAGATTAGAAATATAAGAAAAAACATTTCAAGGGGAAATAAGTTTTCTGGTTGAGAAGCCTTTATCAAAAGAGGGTCATAAAATGTTCACAGGCCTCCAAGGCCAGAAAATAATGTACACAATATTGTTTATGGGAAATGTTTGCAGAAAAAATCCTGGTTTTGATAAAGACAAAACAGATGTAATATTTGGGCTGACTCTGTATGACTCTGCATCTTTCATTTCCCTCTATGTACAAGTAAAGGTATAATAGACCCTTTGGAATATAAAAACAATGGGCCTCGCTTGAAGAAGCTTGGTCACCCCGTGTTTTTCTTTTTTCTCTTTCTTTCTCTCTTACTTTATTTTTCAGGCTGATCTCTTGGAGGATAGAGGCTCCCTGTGTTCACTTATCTGCCCGGGTTTCTAAGACCTGAACGGGAAGAGATTCTCCATCTTGATTCCCTCAGGAGACCGGGAAGGCAACTGTGGCCTCTGTGAACAGGGCAAACTTCTTGTCTCGAAGTTTTATTGGCTTTCTATGTAAACCAAGGAATATCAGCCTCTTTCTCGCCTCTATTTTCTCATCTATATTATTCTTCCCTTATCTCTCTCTAAATGAATCTCTGACACCGTTTTTCCTTCAGATTCCCCTGAATCCTTCGGGAGCTGGACCCCAGCAGACATGCACGTCCGCTTTCCTCCCAAGCTGTAGCAGCAGTGCCAGGCTTCCTGTCGCGTTGATACAAGGATCTGTGGCTTTCCCAAAGGCTTTCCCACGTGGATTTCCCACAGGGCTGTCGCACGTGCCACTGTGGTGTGAGTCGATACTTGGCGTGAAAGTCGAGGCAGTGCTTGGAAATAAGGTTCCTCTGGAGTGGACTGAGATATTTGGGGGACTTTTGGAATGGTGGCACGACCCCGAGATATCCTTTCGACTTTCCTGTTGAGAGCGCCGCCTCTTGAGATGCGACAGGAACGCCGGGAATTCTTTCCCGACGAAGCAAGGAAAGGATCCCTCATCTCGAGCTACGAGGTGGAAACGGGGCTCCTCTTGATGTTGGCGGGACCCTCGGTGTTCCTCTCGAGTGGAGACGGGTATGTCGGGGAACTTCTAGAGTTGCAGAAGGGTGTGAAGGAGCCTTTCGAAGTTCAAGAGGGAAGGTGTCATTTGCCTCGAGACGCCTCAGAGGAAAAGAGCCTCATCTCGCCTGGAGGGGAGAATATCCTGGATTTTCTAGAGTTGCATCAGGACCCTCTCGAGTTATGATGGTGACCTCACGGTTCTGTTCTTGTGGCCTCAGGAAAGGTCAGTCAACATGAGAGTTGAGAGGGGCCTATTGGGATTCCTCTCCATTTGTTGCTGGGGCCTAAGTCCTCGTTTGGAGTTGAGGCTGGAACCTGAGGATTTCTCTCCAGTGCTGACATGCATCATGGGGTACTTCTGGACTCTCCACAGCGGACTTAGTCCTCGTCTCGAGCGGCGACATGCCTATCCGTTTTCCACAGGAGCTGTAGCAGCAGTGTTAGGCTTCCTGTCGCGTTGATACAGGGATCTGTGGCTTTCCCACGAGGCTTTTTCACAGGGCTCTCACACGTTTCACCATGCTGTGAATCGACCTTCGGTGTGAAAGTCGAGGCAGCACAGAGAAATCAGTTTCCTCTGGAGTGGACTGAGTCATTTTGAGGACTTTTGGAATGGTGGCACGACCCATGGAGTTCCACTCGTCTTTCCTGTTGAGTATGGCTCCTCTGGAGACACCAAGAGAAAGCCAGGACCCTTTCCAGATGAAGCAGGGAAAGGAACCATAAACTTGAGCTACGAGGCTGAAACGGGGCTCCTCTTGATGTAGGCGGGTCGCTAGGTGTTCCTCTTGAGTTGAGGCTGGTATGTCGGGGAACTGCTTGAGTTTCAGGAAGGCTGTGAAGGACCCTTTCGAAGTTCAAGAGGGAGGCTTGATTTGCCTGGAGACGCCTCAGCGGAAAAGGGCCTCATCTCGCCTGGAGGGGAGAACCTCCTCGATTTTCTCGAGTTGTGGCAGGTCCCTCTCCAGTTACGATGGGGACATCAGGGACCCGCTTTTGTGGCCTCAGGAAAGGCCAGTCTCCATATGAGATGCCAGGGGCCTCTCGGGATTCCTCTCCAGTCGGTGCCGGGGCCTAAGACCTCGCTTGGAGTTGAGGCCGGAACCTGAGGATTCCTCTGCAGTGCTTACATGGATCGTGGTGTACTTCTGGAGTCACCACAGAGGAGTCAGTCCTCGTCTCGAGAGGGAACATGCACGTAGGCTTTCCTCCCGAGCTCTAGCAGCCATGTCAGGCTTCCTGACGCGTTGAAACAGGAAACTGTGGCTTTCCCTCGAGGCTTTCCCACGAGGCTTTCCGACAGGGCTGTCACACGTGCCACCGTGGTGAGTCGACACTCGGAGTGAAATTCGAGGCAGTGCAGGGAAATCAGGTTCCTCTGGAGTGGACTGAGACATTTGGGGGACTTTTGGAATGGTGGCACGACCCCTGGAGTTCCTTTTGACTTTCCTGTTTTTAGCGCCTCCTCTTGAGATGTGACGGGAGAGCCGGGATTCCTTTCCCGAAGAAGCAGGGAAAGGAACATTCATCTCGAGCTACGAGGCGGAAACAGGGCTCCTCTTGATCTTAGCGTGACCCTCGGTGTTCCTCTAGAGAGGAGAAGGGTATGACGGGGAACTTCTTGAGTTGCAGCAAGGGTGTGAAGGACCCTTTCTAAGTACAAGAGGGAAGGTGTGATTTGTCTCGAGACGCCTCAGAGGAAAAGGGCCTCATCTCGGCTGGAGGGGAGAACCTCCTGGATTACCCTGAGTTGCGGCAGGTCCCTCTCGAGCTATGACGGGGACCACAGGGACCCGCTCTTGGGGCCTCAGGAAAGGCCAGTCTCCATTGGACTTTCGAGGGGTCTCTGGGGATTTGTCTCCAGGTGGTACGGGGCTTAAGACATCGTGTCTAGTCGAGGCCGAAACCTGAGGATTCCTCTCCAGTGGTTACATGGATCTTAGGGTACTTCTGGAGTTTCCACCGGGGAGTCAGTCCTCGTCTCCTGTGGGGACATGAACGGCCTATATCCTCCCTAGCTGTAGCAGCAGTGTCAGGCTTCCTGTCGCGTTGATACAGAGATCTGTGGCTTTAATTCGAAGCTTTCCCACGAGGCGTTCCCACAGGGCTGTCACACGTGCCACCATGGTTTGAGTCGATATTTGGCGTGAAAGTCGAGGCAGTCCAGGGAAATTCGTTTCCTCTGGAGTGGACTCCGACATTTTGGGGACTTTTAGAATGGTGGAGCTACCCTTGGAGTTCCTCTCGATTTTTCTCTTGAGAACATCTCCTCTTGAGATGTGACAGGAACGCCGGGAATCCTTTCCTGAAGAAGCAGGGAATGGAACTCTCATCTCTAGCTACGAGGTGGAAACGGGGCTCCTTTTCATGTTGGCGGGACCCTTGGTGATCCTCTCGAGTGGAGACGGGTATGTCGGGGAACTTCTTGAGTTGCAGCAAGGGTGGAAGGACCCTTCCGAAGTTCAAGAGGAAAGGTGTGAATTGCCTGGAGATGCCTCAGTGGAAAAGGGCCTCATGTCGCCTGGAGGGGAGAACCTCCTGGATTTTCTCGAGTTTCAGCAGTTCCCTCTTGACTTAAGAAGGGGATGTCAGGTAACCGCTCTTTTGAACTCAGGAAAGGCCAGTCTCCATGAGAGTTGCGAGGGGCCTCTCGGGATTCCTCTCCAGTTGGTCCAAGGGAAGCTGTGATTTTCCTGGAGACGCCTCAGGGAAATGGGCGTCATTAGGCCTGGAGGGGAGAACCTCCTGGATTTTCTCCAGTTGCAGCAGGTCCCTCTCAAGTTACGACGGGGACCTCAGGGACCCGTTCTAGTGGCCTCAGGGAAGGCCAGTGTCCATGCGAGTTGCGAGGGGCCTCTCAGGATTCCTCTCCAGTCATTGCCGGGGCCTAAAACCTCATGTGGAGTCGAGGCCGGCAACTGAAGTTTCCCCTACAGTGCTGACATGGATCTTGACGTACTTCTGGAGTCTCCACAGGGGAGTCAGTCCTCGTCTCGAGTGGCGACATGAACATCCGCTTTCCTCCAGAGCTGTAGCAGCAGTGTCAGGCTTCCCGTCGAGTTGATAGAGCGATCTGGGGCTTTTCCTCGAGGCTTTCCAATGAGGCTTTTCCACAGGGCTGTCCAGGTGCCACCATTGTGTGAGTCAATGCTGGGACCTGCTCATTTGACATCAGGAAAGGCCCGGCTCTATGCGAATTTCAAGGGGCCTCTCGGGATTCCTCTCCAGTCGCTGCCAGGGCCTAAGACCTCGTGTGGAGCCGAGGCCGGAACCTGAGAATTTCTCTCCAGTGCTTACATGGAACTTGGGGTACCTCTGGAGTCTACACAGTGGAGTCCAGCATCGTTTCGTGTGGAGACATGCACGTCCGCTTCCTCCCAAGCTGTAGCAGCAGTGTCAGCCTTCCCATCTCGTTGACACAGGGATCTGTGGCTTTCCCTCGAGGCTTTCCCACAGAACTGTCACCCGTGCCACCGTGGTGTGAGTCGATATTCAGCGTGAAATTCGAGGCTGTGCAGGAAAATCAGGTTCCTCTGGAGTGGACTGAGATCTTTGGGGTACTGTTGGAATGGTGTCATGACCCCTTGAATTCCTCTTGACTTTCCTGTTGAGAGCGCTTCCTCTTGAGATGCGACGGAAACTCCGGGAAACCTTTCCTGAATAAGTAGGGAAAGGATCCCTCATATCGAGCTAGGAGGTGGATATGAGGCTCCTCTTGATTTTGGCGGGACCCACCGTGATCCTCTCAACTGGAGACGGGTATGTCGGGGAACTTCTTGCATTGCAGTGAGGGAGTGAAGGACCCTTTCCAAGTTCAAGAGGAAGGTGGACTTGCCTCGAGACGCCTCAGAGGAAAACGGCCTCGTCTCCCCTGTAGGAGAGAACCTCCTGGATTTCCTCGAGTTGTGGCAGTTTCCTCTCCAGTTACGACTGGGACCTCAGGGACCCGCTCGTGTGGTCTCAGGAAAGGCCAGTCTCCATGCGAGTTGCAAGTGGCCTCTCGGGTTTTCTCTCCACTCGGTGCTGGGGCCTAAGAACTCTTGTGGAGTCAAGGCCAGAACCTGAGGATTCCTCTCCAGTGCTGACATGGATCTTGGGGTACCTCTGCAGTCTCCACAGGGTAGTCAAGCCTCGTCTCGAGTGAAGACATGCACGTCCGCTTTCCTCTCAAGCTGTGGCAGCAGTGTCAGTCTTCCCGTCATGTTGACACAGGGATCTGTGGCTTTCCCTCGAGGTTTTGCCACAGGGCTGTCACACAGGCCAGCGTGGTGTGAGTCAATACTCGGTGTGAAAGTCGAGGCAGTGCAGGAAATCAGATTCCTCTGGTGTGGACTGATACATTTGGGGGACATTTGGAATTGTGGTACGACCCCTTGAGTTCTTCGCGACTTTCCTGTTGAGAGCGCCTCCTCTTGAGATGCGACGGGATCGCCTGAAAACCTTTCCCGATGAAGAATGGAAAGGAACACTCATCTTGAGCTACGAGGCGGAAAGGGCTCCTCTTTATTTTTTCGGTACCCTCGGTGTTCCTCTCTAGTGGAGACGGGTGTGCCGGAGAACATCTTGAGTGGCAGCAAGGGTGTGAAGGACCTTCCGAAGTTCAAGAGGGAAGGTTTCATTTGCCTCTAGACGCCTCAGTGAAATAGAGCCTCATCTAGCCTGGAAGTGAGACCATCCTGGATTTTCTCGAGTTGCAGCAGGTCCCTCTCGAGTTACGATGGGGACCTCAGGGACCCGCATCTGTTGCCTCAGAAAAGGCCAGTCTCCATCGAGATGTGAGGGGCCACTCGCAATTTCTCTTCAGTCGGTGCCGGCGCCTAAGACTTTGTGTGAATTCGAGGCCAGAAACTGAGGATTCCTCTCCAGTGCTGACACGGATCTTGGGGTACCTCTGGAGTCTCCACAGGGGAGTCAGACCTTGTCTCGAGTGGGGACATGCACATCCGCTTCCCTCCCGAGCTGTAGCAGCAGTGTCAGGCTTCCCGTCGCGTTGACACAGGGATCTGTGGCTTTCCCCCACGTCTTTCCCACAGGGCTTTCAAACGTACCACCGTGATGTGAGTCGATCCTCGGCATGAAAGTCGAGGTAGTGTGGGGAAATCAGGTTCCTCTGGAGTGGACTGAGACATTTGTGGGACATTTGGAATGGTCGCACGACGCCTTGAGTTCCTCTCGACTTTCCTGTTGAGAGCGCCTCCTCTTGAGATGCGATGGGAACGCCGGGAATCCTATCCCAAGAGGAACCCACATCTCGAGCTACGAGGCAAAAACGGGACTACGCTTGACGTTGGCAGAAGCCACGGTGTTCCTCTCGAGTGGAGACGGGTATGTTGGGGAACTTCTTGAGTTGCAGTAAGAGTGTGAAGGACACTTTCGAAATTCAAGAGGGAAGGTGTGATTAGCCTCGAGACACCTCAGCAGACAAGGGTCTCATCTCTCGTAAAGGGGAGAACCTCCCAGATTCCCTCGAGTTTCAGCAGATTCCTCTCTAGTTATGACGGGGACCTCAGGGACGGGCTCTTGTAGCCTGAGGAAATGCCAGTCTCCATGCAAGTTGCGAGGGTCCTCTCGGGATTCCTCTCCTATCGGTACCGGGGCCTAAGACCTCATGTCCTGTCAAGGCTGGAACCTGAGGATTCCTCTCCAGTGCTGACATGGATGTTGGGGTAGTTCTGTAGTCTCCAAAGGGAGTCAGGCCACGTCTCGAGTGGGGACATGCACATCCGCTTTCCTACCGAGCTGCAGCAGCAGTGTCAGGCTTCCCGTCTCACTGATACAGGGATCTGTGGCTTTCCCTTGAGGCTTTCCCAAGAGGCTTTCCCACAGGGCTGTCACACGTGCCACCATGGTGTGAGTTGATCCTTGGCGTGAAAGTGGAGGCAGTAAGGGAAATCAGGATGCTCTAGAGTGGACCGAGACATTTGGGGGACTTTTGTAATTGTGGCACGACCCCTTAAGTTCCTCTCGACTTTCCTGTTGAGAAGGCCTCCACTTGAGATGAGACGGGAACGCCGGGAAACATTTCCCAAGCAAGCAGGGAAAGGAACCCTCATCTCAAGCTACGAGGCAGAAACAGGGCTCCTCTTGATGCTGGAGGGACCCTCGGTGTCCCTCTCGAGTGGAGACAAGCAAGGGTGTGAAGAACCCTTTCAAAGTTCAAGAGGGAATGTGTGATTGCCTCAAGACGCCTCAGTGAAAAAAGGGCCTCATCTCGCCTGGATGGGAGAACCTCCTGGATTTTCTCGAGTTGCGCAAGGTGCCTCTCGAGTTTTGACGGGGACCTCAGGGACCCGCTCTTGTGGCCTCAGGAAAGGCCAGTCTCCATGCAAGTTGCGAGGGGCCTCTTGGGGTTCCTCTCCAGTCAGTGCCAGGGCCTAAGACCTCGTGTGGAGTCGAGCCAGGAATCTGAGGATTCCTCTCCGGTGCTGACATGGATCTTGGGGTACTTCTGGAGTCTCCACAGGGGAGTCAGTCCTTGTCTCGAGTGGGGACATGCACGTCCGCTTTCCTTCCAAGCTGTAGCAGCAGTGTCACGCTTCCCGTCGTGTGGATCAAGGGATCTGTGGCTTTCCCTCGAGGCTTTCCCACGAGGCTTTCCCACAGGGCTGTCACACGTGCCACCGTGCTGTGAGTTGATACTCAGCATGAAAGTCGAGGCACTGCAGGGAAATTAGGATACTCTGGAGTGGACTGAGACTTTTGGGGGACTTTTGGAATGGTGGCAAAACCCCTGGAGTTCCTCTGGACTTTCCTCTTGAGAGCGCCTTCTCCTGAGATGCGACGGGAATGTCAGGAAACCTCTCCCGACAAAGCAGGGAAAGGAACACTCTTCTTGAGCTAGAAGGCGAAACGGGACTCCACTTGATTTTGCTTGGACCCTTGATGTTTCTCTCAAGGGGGGACTGGTATGTCGGGAACTTCTTAAGTTGCAGCAAGGGTGTGAAGTACCGTTTCAAAGTTCAAGAGGAAAGGTTTGATTTCCCTCGAGATGCCAAAGCAGAAAAGGGCCTCATCTCACCTGGAGTGGAAAACCACATGAATTTTATCCAGTTGCACCAGATTTCTCTCGAGTAATGACGGGGACCTCAGGGAACCGCTCGTGTGGCCTCAGGAAAGGCCAGTATCCATGCGAATTGTGAGGGGCCTCTCATGATTCCTCTCCAGTGGGTTCTGGGACCTAAGCCCTTGTGTGGAGTCAAGGCCGGAACCTGAGGATTCCTCTCCAGTGCCAACATGGATCTTGGGGTACCTCTGCAGTCTCCACAGGGTAGTCAAGCCCTGTCTCGAGTGGAGACATGCACATCCGCTTTCCTCTCGAGCTGTGGCAGCAGTGTCAGTCTTCCCATCACGTTGACACAGGGATCTGTGGCTTTCCCTCGAGGTTTTGCCACAGGGCTGTCACACAGGCCAGCGTGGTGTGAGTCAATACTCGGTGTGAAAGTCGAGGCAGTGCAGGAAATCAGATTCCTCTGGTGTGGACTGATACATTTGGGGGACATTTGGAATTGTGGTACGACCCCTTGAGTTCTTCGCGACTTTCCTGTTGAGAGCACCTCCTCTTGAGATGCGACGGGATCGCCTGAAAACCTTTCCCGATGAAGAATGGAAAGGAACACTCATCTTGAGCTACGAGGCGGAAAGGGCTCCTCTTTGTTTTGTTGGTACCCTCGGTGTTCCTCTCTAGTGGAGACGGGTGTGCCGGGGAACATCTTGAATGACAGCAAGGGTGTGAAGGACCTTCCGAAGTTCAAGAGGGAAGGTTTCATTTGCCTCTAGACGCCTCAGTGGAATAGAGCCTCATCTAGCCTGGAGGTGAGACCATCCTGGATTTTCTCGAGTTGCAGCAGGTCCCTCTCGAGTTACGACGGGGACCTCAGGGACCCGCATCTGTTGCCTCAGGAAAGGCCAGTCTCCATGTGAGATGGAGAGGCCTCTCGCAATTCCTCTTCAGTCGGTGCCAGCGCCTAAGACTTCGTGTGAATCAGAGGCCGGAAACTGAGGATTCCTCTCCAGTGCTGACGTGGATCTTGGGGTACCTCTGGAGTCTCCACAGGGGAGTCAGACCTCGTCTCAAGTGGGGACATGCACATCCGCTTCCCTCCCGAGCTGTAGCAGCAGTGTCAGGCTTCCCGTCGCGTTGACACAGGGATCTTGGCTTTCCCCGAAGTCTTTCCCACAGGGCTTTCACACGTGCCACCGAGATGTGAGTCGATCCTCGGCGTGACAATCAAGGCAGTGCAGGGAAATCAGGTTTCTTTGGAATGGACTGAGACATTCGGGGGACTTTTGAAATGGTAAGACTACCGCTGGATTTCCTCTCGACTTTCCTGTTGAGAGTGCCTCCTAACATTTCACTGGGAACAAGGACTGGTAGTCAGAATTCTAAGGAGACTATGCTGTTTGAAAAAATAAAAATTTAATGGAATACAAGATGGAGCTAAAAACCTATGGGGTGGGAGAAGTTTGGGGTTGGCTAAAAAGTTTATTTGGGTTTTTGCATAAGATGTTACAGAAAAACATGAACGAACTTGTTGGCTAACCCAATATATGGGAGGTCTCTGCACCATCTATTCAATTTTGCTGTGAACCTAAAAGTGCTCTAAAAAATAAAGTCTATTATTTTTTTTTAAAGAAAGCAGAAACAATGGTTGGATAAAATACTGAAACATGTTATAACACTTAGGACCCTTGAGAACATTATACCAAGCGAAAGAAGCCAGTCATAAAAACCACATACAGCATGATTTCACCTATATGAAATGTCTAGAAGAGGCAAATCTATAGAGACAGAAAATAAATTAGTGGTTGGGCTGGGCTAATGGGGGTGGGGTGTCTGAATGAAATGGGGAATGATTGCTAATGTGGGATTCTTTTGAGATGAGGAAAATGTTCTGAAAGTTGATGTGGCCATGGTTGCACAACCCTGTGAACATACTAAACACCACTGAATTATACATACTAAATGGGTGAATTGATGGTGTGTGAATTGTATCTCAATGAAACTGTCGTTTTCTTAAGTAAAGCTGCAATTTTAAAAAAGTAACTGGTTAGAACTCATAGAATGCATACTTTAAACATTAGAATGCTGAAGAATACTGATGAAGTCTCTAGACTTCAAGAGACAGCAGATAGATTTCTCATAGTGATAATTCAGCAGGAAGGCATGTCATAAATATCCACATGCCTAACAACAGAGCCTCAAAACAAACAAAGCAAGAACTGAAGGAACCAAAGCTAGAAACAAATGGAAGTTTTAAACACCAGTTTCTTAACAGGTGATAAAAGTAGATCCAAAGTGGGGGGGGGGGGCGGATATAAATAATGTATACAATACCGTCAACCACCTTGTCTAAAATAAATATGTTGAGGATTGATACATGTACACTACTGATGTATAAAAGAGATAACTAATGAGAACACATTGTATAGCTCAGGGAACTCTATCCAATGCTCTGTGGTGACTTAAGTAGGAAAAGAAACCTAAAAAAGAGGGAATATATGTATACATATAACTGATCCACTTTGCTGTACAGCAGAAACCAAAGTAAGATTGCAAAGCAACTCTACTCCAATAAAAATTAATTTTAAAATACGTTGAGTATAACAAGCAGTGGTTAAGCATTCACTTCATAATAATTTTTTGTCTCCTTGGAACCTCTAAGGATCTTTCAATGGTCTGAAACCTTTCTTTAAGATTTCCTATTATCTTCTTTCCTTTTATTATTTATGTATTTACTCTGGGCCGTGCCAGGTCTCCCCAGCCGCACATGAGCCTTCTCTCGCTGCGGCGAGTGGGGGCCGCTCTCTGGTTGCGGTGTGAGGCTTCTCGTTGCGGGGGCTTCTCTGGCTGTGCAGCCCTGGCTGTAGGCTGTGGGGGCTTCAGACACTGTGGCCTGCAGGCTCTGGAGCACAGGCTCAGAGGTTGTGGTACACGGGCTTCGTTGCCCTGCAGCATATGGAATATTCCTGGACCAGGGATGGAACCTGTGTCATAGGCAGATTCTTAACCACCAGATGAACCATCAAGGTGGTCTTCTGACAGGAGGTGACCAAAGTAATTTACACAGATGCCTTTTTCCTTCTTAAAACCCTTTCCAAACATGAAGACTTATTCAAAACCATCCCATTTTCCCCAAGACACAAACCCTGTATTCTTTCCTCTTACATGTTTTAATTATCTACTCCCTGGGACCCAGGTGGTTTTGACAAGAAGCCCTGCTCCCCTGCAGAAATGTGCTGGGGGCCAATCACAAGCCGTCAGCCAGAGACAGACAGCATCCAGGCTGGTGGGTTTGGAGTGCTGCAAACAGCCCAGCAGAGGAAACGGACCTGGGCTGCACCCCCTTTCATCACATAGCAGTGGCACCTGGCAGGCATGTGTTCATTTCCTATCAGCAAGCAGCAAAGGCGAGGCACGAGCCGGAGCCTCCTGCTTTTCCCAGGAGGTGGTTTCACTTCCAATGCCTTGTGATGCTCTCCAGTGTCTTAGGTTCCATAGCACGGTTGCTTTTCAGCTGTTACCTGCCAGCTTCTGACTCATGAGACCTGTACAACCTCCTTCAACTGAGTGCTGAGTCACTCAGTTGTGTTCAACTCTTCCTTCACACAGAAGAGGCCACGTCAGGGGCCCGTGCTTCTCCATCCTAAAGCTCAAGGGTCCCAGAGCATGTCATTTCCCTCAAATCACTTGCGGGTAGTAACAGCACACTGTAGCTTTAGGACCAAGCTAGGGTGGCAGTGCACATGTGTGCTAAGTCACTTCAGTTGTGTCTGACTCTTTGTGACCCCAGGCACTGTAGCCTGCCAGGCTCCTCTGTCCATGGGATTCTCCAGACAAGAATACTGGAGTAGGTCGCCATTCCCCTCTCTAGGGGATCTTCCTGACCCAGGGATTGAAGCTGGGGCTCTTATGTTTAATGCCTTGGCAAGCAGGTTCTTTACCACCAGCGCCACCTGGGAAGCCCAAGGATAGCAGGGGGAACATGAAAAGAGAGGAGGTGCCCCGGTGTGGTTATGTACATCATGGGAGGATGTCAGGGACAACTTCTTTTTAAAAAGGAAGAAAAGCAAGTTGCAAAACTGTTCTTTCATCCAAGAAATATTTACTGAGGGAATTCCCTGGCAGTCCAGTGGTTAGGACTCCATGCTTTCATTGCTGAGGGCCTGGGTTCAATCTCTGGTCAGGGAACTGAGATCCCGCAAGCCGTGCAGCAAGGTAAATATATATATACGGAGCATGCACCATTCTAGGCACTTAAGACACTGCAACTAACTAAACAGACAAACCTGGCAAATAAGCAAACCCTGTCTTAAACGGTGATAATATGAGAAAAACAGAGCAGAAGGAGGTGGAATATCATTGACTCACAGCCTTAAATGGGGCAGATGGGGAAGGCCTTCCTGAGAAGGGGACCTTTCTGTGTGTCTGAAGGTCATGTATCTTGGTCTGCATATATATGCCTGGTGCTTCCCTGGTGATTCAGTGGTTAACATCTGCCTTGCAATGCAGAGAACAAAGGTTCGATTCCTGGTTGGTGAACTAAGATCTCACATGCCGTGAAGCAACTAAGCCAACAAGCTGCAACCAGAGAGTCCACAATGAAGATCCCACGTGTGGAAACTAGGACCTGACATAACCAAATAGATAAATAAATATTAAATATTTTTGAAAAGCCAGCCTGGCCTCAAATTATTTCAAGAGGTCCCTAAACCCCCGAGTATTCCCCTGCCTTCTTCTAAAGCCTGAAATTTCTGTAATGAGGGGGGAAAGAAACCTATTTAATTCCATTTAATTATATTAAATTCCTATTTAATTCTGTACTATCAAAGAGAAATATCTGATGGTTTTGGGAAAGCTGGCGCACAGCGCTCCCATGTTACCAGGTGACCGTGGAAGCATATGGTTGATGTCTGGACTTTGCTCCATCACAAGGGAAGGGGAGCACAAATTTCAAGAAGATAGGTGGGTCACTGAGTCAGAAGGAGCAAAGGCAGCTATCACACGGCACTCATCCCAGCTCAGCTGCCTCTGCCTGTTTGGCGAAGGACAAGGCAGCTGTCTGCTGTGTGGTGTGCATGTCGTGTGTCTGAAACCAGACAATTCCAGTACACTAACCATGACGTTCACACAAGGCAATTTAGCAGTGACCAGGCACCCTGGACACTCACTGATCAGCAGCGCTACGCTGGATCCTCACCTTCTGTACCATCTGCACTAAAGCGAGAAGGGAGCTCTCTAGCAGACCCGCTTTGAAAGAAAGGCTAAAGGAAATTCTTCAGATTCAAAGAGAATAATACTAGAGGGAAACAAATTTCAAGAATAAAGGAAGAGCAATAGAAATGGCAAATAACTATGCAAATATGAGTCTTACGGTTTTTTGGTCTGTGCCATCCAACGTGTGGGATCTTAGTTCCCCGACCAGGGGTGGAACCCTTGCCCACTGCAGAGGGACCTCCTAGTCTTAATCACTGGACTGCCAGGGAGTCCCTAATTTTAAAGAAGTGGCCAAAGCAGTCAGCTTTTTATACTTCTTATTTAAGAAATATTTATTTTTATGTATTTATGTAGCTGTGCCAGGTCTTAGTTGTGGCACTTGGGACCTTCCATCTGCATTGCAGTAGGTGGGATCTAGTTCCCTGACCAGGGATCAAACCCAGGCCCTGTGCACTGGGAGCACAGAGTCCTAGCCACTGGACCACCAGGGCAGTCCCGAGACTATTTTGTATGTATATATGATGTACATATGTATGACAGCAGAAAGCAAAATTTCTAACACTGTCTGAAGCAGTTTCTGATGCACGAAGATGTAGCACTAAGTGGTGGTGAGGCTTCTATATTCCCCTTGACGTGGCACAATCTTATTTCCAAGCAGACAAAGAAAAGCTAAATATGAATACTATAATCTCCAAAGCAACCACTAAAATACAGAGATACATGGGGAAAAACATCAGTATGGAACACTAAGAATATAATCAACAATACAGTCGATAATAATGTAGGGGAATATAGTCAGTGATAAAGTAATACCTTTCATGGTGACAAATGGTAACTAGATTTACGGCGATCATTTTGAAATGTATAGAAATGTCAAATCACTATGCTGCACACCAGGGAACTAACAGAGGGCTGTAGTCAATTATACTTCAAAAATTAACAAGTTCATAGAAAAAGAGATCGGATTTGTCATTACTGGAGGTACGCAGAGGGGTGTTGGGAGGGGAATATGAAGAATCTAGTCAATGGGTACAAACTTCCAGAGCACCACCCAGCCGCGTCAGGTGGCCGGCCGGGGAGACCCGGCCCTCCCGGCCTCTGCCCCCGGACCCAGATCTAGAAGGAGCCCCGGGGCCGAAAAACCCTCTGCGCGCCCACCACCAGCCCACCGGAGCCACGAGCCCGAAACACCGAGGGGCGCCCGGCGAGCCCGGCTCCAGCAGCCAGCCCACCGGCCGGTGTCCAGGCGCGTCCTCCCGTCCACGGGCTCGCCGGAGACATGGGCTCCTGCAGGCGATCCGAGCGCTCCAGAAGGGCACGCACCTGCTGCTAAGAAAGACCCCCTTCTGCCGCCTGCAACTTTCTCATCCAACCAGCCTCTCCCCCTCCCCTGAGAGACTATCTCCTCCTCTCCCACCTCGGAGACCAGGAGAGCTGCATCCGCTGTCTCTAAACCCCCTGGAGCTGACAGCCACCAGTTAGGTCCCAAGAGTAAGCACCAGGAAAGAAGAACAGAGGTGAAGATTCACGGAGACTCGCGGAGAGAGTCTATCTTCTCTTGAGTCTCCTTCTCCTCTCCACTCCTCCCCCCATCCCCGCTCCTTCACCGGCAAGAGAAATACCTGTTCAATTCACTCGTGGTGTGGACTTCAGTTGGCAAACCCAGGCCCTGTTGGCCCTGCAAGAGGCCGCAGAAGCGTTTCTAGTTTGTCTCATCGAGGATGCCTGTCTCCTCTCCTTACTCGCCAGCCGCGTCACGCTCTCCTCAAAGGATGCTCAGCTGGCCCAGAGGATCGGAGGCATTCAAGGGCACGGCTGGGCTCTGGGCATACACCCGTGTCTCTGGTGGCTACCAGAGCCCCTGCCCGTGGCTAGGACCAGATCCATGGGGTACAAGGTGTTGCCTGCACTTGCTGTCTCTGAGCAGAGTGTGTGAGTTGTTTTCCTAGTTAGTTTTTTTGAGAAGGAGAAGACTGCATGGCTTTCCTCTCTAACAGAGGTAAAATATGAGAGAATCAAGGTATTCCAGAAATCCTGAGAATAATTTTCAGATGAAGATACTCTAAGGTTGACTTCGCTTTGCAAATTATTTCTATGACTGATGATTTGGAAAACATCAGATTTTCTAGGTTATAGGAGAAAAGGATAATTATTGATTATTTTAAATCCTCTTGTACCATTTAAATGTTTTACCATATGTATATTTACTTTTACTTAAAACATGATGGAACAAATAAGGGAAGACCACTCCAGTCAGTTGCATGGAAGAGCCTGGTGCATCCAGGATACAAATATCTGTCCCTCAGAGTGACTTCATCATTAGTGGCAGAAGCAAGTTCCTGTGTGCACTGTGCCTGTCAACAGATCAAAAATTCAATTGAGATGAAAACAGAAAATTGTTAAGGTCTGATGTCTTACCTCCTTCTGGTAAACTCCTACCAAAGTCATTCAGAAATTCCAACTTGTAAAATTTATTTGATTCTTTTATTTGCAAATCATAGATGTATCATAATTCATACCTCAGAATTCCTCATTCCTGGGTTTTAAAGAGCCTTTTCAATGTTTTTACAGGTATTTATAACTTCCTTGTGGAGAGATAATAAATATAATTCTTAATGAAAAAAATTGAAGCAAAGTTACTGTTATACAGAGATTATACTGTGTTCTTTGTGTGTTAGAGCTAATTTCTTCATTGGGACACTGTTTTCCAAGAGTCACAATTTAAACAAGAGAATTGAGGGCTGTATTTTTGTCTCCAATGGAGTAGAGTGTGAACTGATAAAATCCTTGCCCTTCTTTTGTAACTGAAAGCAGTGTAAGAGACTTCCAGGGAAACATGAAGTGCCACCAGAAGACTTTTGATATTGTGTGTGATGAAAATGATTAGTGAGGGTGGATATTAATAATGATGCAGTCAGCCAACTGAATTCAAACTAAATGGAAGGACCAAGTTCTGTTGTTTAATACGTTTTAACCCTTTGGAAAAACTTTTTCCTGTTCTACATCAACTCATTTTTATGTAAACACTGGAATAAACTGTATCTATGAATACATTTTTTTAAAGGTACAAACTTCCAGTTGTAAGATAAATAACTACTAGGGATATAATCTACAACACAATAGATACAATTAATAAACACTGTTCTATGTTATATATGAAAATTGTTAAAGAGGAGAGTGAAAAGGTTGACTCAACATTCAGAAAACGAAGATCATGGCATCTGGTCCCATCACTTCATGGGAAATATATGGGGAAACAGTGGAAACAGTGTCAGACTTTATTTTGGGGGGCTCCAAAATCACTGCAGATGGTGACTGCAGCCATGAAATTAAAAGACGCTTACTCCTTGGAAGGAAAGTTATGACCAACCTAGATAGCATATTCAAAAGCAGAGATATTACTTTGCCAATAAAGGTCCATCTAGTCAAGGCTATGGTTTTTCCAGTGGTCATGTATGGATGTGAGAGTTGGACTATGAAGTAGGCTGAGCGCCGAAGAATTGATGCTTTTGAACTGTGGTGTTGGAGAAGACTCTTGAAAGTCGCTTGGACTGCAAGGAGATCCAACCAGTCCATTCTACAGGAGATCAGTCCTGGGATTTCTTTGGCAGGAATGATGCTAAAGCTGAACTTCAGGACTTTGGCCACCTCATGTGAAGAGTTGACTCACTGAAAAAGACTCTGATGCTGCGAGGGATTGAGGGCAGGAGGAGAAGGGGACGATGGAGGATGAGATGGCTGGATAGCATCACCGACTCAATGGACGTTAGTCTGAGTGAACTCCGGGAGTTGGTGATGGACAGGGAGGCCTGGCGTGCTGCGATTCATGGGGTTGGAAAGAGTCGGACACGACTGAGCGACTGAACTGAACTGAACCAAGGTGAATATTGAACAGGACCTTAAATGGCCAAAAAGACTCTGACAAAGACGAACACAGCTTGGAGGCCTCTTCCTCTCCGACTTCAAACTACATCACGGAGCTGTAGTGACCACCACAGTGAGGAACTGGCAGGAACTCAGACACGTGGACTCCAGGAAAGAATAGGGAGTCCAGGAAGGAACCCGCATGTATGCGGTCAGTTCATGAAAATCAAACCAGGAACGAGAGAAGAGGAAAGGACAGTCTTCTCAAGAAACAGTGACAGGAAAACTGGCCACCTACATGGAAGAACATCAGTGAAGGTCATCCTCTAGATCATCTAACAGAAATCGAACTGAAAACTCGCCATTTTGCACATGGAGCTCTTTCCCCTCTGAGTTCTCTGAGATGGAGCTCCGGTCAGGTCTACTTCGTCCTCATTTTTCCCTCTTGCAACGCCTCCCTGCTGGCAAGCACCGAGGCAACCCCGCTCCTCTCAGCCTGGACGCAGCCCCGTTATCCAGGAGCCCGAGCCCTGACCGCCCT
Source organism: Ovis aries (assembly GCF_016772045.2). Lineage (NCBI taxonomy): Eukaryota > Metazoa > Chordata > Mammalia > Artiodactyla > Bovidae > Ovis > Ovis aries. The sequence continues at coordinate 190,953 of NC_056076.1, forward strand.
GAGGAGACAAAGCTCCCGCCAGCCGAGTCTGAAGGCAAAGCATCCTGCGCCCGCGGGGCACAGGGGGTTTGGGCGCCCCCTGCGGGCCGCCAGAAAAGAGCGGGCAGCTCCGCGCTCACAGACCTCCGAGGGCTCACCCAGAAGCAGCTCTGCTGTGAGCACTGGAGGCCCAAAATGAAATGGAGCAGAATAGCTCCATGACCCTCCTCAAAACATGGCTAAGGAAAAATCAGAGCCTGTATGGAATGCAGCCATAAAAAGGAACACATTTGAATCCATTCTAATGAAGGGGATGAACCTAGAGCATATTAAACAGGGAAGTCAGTCAGAAAGAGAAAAACATGGAATCTAGAAGGATGGGTCTGACGAATCTGTTCGTCAGCAACGGAGATGCAGACATAGAGAACAGACTTAGGGACAAGGGTGGGGAACAAGAGGGAGAGGGTGAGATGAATGGAGAGAGCAGCGTGGCTGCAGGTACACCAACATTTGTAAACAGACAACCAGTGGGAATCTGCTGTATGACTCGGGGAACTCAAACTATGGGGAACAGTGTGGAGATTCCTTAGAAAACTGGAAATAGAACTGCCTTATCACCCAGCAATCCCACTGCTGGGCATACACACCAAAGAAACCAGAATTGAAAGAGACACATGTACCCCAGTGTTCATCACAGCACTGTTTATAATAGCCAGGACCTGGAACCAACCTAGATGTCCATCAGCAGATGAATGGATAAGAAAGCCGTGGTACATATACACAACAGAGTATTACTTAGCCGTTAAAAAGAATACATTTGAATCAGTTCTAATGAGGTGGATGAAACTGGAACCGATTATAGAGTGAAGCAAGCCAGAAAGAAAAACACCAATACAGTATACTAATGCATATATATGGAATTTAGAAAGATGGTAACGATAACCCAGTATGCGAGACAGCAAAAGAGACAGATGTATAGAACAGTCTTTTGGACTCTGTGGGAGAGGGAGAGGGTGGGATGATTCGGGAGAATGGCATTGAAACATCTATAATATCATATGTGAAACGAATCGCCAGTCCAGGTTCGATGCTTGATACAGGATCCCTGGGGCTGGTGCACTGGGATGACCCAGAGAGATGATACGGGGAGGGAGGTGGGAGGGAGGTTCAGGATGGGGAACACGTGTATACCCGTGGCAGATTCATGTTAATGTATGGCAAAACCAACACAATATTGTAATGTAATTAGCCTCCAATTAAAATAAATAAATTTATACTAAAAATAAATAAATAAAAGAGTGTGGGGACACACGTACACCTATGGTTAATTCATGTGGGTGTATGACAAACCAAGCCAATATTGTAAAGCAGTGATCAATGAACTAAAAATAAATAACTGTCAAAAAAAAAAGATGACATGAAATGAACAGAAACACAAACTTTGCAACTAACATCGTAATTCAATTTAAAAAACTATAAAACTTCAGAAAACAACAAAAGATCTACATGACCTTTCGTCTGGCGATGAGTTCTAACACACAACAAAAAAGCCAATTTTCCAAATTATGAAGATAAATTATTTAAAACATTGACTTTTACAATTTTATACATTTACTCTGTGAAGGACCTTATTTGAGAGAACCGCAAGACAAACTATGAAATGAACCACTGACCACCCACCCTTGCCAGGCAACAGAGAAGAGAAACAAACCACTTGCAGGAGTCATCTTACAACAGGAAGTCCTGGTAAGGAACAAGGAACTAATAAGCTACCACCAACCAGGATTCTGGAGAGGTCAAAAAGAAATGGGAGACTGCAGTGCTAAGGTCCTACCAACTTCCCAGGATCCTCCTCCCTGGAATACATCTCGGCTGAGTGACGCGTCTGCCCCCAGGAAGGATCCCAATTCAGAATGACTGGCAAGAGACAAATCAGAAACTAACCCAATGACCAGAAAACCTGAGACTGTGAGCCACGTGGCAGAGCAGTTCTCTCCGTTTCCCTCACCCTCCTGCCCTCCGCCCCGGCAGCCCTTCCTAATACAGTCTCTTGCTTGGACGGCATTCGTCTCCTCAGACAGTTCATTTCCAAGTATCAGACAAGAAGCCACTCTCAAGCCCTGCAAGGGATCCCCCTTCCTTCACCAAAACCACGATCCAGGAGAAAATATCTTCCAAATGCTACCCTGTAGAGAAGGAAATGGCACCCCCCTCCAGTATTCTGGCCTCAGAAATCCCAGGGACAAATGAGCTTGGTGGGCTACAGTCCATCAGCAGGGCATTTCTGAGGGGAGGAAACAGTCCCAGGGAAGCTGAGGCACTTGCCAAAGGCCCCAGAGCTTTGGATGGCACAGTCAGAACTGTGGCTGAGGACTCCAGCGGTCAGGCCTCTTGATCCTGGCCTCTCTCCCCGGGTACATGTGCGGCAAACTAGAATTAAAAATATGCCTGCGGGCTTCCCTGGTGGCTCCGTGGTAAAGAATCCACCTGCCAGTGCTGGACACACAAGTGTGATCCCTGCTATGGGAATATCCCACATGCTATGGAGCCAGTGAGCCGCAGCTGCCAAGCCTGTACTCTAGATCCTGGAAGCCGCAATGCCGAGCTCACATACTGCAGCCACTGAAGCCCGTTATCCTGTGCCCCGCAGCAAGAGGAGCCGCTGCAGTGAGAAGTCCGCACACCATTAGTTATGGCCCACGCTCGCCTGAACTAGGGAAAAGCCCACACCCGAAGACCCAACAAAGCCAAAAATAAATACAATTGTTTTCCTAAAAAATGCGTATCTGACAAAGAATCTCTACTCAAATTGTCCAAGAACACTAGAGCAAACAAGCCCATTCATAACTGGTAAAGACTGAAATAGACACCTGGAAATGGAGGGTATATATTTCCACTGTTTCACCATCTATTTCCCATGAAGTGATGGGACTGGATGCCATGATCTTCGTTTTCTGAATGTTGAGATTTAAGCCTACTTTTTCACTCTCCTCTTTCACTTTCATCAAGAGGCTTTTTAGTTCTTCACTTTCTGCCAAACTACAGGGGCACCTCTGGGTTTTCTGTTTCCCTCGCTTTTCTGACTCTTTTCTTAAAAATACGCACATTTCTTCATAGAATGCCACAGTGGAAGGAAAACAGGCCTACAATTTTTAGATCTCAATTTGCAAAAACACTTGGAGCTTGTTTTTTTTTTTTTAATTAAAGCACCACATAATTTACAATTTTTACACGTTCTAATTATTCAGTTCCAAAACACCAAACTTATTGCACAGGGTCCCCATGGAAAGGCCCCCTCTCAGCAGGACAGCCACAGATTCCACCATGAAAGGGCAGCAAGGTGCCCTCCACCCTTCTTTTCTGCCTGGGTGGCCACCAGATTTTTAAATCCATGCACCCTACTAAGTTTCTAAGGTGTAATTCGTGGACCCTTCCTTTTCCCATCCCAGCAGGTGGTCAAGGGCCCACCGGGCTGCAAAGTGCCAGAAGCAGGGCTGGGCCAGCTGGCCAGAGTGAGGGTTATGACGTCCCTGCAGGTGAAATCACCAGGCAGGATAAATCCCTTGGACTTCCAGCAGGCACTAGGCTGCTTGGGAAAACCGCGCGGGTCTGAGCTTTATGCGAAGGGGTAAAGCGGTAAAAGGCTTGACCCCAAAGGCGAGGCCTTTCTGCGACCGCCAGGTTAGGGGGCTCAGAGACTGTGCCAACAGAGAGGGCGGAAAACGTGGTTCACTGCTCCACTGAGTCCCAGTTCCCTTACCTGTGGTCCACACACGTCCACTCCGCTCACTGAATGCCAATCAATGGGGACCCAGGAGCGCATGAAACGGGCGTTCCCAGCCGCAATGGAGACCCCTGAGAGCACAACTGGGACGCCGCGCCCCCGACTCGCTACCTGTGCACCACCCCCCCACCTTCCCCCGCATGCGCTCCCGGTGTGCCCCGCCCCCGCGCCCACTTCCAGGAGAGGCCCTTGGGCCTGGCTACTGCCGCCAGGTGAAACACAAGGACAAGCAAATCCACCCCACAGAGACAATCCAACCTTTTTATCAGATGATCTGTCTATGATTCAGGGATAAAACTATGACTACAGAAAGCAAAGATGACCTGACCTAGGACGGCCATGATATTCTATAGAACCAGACAAAATTGGTTACAAGGAAACTTCTTTTTTTTCTTGGAAACTGTGAAGCTGCTTCTTTGGCTTACACAATTAAAAACAATTCAGTTCAGTTCAGTTGCTCAGTCGTGTACGACTCTTTGCAACCCCATGAATCGCAGCACACCAGGCCTCCCTGTCCATCACCAACTCCCAGAGTTCACTCAGACTCACGTCCATCCAGTCGGTGATGCCATCCAGCCATCTCCTCCTGCCCCCAATCCCTCCCAGCATCAGAGTCTTTTCCAATGAGTCAACTCTTCGCATGAGGTGGCCAAAGTACTGGAGCTTCAGCATTAGCATCATTCCTTCCAAAGAAATCCCAGGGTTGATCTTCTTCAGAATGAACTGGTTGGATCTCCTTGCAGTCCAAGGGACTCTCAAGAGTCTTCTCCAACACCACAGTTCAAAAGCATCAATTCTTCAGCGCTCAGCCTTCTTCACAGTCCAACTCTCACATCTATACATGACCACTGGAAAAACCATAGCCTTGACTAGATGGACTTTAGTCGGCTAAGTAATGTCTCTGCTTTTGAATATGCTATCTAGGTTGGTCATAACTTTTCTTCCAAGGAGTAAACGTCTTTTAATTTCATGGCTGCAGTCACCATCTGCAGTGATTTTGGAGCTCCCAAAAATAAAGTATGACACTGTTTCTACTGTTTCCCCATCCATTTCCCATGAAGTGATGGGACCAGATGCCATGATCTTAGTTTTCTGAATGTTGAGCTTCAAGTCAAGTTTTTCGCTCTCCTCTTTCACTTTCATCAAGAGGCTTTTAGCTCCTCTTCACTTTCTGCCATATGACCATTATATCTACTACTGCGGGCAGGAATCCCTCAGAAGAAATGGAGTAGCCATCATGGTCAACAAAAGAGTCCAAAATGCAGTACTTGGATGCCATCTCAAAAACAACAGGAAGATCTCTGTTTGTCTCCAAGGCAAAGCATTCAATATCACGGTAATCCAAGTCTATGCCCCAACCAGTAACGCTGAAGAAGCTGAAGTTGAACGGTTCTATAACAACCTACAAGACCTTTTAGAAATAACACCCGAAAAAGATGTCCTTTTCATTATAGGGGACTGGAATGCAAAAGTAGGAAGTCAAGAAACACCTGGAGTAACAGGCAAATTTGGCCTCGGAATGCAGAATGAAGCAGGGCAAAGACTAATAGAGTTTTGCCAAGAAAATGCACTGGTCATAGCAAACACCCTCTTCCAACAAAACAAGAGAAGACTACACATGCACATCACCAGATGGTCAACACCGAAATCAGATTGATTATATTCTTGCAGCCAAAGATGGAGAAGCTCTATACAGTCAACAAAAACAAGAAAAGGAGCTTACTGTGGCTCAGATCATGAACTCCTTATTGCCAAATTCAGACTTAAATTGAAGAAAGTAGGGAAAACCGCTAGACCATTCAGGTATGACCTAAATCAAATCCCTTGTGATTATACAGTGGAAGTAAGAAATAGTTTTAAGGGACTAGATCTGACTGATGGAGTGCCTGATGAACTATGGAATGAGGTTCGTGACATTGTACAGGAGACAGAGATCAAGACTATCCCCATGGAAAAGAAATGCAAAAAAGCAAAATGGCTGTCCAGGGAGGCCTTACAAATAGCTGCGAAAAGAAGAGAAGCAAAAAGCAAAGGAGAAAAGGAAAGATATACCCACCTGAATGAAGAGTTCCAAAGAATACCAAGAAGAGATAAGAAAGCTTCCTTCAGCAATCAATGAAAGGAAATCGAGGAAAAGAACAGAATGGGAAAGACTAGAGATCTCTTCAAGAAAATTAGAGATACCAAGGGAACATTTCATGCAAAGATGGGCTCGATAAAGGACAGAAATGGTCTGGACCTAACAGAAGCAGAAGATATTAAGAAAAGGTGGCAAGAATACACAGAAGAAGTGTACAAAAAAGATCTTCGCGACCCAGATATTCCCCATGGTGTGATCACTCATCTAGAGCCAGACATCCTGGAATGTGAAGTCAATTGGGCCTTAGAAAGCATCACTACGAACAAAGCTAGTGGAGGTGATGGAATTCCAGTGGAGCTGTTTCAAATCCTGAAAGATGATGCTGTGAAAGTGCTGCACTCAATATGCCAGCAAATTTGGAAAGCTCAGCAGTGGCCACAGGACTGGAAAAGGTCACTTTTCATTCCAAGCCCAAAGAAAGGCAATGCCAAAGAATGCTCAAACTATCGCACAATTGCACTCATCTCACATGCTAGTAAAGTAATGCTCAAAATTCTCCAAGCCAGACTTCAGCAATACGTGAACCGTGAACTTCCTGATGTTCAAGCTGGTTTTAGAAAAGGCAGAGGAACCATAGATCAAATTGCCAACATCTGCTGGATCATGGAAAAACCAAGAGCGATCCGGGAAAACATCTATTTTTGCTTTCTTGACTATGCCAAAGCCTTTGACTGTGTGGATCACAATGAACTGTAGAAAATTCTGAGAGAGATTGGAATACCAGACCACCTGACCTGCCTCTTGAGAAATCTGTATGCAGATCAGGAAGCAACAGTTAGAATTGCACATGGAACAACAGACTGGTTCCAAATAGGAAAAGGAGTACGTCAAGGCTGTATATTGTCACCCTGCTTATTTAACTTCTATGCAGAGTACATCATGAGAAACGCTGGACTGGAAGAAACACAAGCTGGAATCAAGATTGCTGGGAGAAATATCAATAACCTCAGATATGCAGATGACACCACCCTTATGGCAGAAAGTGAAGAGAAACTAAAAATCCTCTTGATGAAAGTGAAAGAGGAGAGTGACAAAGTTGGCTTAAAGCTCAACATTCAGAAAACGAAGATCATGGTATCTGGTCCCATCACTTCATGGGAAATACATGGATATCAGTGGAAACGGTGTCAGATTTTTTTTTGGGGGGGGGCTCCAAAATATACAGATGGTGATTGCAGCCATGAAATTAAAAGACGCTTTTTCCTTGGAAGTAAAGTTATGACCAACCTAGATAGCATATCCAGAAGCAGAGACATTACTTTGCCAACTAAAGTCCATCTAGTCAAGGCTATGGTTTTTCCAATGGTCATGCATGGATGTCAAAGTTGGACTGTGAAGAAAGGTGAGTACCAAAGTATTGATGCTTTTGAACTGTGGTGTTGGAGAAGACTCTTGAGAGTCCCTCGGACTGTAAGGACACCCAACCAGTCCATTCTGAAGGAGATCAGCCTTGGGATTTCTTTGGAAGGAATGATGCTAAAGCTGAAACTCCAGTACTTTGGCCACCTCATGCGAAGAGTTAACTCATTGGAAAAGACTCTGATGCTGGGAGGGATTGGGGGCAGGAGGAGAAGGGGACGGCAGAGGATGAGATAGCTGGATGGCATCACCCACTCAATGGACATGAGTTTGGATGAAGTCCAGGAGTTGGTGATGGACAGGGATGCCTGGCGTGCTGCAATTCATGGGGTTGCAAACAGTCAGACATGACTGAGCGACTGAGCTGAACTGAACTGATATATACATGTTTGGCCTCATAAGCAGTGTGACTATTTTAAAGAGCTATCATAGTTTACATACTTTATAGTTCGCATCTTTCACTCAGTGGTCTATTTCTGAGATGTGATCATGTTGACACATTCAATGATATTTTCTACATCATTCCCACCTCCCAGTGGGAGCCAAGATATGTTCTATGCCTGACAGTTTTCAGAAGATCATGTGTAAATTACATAAAAATGTGAGAGCAGCACATCTTTAGAGGATCTGAAGGTACAAGGGATCTAGAAGTACCTTAAGCAGGTCCACACTGATTTTCATAAATGCTCTTAGCTGCTTCACTCAGCCTCAGTAGATGCAGTGTTGGCTCCACAAAACACAATGACTTAAGAATCAGCCTAAGGATCAACCTTACTTTTCTTTTTTAAGTATTATTGCATTAGTATTTATTAATGAAATTCAAAATGTCATTTCAGATCCCTTTTATGATGCTATTCCCATAGCTCTCTTCTGACTTTAAACTGTATTTATGACTAAGCCCAGTGTTTATTATCATTTAGGGATCACCTTTAAAAAAGATTGTTTCGCTGGTGGCTCAAACAGTAAAGAATCTGGCTGCAATGCAGGAGACCTGGGTTCCATCCCTGAGTCAGGAAGATCCCCTGGAAAAGGGAATGGCAATCCACTCCAGTATTCTTGCCTTGAGAAATCCATGGACAGAGGAACCTGGTGGGCTACAGTCCATTGGATTGCAAAGAGTCGGATACGACTGAGGGACTAACACTTCCACTTTTCTTTGTATAAAATAGTTGCCTATAATTAAAGATGCCACAGAGATGTGTCCAAGGGTTTGGACAAACCGCAGATTATATAGCTGTTTTTGGTCAGTCTCCTAACATGGGGTGGCGAAGATTCAGACAGATTATATTAAAATACACCATCTTAACCAAGTGTACATTTGAGTAACGTTTAGTACAGTCATACTATGCTACAAGATCAAAGTATTTCTTTAAGTCCTGTGTGCTACCAGAGAACAAAATGATGCCTGTGACGTCTAGGTTGAAAAGGGAGGAAAAGGAAGAGAAAGGAAGGTAGGTAAAATGATGGAGGCAAAGGTAACAGCTTTGCCTTGGAATGAACGAATCCAGACTCAGCCCTTAAAACGCTGCCTGGCTTTGGCTAAGTCTTTTAAACCTTTCTGGACCGTTCTTTTCCACGTCTGAATAATGAGAGGTTAGGTTTAGATGATTTCTAATGAATCTTTAAGTTCTGAAATAGCTTATGTATAAAAAAAAACACACACACACACAACCAAATAAAGTCACTTATGAAGAAAAAGAGAGAAGAAACATTTCCCAAAGAACAGAAGATGGGGAATGCCACCAATAACCTCAAGCCCCACCTGCTCACTAAAGTGGGTGTTGATAAAGAGGATATCTGCTCTGCTGCTTCAGCCTGGAGCTCTGCAATATGAAAGCTGACTACCTCCATCTGCACCCAGTACCACTCTCAGCACCCGCCTCTTAACCGTCTCCAATCCCCCGCGACCCCAGGGGGCACGCTGGTTCTCGAAACAGATTTTGGTGGTCTCGCAATAACAGTGTTCCAGTATTGAGTGATGAGAGTCGCTGCACTGTCTCAGCAGGGAAAGAAGGGAGAGCTTTTTGCAAAAGGGACTGAGGGCATTTAAGAAAAGCTTCCAGAGCTTGGAACGACTCCGCCGGAGCAGGACAGGGCCAGGCATCAGCCTCGGCGCGAGGTATAGAACAAGCCAACCTGCAGACCGTTATCCAGAAGCTGGGCTCAAAATAGGAGCGCTCGGCCGAGCGTGCGCAGCGCGCCTGCGCCGTACCTGCGTGCGCATGCGCTCCGGCCATCGCGAAAGCTCGCGGTCGCTCCGAGGCGCAAGCTGGTGGTCCTCGTCCTCGCTGGCTGCGTTTACCTGAGGGACCTGCGGCCGCCCCCGGCCGGCGCCGCAGCCCCCCGGGAGCCCGGCCCCGAGGTGTGAGGTGAGCCCCGGGTCGTGCCGGCCCCTTCCCGTCCGGCTCAGCGGGAAAAGGACTCGGGAGTGGGGACTGAGGAGGTGCCGCCGCGGCTGCCCGCTCCTCGGTCTAACCCTGTGCGGGAGAGCCACCAGCCGCCGCGGCACCTCCTCCTCAGGGATCGTTATTCTCGTCGCCGCCGAAAAAAAGCCTTGGGCGCCGCGCTGTGGAGGGGTGTCTCGGGGCTTTCTCGGGGTGGGCGGCGGGCCGGCGGTGGAGCCCGAGTTTGGGGCTGGGCGCTGAGGCGGACCGATGCCCCCGGACTGGATTAACCCTCTCAGTCCCGAGCCCGCGCCGAGCAACCTGTTCGAGTCTGGCCCGCGCTTTCTCCGCGCCGCCCTCGGCCCAGCCCTGGGGCTCGGTCGGCACCGCGGGGACGACTGGCGCTCCTGGGCCGCTGGGGGCTGTGGGTGGAGCACGCGGCCGCTGGCGGGGAAGACGATGCGCCGAGGGCTGGGTGCTGGGGTGCGGGTGTCGTCGGGGTTTCCCGGGGCCCGGGCGGCGTCGCAGCATCTGGACTGCCTCCTGTTTCTAGTCCTGAAAGTTGTCCGCTCTCCTCCCTCCCGTCAGTTTTGCAAAGTCTGCATATTCCTTCTCGAGGCTTCCCCCTCTGCCCCCTTGGACGCTCCGTGTGTTTGCCCTGGGGTACCGGGGGGAGGTTCATCCATGGCCTCTGAAATAAGGTGCTGTTAAACATTTCAAGACATTTTAGCATCTTCCTAGACGTCTTTTTCAGAGTTAGGTGCCTTCCTCAATAAAAGAAAAAGGGGGGTGTTTTTTCTTTCTTTCTTAAAAGAACAAAAGTACATTCCACTAATGTAGGCAGAGGAGTCAACTTGAAGTTGCAAAATATCTAGGAAAGAGAACAAAAGGTCTGGTTTTTGGCCCAGAATAAATGAAATTTTGAATTTTGGTTCCCTTCTGAATGTAGGCAGACAGCAGCAGAGCAGACCAGCCGCTATAGAAATAAATGACTGCTCTAAAAGATTGGTCAAACAAGATCTTATTTTATAGAAGTAGTTTGGAGAGACCTGTAATGTTTATTTACGGGAATTGGGTTACTTGGCAAAGCCAATACCACAGGAGCAAGGAAACAAAGACTTGACAAGGGGGATGTTACCTCCCTCTTGAGCCTTCTTTTAGCCTTTAGTGATGTGCTGACAGTCAAAGGGATAGATAAATCCCTAGTTCTGTTATGAAGAACCATTTACTCCTCAATAATGCTTTCCATCCGTAGCTGTTTTTTTTCCCCCCATCCATAGTTTCAAGCAAATCAATAATCTTTTTCCTCCAGAAAAAGAAGGTGGGGGGAGGGGGGAGTGTGTGTTTGAAGTATAAACCAAAACATAGAGGTAATAAGATAGGAAATTGATGTGAAAGCTTAAGTGGGCAGGCTTGCAAGGATAGAGCTGAAAATAAAAGATAATTGAGATGCAATTCTTACAGTGTTGCCTTTTATTTATTTGCAGGTTCCTCCTCTATACCACCACTGCCCCCCCCCCCCGCCCCCGCCCCGCAAATGCTTTGAAGCTGTCAGGAAAATAAGGTAATTAGTAAAGCCTACTGTCTTATCTTCTCTTTCCTCCTCCTCCGTGTTTTTTTTTTCTTTTTCTCATCCACTAATATTCCCTGCCTCTACATCTCTCCTAAATCTACCAGTGCCCTATTAATCGAAGAAGAAAGGACTATAGGTTCTTTCATCCCTTTTTTCATCTTAGGTACCGTATTCCCTTAGGTACCGTATTCCTCTGAGCTTTATTTTGTGCTTTGAACATTTAGGTGGATTTTTCTAGAGAGATCCCCAGCCATGATTGAGATATTTGAAGTAGGGAGGCTTGAGGGAAAGATAAATAGTAAAGTGCATGTTCTTTCTTTGTATAGCACAATGTTGTGATAGCGTCATCATTGGGCAAAGAGAGGGGGTTTTAAACTCACTGTAAGTCCTCTGTTGCCCACTTGACAGGCAAAAAATCTCTCTCCCCAACTTAAATTTCATATGTGTTAATAAAACTATGAGATTTATACTGAAAACTTATCCTGAGCCTGTTAGTTTGTTGATGTTAGACTTCAAGAGACATGTGGTAGGAAACAGTTCTTACTGCATCTTTACTTCTTTCACAGGGAAGAGCAGTGTTGGCCTCAAGTGTTTTTTAAGCCTTAAATCTCTAGAATTACAAAAGCTGCAAATGCCCACAAAAAGAGCAGTAGTGCAAATGAAAAGCAAGACTTTGAAATATGTATGAGAGGAATTGTTCAGTATAGATTTGGGAGAAGAAGGGTCACAGTGTCTTGAGGAAAGAAGTGAAGGTTTTTAATAGTGGCATTTCCAGAAGGTTAGGAATGAATGTTTGAAGAGTAACAACTCCTCGTTGACTAGAAAGCAGTTTTAAACTGACTGTTGCATCAGAAATGATGAATCTATCTTTGAGTTACAATTTGTTATGCTGAGAACTAGCAACAGTTTCGGTGGATCCAAGGAATGCGCTGTGAATGAAGTTTAAGAAAAAACAATTAGGCGGCTGCTGCTGCTAAGTCACTTCAGTCATGTCCGACTCTGTGCGACCCCACAGATGGCAATAGGCTGCCATCCCTGGGATTCTCCAGGCAAGAACACTGGAGTGGGTTGCCATTTTCTTCTCCAGTGCATGAAAGTGAAAAGTGAAAGTGAAGTCGATCAGTCCTGTCCGACTCTTAGCGACCCCATGGATTGCAGCCTACCAGGCTCCTCCATCCATGGGATTTTCCAGGGAAGAGTACTGGAATGTGCCATTGCCTTCTCCAAACAACTAGGCTAGTAGGCCTAAAAAAAAAAATCCTGGTCCCCAAAGTTTATCTCATTAAACTAATTTTATAGTCAAAACATGCAACCTTACTAAAGGGGAAAAAAAAATCAGGAGCTTGATATTAGAGCATTTTCTGAACATATTTCAATGGAAAAGGGAAACCAGGCTGGAATTTCAACCTGATTTTTTTTTTTAATCCAAACTCTGGCCATCTTTTAACTTTCCAGTTTCGTTTTTAGTTTTAAAAGATCTGCTTCTGCTTTCTCTAATATTCAAAGTAATGTATAATTTGTAAGATGGACTGGATTTTGATGCCTACTATTCATTTTAATTTTGAACTTTAACGTATTTGTTTTTCCTGTATTTTTTTAAGCCCCATCACTCAGCACACTGGAAGATTAGATTATCTTTTGTAATCAGTAGATGACTAGATGGACTTCAAAAATTAGATAAAGTAGCAAAGTGATGCCTTGAGATTAGTAAGAATCTAGGCCCTATGAATTAAATATGCTGCTGCTAAGTCACTTCAGTCGTGTCCAACTCTGTGCGACCCCATAGAAGGCAGCCCACCAGGCTCCCCCATCCCTGGGATTCTCCAGACAAGAACACTGGAGTGGGTTGCCATTTCCTTCCCTCATGCATGAAAGTGGAAAGTGAAAGTGAAGTCGCTCAGTCCTGTCTGACTTCGACCCCATGGACTGCAGCCTACCAGGCTCCTCCGCCCATGGGATTTTCCAGGCAAGAGTACTGGAGTGGGTTGCCATTGCCTTCTCTGATGAATTAAATATGGAGCTATGTAAACTTTAGCAACCAGAAAACAGTATCCTGAGAATGAATTTATTTATTAAATAAGATATGGAAAACAAAAGACCAAAACACACATGAGTTTTAGGAAAAGGAATCTAGCACTTTGAGCAGTGATATGCTCTCAGGGTGTACTTTGCTTTCTAACAAGATGATAATTTCCTTGAGAGAAGAAGCTTCAGAAGTAGTGATTGCTAATCCTTATAATGCAGTCTTGGAAAACTCTGAAAGGAGACAAAAGAATATCCTCCTGTTCCCCTTGTAGCTTGGAGAAGGCAATGGCACCCCACTCCAGTACTCTTGCCTGGAAAATCCCATGGACGGAGGAGCCTGGTAAGCTGCAGTCCATGGGGTCGAGAAGAGTCGGACACGACTTGAACAACTTCACTTTCACTTTTCAATTTCATGTATTGGAGAAGGAAATGGCAACCCACTGCAGTGTTCTTGCCTGGAGAATCCCAGGGATGGGGGAGCCTGTTGGGCTGCCATCTGTGGGGTCGCACAGTCAAACACGACTGAAGCGACTTAGCAGTAGCAGCCCATTGTAGCCAGTGTGTTTAATTTCTGAATTGGAAACACAAAATGTTATGTACATTTATAGTGTGTCAAGATAAGTAAATCTAAGCTGCGAAAGATGAAAGGAATCACTTTCTGTACAGAAAGTGTGAATTGGAATAGAACTGCTAACATCTTTTGTTGCAGGGCCTTGCTGACAAGCCCCCAGGGCCCACTTTTGTCATTGTCTCTTCTGGGATTCTGCCTGCCTTCTTTTCTCTTCACAGTTGCCATCTGCTTTTCCCACCTGAGTTCTTGGGGTCTGGCTTTGTAGCCAGCCTCTGAAGACAGTCTTCCAAGATTGCATCCCCTTTATTGCTGGTCTTCAGGACAAATACTGAACTTATTTTAGGGGCTTTTACTTTTTATCATCAAAAGAGAACTGGTAAATTGGGGAATATCAGATTCCTGATGTTACACATTGATAAAAATTAAACAGAACTGAACATGGAACAACAGACTGGTTCCAAATAGGAAAAGGAGTATGTCAAGGCTGTATATTGTCACCCTGTTTATTTAACTTCTATGTACTCTGCATAGAAATGCTGGGCTGGAAGAAGCAAGCTGGAATCAAGATTGCCAGGAGAAATATCAGTAACCTCAGATATGCAGATGACACCACCCTTATGGCAGAAAGAGAAGAAGAACTAAAGAGCCTCTTGATGAAAGTGAAAGAGGAGAGTGAAAAAGTTGGCTTAAAGCTCAACATTCAGAAAACGAAGATCATGGCATCTGGTCCCATCACTTCATGGGTCATAGATGGGGAAACAGTGGAAACAGTGTCAGACTTTATTTTGGGGGGCTCCAAAATCACTGCAGAAGGTGACTGCAGCCATGAAATTAAAAGATGCTTACTCCTTGGAAGAAAAGTTATGACCAACCTAGATAGTATATTCAAAAGCAGAAACATTACTTTGCCAACAAAGATCCGTCTAGTCAAGGCTATGGTTTTTCCAGTGGTCATGTATGGATGTGAGAGTTGGACTGTGAAGAAAGCTGAGTGCCAAAAATTGATGCTTTTGAACTGTGGTGTTGGAGAAGGCTCTTGACAGTCCTTGGACTGCAAGGAGATGCAACCAGTCCATCCTAAAGGAGATCAGACCTGGGTGTTCATTGGAACGACTGATGCTAAAGCTGAAACTCCAGTACTTTGGCCACCTCATGCAAAGAGTTGAGTCATTGGAAAAGACCCTGATGCTGCGAGGGATTGGGGGCAGGAGGAGAAGGGGACGACAGAGGATGAGATGGCTGGATGGCATCACCAACTGGATGGACGTGAGTTTCGGGTAAACTCCGGGAGTTGGTGATGAACAGGGAGGCCTGGCCTGCTGCGATTCATGGGGTCACAAAGAGTCGGACACCACTGAGCCACTGAACAGAACTGAACTAAACTTTTTATTATCAAAAGAGAACTGGTAAATTGGGGAATATCAGATTCCTGATGTTATACATTGATAAAAATTAAAGTGTAGGGTTAAATGTATCTAGTTCTTTTTGTTTTCTGATGAAATAATCAGGTCATTTAATCTGAAATTAGTTTTCCACATATCTTATATTGCTCTGTAAAGAAGTAAATGTCTCTTTTCTCAGGGTTAGGGCATGAATAACTGTTGTGCGACCCCTCATTTTTTACTGGTCCTTGGCTCCTGAGACTGTTCCCTCCAGTTACTCCAGCAATTCCCTTTATTCAGCTGAGATTCTGCAGATTCCTATAGCAAAAGATATAATATCAAAAAGAATGCAAAAAATCTTTTAACCTGTATGTGATCAGTTGCTGTATTTTGTCAGTATTTCCTGGTTTCCTCAATATTCTGTGTCCTGCTGTCTGAAACTTGCAGCTTCTTCAAGGATGGTTCTCTTAGGAAAATGGACTGTTGCTATCCATACTCACGTGATCCTGATTAGAAGCATTTATTTCATTATGTTATTGAAAAGCAATTTAGAATATATATCAAAAGTTTTTTTTAACTGTGCATAATATTTTGTTCAGCTGAGAGGTGATCTTATTTTTTTCAGTATTGAAAATCAATTTTTGACCCATTCTAAGTTTATCATCATTTTTTTTGCTTTTCTTGCAACCTGTAGTAGGGCATTTTTGTGTCCCTTGGCATGTTACTTAATCAACAGCCAGGAAATCATTGATTCAAGTAGTATTATTGTCAGCACACGTTTATAGATTTAGCAGACTTAATTTTCCCATACACAAATAACGTGACAGATTTTAAAATAACATTTCAGCATTTATAATACTTTACTACTTTTTTGTTTTGTTTTTGTTTTTTGACCATGCTGTGCAGTGTGGGACCTTAATTCCTTGACCAGGGATCAAACTCGAGCTCCGTGAAGTAGCAGTATGGAGTCCTAATCACTGGATTGCCAGATAAGTCCCTATAATATTGTATTTGTAAACAATTCAGATAGTTTTATTCTGTTCCATGTATGTATGTTTTTGACAAAATGGGAGACTATATGCTGTTTTGTAAACCATTTAAAATTTTATTTTTCACTTATTGTATTGTTTTTGTCTTTTCAAGTCAGCATATACAGATCTTGCTCATCATTTTTAATGAGTGTGTTATGTGTTGGTTGTACAGTAGTTTAACCAATTCCTTATTGGTAGACTTTCAGATTGTCTCTGGGTTTTTATTTCATAAACAATGTTGTACTAACATTTCAGTTATACATCATGTATACTTGTGTTTACTTTCTTAGAATAAATTATAGAATAGGTCTGCTGAATCAAATTATATACATTTTAAGGGCTTTTGGTGTCCATAGCTATTTTTTTGAAATACCAACTTGTTTGCTTTTCCTCCAGTAGTATTTGAAAATGGAGAATTTCCTGGCGGTCTAGTGGTTAGACACTTCACTGCCTTGGGCTGGGTTCAGCCTTGTTTGGGGAACTAAGATTCTGCAAGCCATGTGGGACAGCCAAAAAAAAAAAAGTATTTCCAAGTGTTGGAATGTTGAATATATTCTTTTTTCTGAACCCTCTCCTATACTGTGTTCTGTTTTTCTTACTTTGCTCATCTGATTGGCAAAAATGTTATATATCATGTTTGTATGTTTTTATTAGCAAAGTTGAATATCTTTTCATATGTTTGTTGGCATTTGTATTTCTTTTGTAAATTTATGTCCTTTTCTCATTTTTCTATTAAGGTAGTATTCTTTATCTGCTTTTTAAGAAATTCATTTTATATATTACTTTTGCTAAGCACATAATTATGTGCAAATATCCTGTACTGTTTTAAATTATTCTATTTTAGGTAGTATTTATCAAAATATGACTTATAGATCACTTGTAACAGTACCAAGATAATCATTAAAATGCATGTATATCATTTATTTTCCAGAGGTTCGGATTTCTTAGACCTATGGGGGGGTTTCTATGAATCTGCTGCACATTAAAATTAGGGAACCTCTGATTTGGAAGAAATGTAAAGTCCTTAATATTTTTACTGTTCCTATTTTTCTTCTTGTCTCATGGCAGTCTATGTTTTTTTCTTATTTATCTTAATAATCATAAACTACAGTCATAATGTATTAAGATTTTATCCTACCCCAGCCTAAAAATAATTTTATAAAAATGTTTTGATATATGGAAATTTGAATGTTAAAGTGCATAAAGGAAAGCACTTTCTTAAGTCTGTGAGAAGCATTGTTTGTAAATGAGGCAAAAGGAATAACTGAGAGAAAAACAAGTAAGATAGAGTAGACAGAAGTATAAGGGGGTTTCTCATCTAGTTTAAAAAACTCAATATTACTTTGTTGCTTCCTCAAGTTTTGTATGGTAATCTTCTTTGAACTGTAAATTTGGAACCCATACTGCTTAAAAAATAGTCTAAATGAAATTTTCGTAATTCTCATTGTTATATACCTATTCAGTAGGGAGCAGTGTTCCCTTTAATTTTTTTTTAAGTTGCAAGCAGATGAACATGCTGCATAAGCAGCAAACTACAAAAAAGGAACTTATATGGATGTTTTGATACTGTAGCCAAATAAAGCTTTCAGGGCTTATTTGACACATTTAATGATAGGCATAATTGTTACCGTGCTGCACGATAATTAAGCTTAAATATACATGACTGTGTTTAATATCACTTTTCCATAGCCAGACATCGCATTTCTGGGCCCAGCTTGAAGGAGGAAAAAATATGGCAGGCCAAGAAACTTTAGCAAATATTTCTGATTTAGAGACTTCAGCATTAGAGAGATTAGACGTTTGACGCAGAGGTTGCTTGTAACTTTGGTGTTCCTAATTCCTAAGGTTGTAGCTTTCCTTTTCCCTTCTTCTACTCAAGACCATATGCTTGGGGGAGAAATTGGGAAGATTCAGCCATGGCTTTACTTTCTCCAAGTAGTTTTTTCTGCCCAGTAATTAAAGCTTGGGATGCAGAGGTCCCTGTCATTGGTAGTGCACAAAGGACAGTTTCTCTGCTTTAGCCAAGCCGGTTCAAGTTCTCAGGGTCTAAGCTGTCACAGGCCCTAATATCTATTTGAGTTTTCCTGTTAACCTGGGTCTCTGAGAATTTCTGAACCTGGCTTTCTCATGTTTTCCCAGCCGAGGTTGTTTACTTCAAATAGAAATATTTGACATCTGTGAAACAAAAATAAAGTAAAAGCAGATTTAACATCATTACAAAACCAAATGCAAGTATGATAGTTTTAGAATTTGCTTTTTTCCTACCAGTCCTGCCTCCCACTCTACCTGCCCTTCCAGCCCCAAAAGAGGTGCATAGTTTTGTCCCTAGAAAAAAAGTGAAAGTTGGACCCAACTCTCTGCAACCCCATGGACTGTAGCCTGCCAGGCTTCTCTATCCATGGAATTCTCCAGGCAAGAATCCTGGAGTGGGCTGCCATTTCCTCCTCCAGGGAATCTTCCCAACCGAGGGATCGAACCCATGTCTCTAGCATTGCAGGCGGATTCTTTACTGTCTGAGCCACCAGGGAAGCCCTCAGCAAAGCCAGTGTCAAATCAGACTCTGAAACTTGGTAGAAACTCTTTAACTGGAAATCATTCATATCCCACACTGTAACTTTCTAGGGTTGACTCTTCTCTGCAGCCTGACTGTGTGTAATGAAGCATTTGTTGGTCAAACGTTTTCTCTATCTAGGTACTAAATTTTTGTACTATCTAAAAGGATGAAGCATTGTTGGGAAAATGTCCTGATACTACTTTTAGAATCTTCTGTTTGCCAGTTCAGTATTGGTTGATAGAAGTAAGTCTTTGTATCCACTGTAATTCAGTACTAAAACTGCCTGAAGTTTGATATTGCTTTACCTTTTATAGAGTACATTATTTTATAGTTCACTTATATACCATCTTTGATAGGGAGGTGCAATTTTTAGAAAGAAAAATTCTGAGCTCAGAGAAGTTAAGTGATTCACATAGTTGGGAAGAGGCTTGAATCCATATTTTTGATTTCTTTATATTTTACACCTTTCACAGATACTATCTGCTGAATCATTTAATGTTTAAACCATATATAATAAAATTTAAATAACTTGTTATTAAGTGTGGCAGATATTTAAATAAAATTTAGGACAACAGCATGCAAGTTTTTCAAAATGGATCTATTATGTCTTGTGACAAATGAAAAACTACCATTATAGATGGGAAATTAAACTATATGTTATATAAACAACTGAGGGAGGAAATAGTACCTTTAAATGCTATTTATGGATTCCCTGGTGTATCTATAGCAAGAATGATAAGGTAGAAAAACTATAGTATTTTTATTATGAAATACCCATGTATTTTGTCTGTAAGGCAGTATTGTATCTCTCATCAAAGTCTGTGATTGTTGTTGTTAGCCAGACTCCTGGCATTTGGAATTTTAGTTCTCCACCAGGGAGTGCACTGGAGCTCGGCAGTGGAAGTGTGCAGTTTTAATCACTCAACCACCAGAAAGTCCCAAAGGCAGTATTTTAAAATTTCTCTTTCTAGTAGCTAATTGTTACTGTGTAGAAATGCAATTGATTTTTGTATACCAATTTTGTATCCTGCAACTTTACTGAGCTAATCAAAGTTTTTATATCAAGCCTGTAATATTTTAAGAGGAAATTGCTAATTTCTCCCATTTTTTAAAAAAATTATTTTTCAGATATTTCAGTCAAAGGAAGAAATAGCGGTTCTCCTAACATGGAATCTGTTGTTTGGGAATGTGGTTGTTAACAACTTGACAAGTTGGCCAAACGGTGCCCGATGTAACAAAATGAAAAGAAGCAAGATGATGTCATTTTCCCATATTATGAAACCAAAAACAAATGCCTTTTGTGAGACCAAGCTAACAAACCTCTGACGGTGCATTGAAGAACTTAACAGTAAGATAGAAGAAGTACTTTCAAGCTGAGACTTGCAGTTGTACAAAGATCTAAAATACATATTGAGTAGGCCTGATCATCTGAATCTAATTCAGTAGAGAAAGCATGGCTGAGTTGGATCGTCTTCTGTCTGTGGCCCTTGACTATGTGTGCCCCATATAGGTGGGCACAGTTTGTTTTCTTTGAGCCTATTACCTTGAGGATGTGCCAAGATTTGCCTTATGAGCTGCCTTCATGCCCAATCTTCTGAATCATTATGACCAATAGACAGCAGCTTTAGCAATGGAGGTAAGACTTCGTCTATTATTTGGCTTGTCATAGAAAATTATTCTTGTACTGCCCTTTTAATCAGTCTAATGAGTGTGTTTGATAAATAACAGGAAAAACTAATATGTTATTTTTAACTGCATCTTGTACATTAAAAAGATACACATTTAGGTTCACACTCTGATAGATTGAAGATTTCATGTTTGGGGAATGTTACTCATCTTAGTTTTCAGATATTATTCTTTTATGAAGAAATTTCAAGCATTAGAACTGGGGAAGTAATACTTTTTCAGAAGTTTAAATATTCCAAGTTATGGTTACATCTTTTCTGTTATTTGATAGTAAGACTTTAAACAGCAGACTAAAATAATAATATTCATAATTCAGTTAGTAAATATTAAAGGTAACATGATTTTGAAAATAGATTCTTTGGTTCAGCCTTTAGGCTGGTGGGTTTACAGTATTTTAGTTCAGTAGAGTTCAGTTCAGTCTGACTCTTTGAGTTCAATCGTGTCCGACTCTTTGCGATGCCATGAATTGCAGCACGCCAGGCCTCCCTGTCCATCACCAACTCCTGGAGTTTACCCGAAGCTCACGTCCATCCAGTCGGTGATGCCATCCTGCCATCTCATCCTCTGTCATCCCCTTCTCCTCCTGCCCCCAATCCCTCCCAGCATCAGAGCCTTTTCCAAAGAGTCAACTCTTCGCATGAGGTGGCCAAAGTACTGGAGTTTCAGCTTTAGCATCATTCCTTCCAAAGAACACCCAGGGCTGATCTCCTTTAGAATGGACTGGTTGGATCTCCTTGCAGTCCAAGGGACTCTCAAGAGGTTTCTCCAACACCACAGTTCAAAAGCATCAATTCTTCGGCAGTCAGCTTTCTTCACAGTCCAGCTCTCACATCCATACATGACCACAGGAAAAACCATAGCCTTGACTAGATGGACCTTTGTTGGCAAAGTAATGTGTCTGCTTTTCAATATGCTATCTACGTTGGTCAAAACTTTCCTTCCAAGGAGTAAGCGTCTTTTAATTTCATGGCTGCAGTCACCATCTGCAGTGACTTTGGAGCCCCAAAAAATAAGTCTGACACTGTTTCCACTGTTTCCCCATCTATTTGCCATGAAGTGATGGGACCACATGCCATAATCTTAGTTTTCTGAATGTTGAGCTTAAAGCCAACTTTTTCACTCTCCTCTTTCACTTTCATCAAGAGGCTTTTTAGTTCCTCTTCACTTTCTGCCATAAGGCTGGTGTCATCTGCATATCTGAAGTTATTAATATTTCTCCTGGCAATCTTGATTTCAGCTTGTGCTTCTTCCAGCCCAGTGTTTCTCATGATGTACTCTTCAGTTCAGTTCAGTCGCTCAGTCTTGTCCAACTCTTTGCGACCCCATGAATTGCAGTATGCCAGGCCTCACTGTCCATCACCAACTCCCAGAATTCACTCAGACTCACGTCCATCAAGTCAGTGATGCAATCTAGCCATCTCATCCTCTGTTGTCCCCTTTTCCTCCTGCCCCCAATCCCTCCCAGCATCAGAGTCTTTTCCAATGAGCCAACTCTTCGCATGAGGTGGCCGAATTACTGGAGTTTCAGCTTCAGCATCATTCCTTCCAAAGAAATCTCAGGGCTGATCTCCTTCAGAATGGACTCTCAAGAGTCTTCTCCAACACCACAGTTCAAAAGTATCAATTCTTCGGCGCTCAGCCTTCTTCACAGTCCGACTCTCACATCCATACATGACCACAGGAAAAACCATAGCCTTGACTAGACGGACCCTAGTCAGCAAAGTAATGTCTCTGCTTTTGAATATGCTATCTAGGTTGGTCATAACTTTTCTTCCAAGGAGTAAGTGTCTTTTAATTTCATGGCTGCAGTCACCATCTGCAGTGATTTTGGAGCCACAAAAAATAAAGTCTGATACTGTTTCCCCACCTGTTTCCCATGGAGTGATGGGACCAGATGCCATGATCTTCATTTTCTGAATGTTGAGTTTTAAGCCAACTTTTTCACTCTCCTCTTTCACTTTCATCAAGAGGCTTTTTAGCTCCTCTTCTCTTTCTGCCATAAGGGTGGTATCATCTGCATCTCTGAGGTTATTGATATTTCTCCTGGCAATCTTGATTCCAGCTTGTGTTTCTTCCAGTCCAGCGTTTCTCATGATGTACTCTGCATATAAGTTAAATAAGTAGGGTGACAATATACAGCCTTGACGTACTCCTTTTCCTATTTGGAACCAGTCTGTTGTTCCATGTCCAGTTCTAATGTTGCTTCCTGACCTGCATGTAGGTTTCTCAAGAGGCAGGTCAGGTGGTCTGTATTCCCATCTCTTTCAGAATTTTCCACAGTTTATTGGGATCCACACAGTCAAAGGCTTTGGCATAGTCAATAAAGCAGAAATAGATGTTTTTCTGGAACTCTCTTGCTTTTTCCATGATCCAGTGGATGTTGGCAATTTGATCTCTGGTTTCTCTGCCTTTTCTGAAACCAGCTTGAACATCTGGAAGTTCATGGTTCACGTATTGCTGAAGCCTGGCTTGGAGAATTTTGAGCATTACTTTACTAGCATGTGAGATGAGTGCAATTGTGCGGTAGTTTGAGCATTCTTTGGCATTGGCTTTCTTTGGGATTGGAATGAAAACTGACCTTTTCCAGTCCCGTGGCCGCTGCTGAGTTTTCCAAATTTGCTGATGTACTGAGTGTAGCACTTTCATAGCATCATCTGTCAGGATTTGAAATTAAGTCAATAGATGGAATGAATTCTAAAGTAGACATGATTAAAGAGAGAACTAGTGAAGTGGAAAATTGTTCTAACTCTTTAAATCACCCAGAATGCATAATAGAGACATAAAATACTCAAAATTATCTGATTATTCCATAAAGATATATTAAAAATAGATTAAGATGCTTCATTATACATCTAATGGGAGTTCTGGAACAAGGGGGTGTAAGAATGACTAAGAAATGATAACTAAAGAACTACATCATGAATTTTTCAGAACTGAACACTTGAAACCTCACATTAAAAGTACGCTCTGCATACTAAGCAGGACAAGTAAAAACCAATCACAATGAGAAACATTCTTTGCAACTAAAAGGCTAGAGACATTTAAAAGCTACCAGAGAGAAAAAATCTCCAAAAGATTATCAACTGTGCAGGCTTCTCAACAGCAACAATAGCAGCTAGAAGTTAATGAACTAATATCTTTAAAATGCTGAGTGATGATAACTTTATCCATCTAAAGCACTACTAGAGATTGAGGACAAGAGAAAGACATTTTGGGGCAAAGACTAAATTTATCTCTAGCATATCCTATCTATAAGAATTTCTAAAGAACATCCTTTAGCAGAAAGAAAAGAGAACCTCAAGATAGGATGAGGGTGTACTTTTTGGCAAAGTCACTTAACAATGATAATAACAAGACCAATTATTTTTTTAAAGGTTGTTCTGAGTCTCTGGAAAATAATAACAAGGAGTATTAGGTAGCTCAAGTGTGCATTTACTGAGCACCTGCTATGTGCCAGAGACTGATCTAGGCTCTGGGAATAAGACATTCCCAGAAATGGGGGGGAAAATGGGGGAAAAAAACATTGAGTTTATACTTTAGTGTGAGGAAACTATATATTGTTTATAAACAGTAGGATTGCACAGACAGTCTTGAAAAAAATACATTGGTAACTAGGAAAAGATACACTTGAAAAATGTGATGGTATGATGAAGAAAAAAACTGGTGTGGCAATATTAAAGTCAGATAAAATACTGTTTAAAGTGAGCACTAAAGTATATTGGGTAGCTAGAGCATTTATATAACACATAACATAGACCTAAAAGTGAAAAATGACAGGATTGGAAGAAAAACTGATGAGCCCACAGATTAGCATATCTCTATTAAAACAGATAGGTAGGGACTTACCTGGCTGTCCAGTGGTTAGGAATTGCCTTGCAGTGCAGAGGACATGGGTTTGATCCTTGGTCAGGGAACTAAGATTCCACATGCTGCAGGGCGACCAAGCCCACACACAGCAGCTAAGACTCGAGGGAGCCAAATAAATACATATCCTTAAAAACAAAAATGAACAAATAAACAGAAAACTAGTCAGGAAAACACATATACCTTGTTTTATTGCACTTCCCTTTATTGTGCTTTGCACACACTACAGTTCAGTCAATTCAGTCACTCAGTCGTGTCTGTCTGTGACCCCATAGACTGTAGCATGCCAGACCTCCCTGTCCATCACCAATGACCAGAGTATACTCAAACTCATGTCCATTGAGTTGGTGATGCCATCCAGCCATCTCATCGTCTGTCGTCGCCTTTTCCTCCCACCTTCAATATTTCCCAGCATCAGGGTCTTTTCCAGTGAGTCAGTTCTTTGCATCGGGTAGCCAAAATAGTAAGAGTTTCAGCTTTAGCATCAATCCTTCCAGTGAACATTCAGGATTGATTTCTTTTAGGATGGATTGGTTGGATCTCCTTGCAGTCCAAGGGACTCTCAAGAGTCTTCTCCAACACCACAGTTCATACGCATCAATTCTTCAACATGTAGCGTTCTTTATAGTCCAACTCTCATATCCATGAATGACTACTGGGAAAACCATAGCCTTGACTAGATGGATCTTTGTTGGCAAAGTAATGTTTCTGCTTTTTAACATGCTATCTAGGTTGGTCATAACTTTCCTTCCAAGGAGTAAGTGTCTTAATTTCATGACTGCAGTCACCATCTTCAGTGATTTTGGAGCCCCCCAAAAATAAAGTCAGCCACGGTTTCCACTGTTTTCCCATCTATTTCCTGTGATGTGATGGGACCAGATGCCATGATCTTCATTTTCTGAATGGTGAGCTTTAAGCCAACTTTTTCGCTCTCCTCGTTCACTTTCATCAAGAGGCTCTTTAGTTCTTCACTTTCTGCCATAAGGGTGATGTCATCTGCATATCTGAGGTTATTGATATTTCTCCCAGCAATCTTGATTCCAGCTTGTGCTTCCTCCAGCCCAGCATTTCTCATGATGTATTCTACATAGAAGTTAAATAAGCAGGGTGACAATATACAGCCTTGACGTACTCTTTTTCCTGTTTGGAGCCAGTCTGTTTTTCCATGTCCAGTTCTAACTGTTGCTTCCTGACCTGCATACAGATTTCTCAAGAGGCAGGTCAGGTGATTTGGTATTCCCATCTCTTAAGAATTTTCCAGAGTTTGTTATGATCCACACAAAGGCTTTGGCATAGTCAATAAAGCAGAAAGAGATGTTTTTCTGGAACTCTCTTGCTTTTTTGATGATCCAACAGATGTTGGCAATTTGATCTCTGGTTCCTCTACCTTTCCTAAATCCAGCTTGAGGATCTGGGAGTTCTCAGTTCATGTATTGTTGAAGCCTGGCTTGGAGAATTTTGAGCATGACTTTACTAGCATGTGAGATGAGTGCAATTGTGCAGTAATCTGAGCATTCTTTGGCATTGCCTTTCTTTGGGATTGAAATGAAAACTGACGTTTTCCAGTCCTGTGGCCACTGCTGAGTTTTCCAAATTTGCTGACATTCTGAGTGCAGCGCTTTCACAGCATCATCTTTTAGGATTTGAAATAGCTCAACTGGAATTCCATCATCTCCACTAGTTTTGCTCATAGTGATGCTTCCCAAAGCCCCCTTGACTTCGCATTTCAGGGTGTCTGGCTCTAGGTGAGTGATCGTACCATCATGATTATCTGGGTAGTGGCTCTCTTCTTTGTACAGTTCTTCTGTGTATTCTTGCCACCTCTTCTTAATATCCTCTGCTTCTGTTACTTCCATACCATTTCTGTCCTTTATTGAGCCCATTTTTGCATGAAATATTCCCTTGGTATCTCTAATTTTCTTGAAGAGATCTCTAGTCTTTTCTGTTCTGTTGTTTTCCTCTATTTCTTTGCACTGACCAGTGAGGAAGGCTTTCTTATCTTTCCTTGCTATTCTTTGGAACTCTGCATTCAAATGGGTATATCTTTCCTTTTCTCCTTTGCTTTTCACTTCTCTTCTTTTCACAGCTGTTTATAAGGCCTCCTCAGACAACCATTTTGCTTTTTTGCATTTCTTTTTCTTGGGGATGGTCTCCATCCTGTCTCCTGTATAATGTCATGAACCTCCATCGATAGTTCCTCAGGCACTCTGTCTATCAGATCTAATTGCTTGAATCTGTTCTTCACTTTCACTGTATAATCGTAAGGGATTTGATTTGGGTCATACCTGAATGGTCTAGTGGTTTTCCCTGCTTTCTTCAATTTAAGTCTGAATTAGGCAATAAGGAATTCACAATCTGAGCCACAGTCAGCTCCCAGTCTTGTTTTTGCTAACTATATAGAGCTTCTCCATCTTTGGCTGCAAAGAATATTATCAATCTGATTTCAGCATTAACCATCTGGTGATATCCACGTGTAGACTCTTCTGTTGTGTCGTTGGACGAAGGTGTTTGCTATGACCAGTGCATTCTCTTGTAAAACTATTAGCCTTTGCCCTGCTTCATTCTGTACTCCAAGGCCAAATTTGCCTGTTACTCCAGGTGTTTCTTGACTTCCTGCTTTTGCATTCCAGTCCCCTATAATGAAAAGGGCATCTTTTTTGGGTGTGAGTCCTGGAAGGTCTTGTATGTCCTAGAACCGTTCAACTTCAGCTTCTTCAGCATTACTGGTCAAGGCATAGACTTGGATTACTGTGATATTGAATTTTTTGCCTTGGAAATGAATAGATCATTCTTTTTTGAGATTGCATCCAGGTACTGCATTTTGGACTCTTGTTTTGCAGACACCACAGTTTTTACAAATTGAAGATTCGTGGCAACCCTCTGTTGAGCAGATTTGTTGGTGCCTTTTTTTCCAGCAGCATTTGCTCACTTCATATCCCTGTGTCACATTTTAGTAACACTTGCGTAATAGGCATATCTCTGAGATAGTGCAGGTTTGGTTCCAGACCACTACAATAAAGCAAGTATCACAATAAAGCAAGTCACACAAGTTTTGGGGGTGGGTTTACATATAAAAGGCTCTCCATGGGCCTCCTTATTCACTTAGACACAACGATATTGAAACCAGGCCAACTAACCTTACAGTGGCTGCTAAGGGTTCAAGTGAAAGGAGTTGCATACCTCTCATTTTAAATAAAAAGCTAGACATGATTAAGCTTAGTGAGAAAGTCATGTTGAAAGTTGAAACAGGCCAAAAGTTATGCCTTTTGAGCCCAACAGCCAAGTTGTGAATCCAAAGGGAAGGTTTTTAAAGTAAATTGAAAATGATACTCTAGTGAATTCATGAATGATAAGAAAACAAAATAGCTTTATTGCTGATATGGAGAAAGTTTTGGGATCTACATAGATCAGCCAGCCATGGCATTCTCTTAAGCCCAAGCCTAATCTAAGACAAGGCCCTAACGCTAATTCTGTGAGGGCTGAGAGAGGTGAGGAAGCTGTAGAAGAAAGGTTTGACCTAGCAGGGGTCAATTTCGTGAAGTTTAAGGGAAGACGTCGTCTCTGTAGCATCAGAGTTCATGCAGAGCAGCAAGTGCTGATGTAGACGCTGCAGCAAGTTACCCAGAAGATCTAGCTAAGATCATTCATGAAGGTGGCTGTTCTAAACAGCAGATTTTCAGTGTAGAGAGAACAGTCTTCTATTGGAAGAAGATGTCACCAGGACTTTCATAGCTGGAGAGGAGAGGTCAGTGCCTGGCCTGAGGGCTACACAGGGCAGGATGACTGTCTTGTTAGGGGCTAATGCAGCTGGTCTGGTGGCTCAGTGGTAAAGAATCTACCTGCCAATGCAGGAGATGTGGGTTTGATCCCTGAGTGGGGAAAATTCCCTGGAGAAGGAAATGGCAACCCACTCCAGTATTCTTGCCTGGGAAATTCCATGGACAGAGGTGCCTGGTGGGCTACAGTCCATGGGGTTTCAAAAGAGTAGGATATGATGTGGCAGCTGAACAGTAACAAAATGGTCATTTGCCATTCTTAATTATGCTAAATCTTCTCTTCCTGTGCTCTCTAAATGGAACAGCAAAACATGGGTGACAGCACATCTGTTTACAACATGATTCACTAAATATTTGAAGCCCACTGTTGAGATCTACTGCTGAGAAAAAAGAGAGTCCTTTTAATATATTACTACTTACTGACAATGTGGTTTGGTCACCCAAGCACTCTGATGGAGATGTACAAGATTAATGTTGTTTAATGCCTACCTTCTCAACATCCATTCTGCAGCCCACTGATCAAGGAGTAACTTGAACTTTCAAGGCTTTATTATTTAAGAAATACATTCTGGGAGTGGCACACCTCACAGCTTATAGGATCTTAGTTTCCTGACCAGGAATTGAACCTGGGCCACCACAGTGAAAGTGCCAAATTCTAACCACTGGACTGCCAGAGAAGTCCCATAAGAAATACATTCTTAGGCTATAAGTACCATGGTGATTCCTCTGATGGATTTGGGTGGTTAAATGAAAACCTGGGTAGGATTCACCATTCTAGATGCCATTGAGAACATTCATGATTCAAGGGAAGAGGTCAAAATATAAATATTAGCAGGAGTTTGAAAGAAGTTGATTCCAAACCTCATGGTGCTTGCAGGGCTTTAACACTTTGGTGGAGGAAATAACACCCAGTGTGGTAGAAAAATAGCAAGAGTACTAGAATTAGAAGTGGAACCTGAAGATGTGACTAAATTGCTTCAATCCCATGATAAAACTTTAATGGATGAGGAGTTACTTCTCATGGGTGAGCATTAAGAAAATGATTTCTTGTCATGGAATCTACTCCTGGTGATGATGCTGTGAGGATTGATGAAATGACAACAGAGGATTTAGAATATTACACAAACTTAGTTGATAAAGCAGAAGCAGGGTTTGAGAGGATTGACTTCAGTTTTGAAAGACGTTCTACTTTGGGTAAAATGTTACCAAACAGTAATTCATGCTACAGAGAAATTTTCATGAAAGGAAAAGTCAGTGGATGTGCCAAACTTCATTATTATCTTAAGAAATTGCCACAGTCATCCTATCCTACAGAAACCACCCGGATCAGTCAGCAGCCTTCAACATTGAGGCAAGACCCTCCGCAACAAAAAGAGTATGATTCACTTGAAGCCTCAAGTGATGGTTAGCATTTTTTAGCAATAGAATACTTTTTAATTTAGATATGAGCATTGTTATTTAGACTCTATGAGTAGATACTACATTCTACATTATAATATAAGTTTTATATGTACTGGGAAACAAAATAATCCCCATGATTCACATTATTGTGGTATTTGTTTATTGTGGTGGTATGGAACCAGACTACAATATCTTTGAGAATGCCTATATAGAAGATTTGAACAACACAACTAATAAAGTTGGTCTAATACATATAGAAAATTTTGTACCTAACAAATAGAGAGTAAGCATTATTTCTGAGCACAGAAGGAATACTTTAAAAAATGGACTATGTCCTAAATCACAAAAGAAGTTTCCAAAATATAAGGTAACCAGAATCAAATAGACTACATTCTGTGACTATAATAATTTAACTTGAAATCAACAATAAAAATAAATCTTTAAAAAAACTCACCTGAATAGAAACTAAAAAAATGTACTTTAAATAACTCATAGGTTAAAGAGGAAGCTTGAAAACAGCCAGCAAAGCAGACATGAAAGGAGGAGCATATTAAATAAAAGAACAGAAACTACTAAAATGGGGGAAATGATTAACACTTTCCTAATTGTATATTGTGATAACCAATGATAGGATGAGCAAAATTGGCCAAGAAGAATATAGGTATTATTTGCACCTCTATTCCTGTTCATGGTTCATTTTCTATATTAGTATTCTTTTTCTTTAGACAATATATAATATGGGCTAGCAAGAAAATTATAGAACTCAGGCTATGGAAAATATAGTCATTGTCAGATTTTCAGCAGTACATCTTTTCCATATAATGAGAAAATTATCGGACTGTTTAAGTGCAAACATCAGACTTATATAATTATTTTACTATTTGTTTAAAAGATTTTACAGTGGTCTTTAAGAGAAATTTCTATTTATATATTTAAGATATTCTTCTTTCCCTTCTTGTAGGTTACTCAAATGAGTCCAGATCTGAATCTCTTTCTGATGAAATACCTGATGGCTCTCATAGTTGGTATTCCTTCCATTTTGGGGGTTGGAAGCAAATAGACTTGGTTTGAATGGACCAGTTTTTTTTCATGGTCGTAGGATAAAAGAGTAAGTTGAAGTAAATTATCATGGTGTTCACAGGCTTCACATTTACATAATTGTGTGTGTATGTGTTTTCTATGTTGAAACAATTTGGATTTGGAGGAACTATTCCAACAAGATTATAACCTCAGCTGCCACCAGGTATGATTAAATCTTAAACCTAAAAACGTACTCAGAAAAGATAGCCAAGTAGAACCAGGCTTAAGGCCTGTTCCTTACTAATTCAGAATATTTGAGGGAAAGTCAGTCTTTTTTTAAAAAAAAAATTCCAAATTAAAATCTTCTTAAAATTAAAAAGAAATAAATGCTTATATATATATCCTTATTTGATCTTTTTGACATTTCTGTGATGACTAGTATTATCATCTCTCTGTTAAAGATATGAAAACTGATGCAGAGAGGCTCAGTGCCTTGGCTAAAGTCACACAGTATTAGACTTCCATTTCCAATTGTCTGTTGTTCTTCCAGGTTACACCATAAATTATTTAAAGGGATAGCATGTTATTTTATTCTAAGTCATACACATTAAAGCCAAAATAGTAAAGTTATATTAGCAGATAAGATATGTTAAAGATGTTGTTTTAATTCATAGTTAGCCAAATTGCATATTAGAGAGTCATGGTAAAATATAAGATTTGGCCATATTTGAGGAATCTTTCATTTTTTGACCACTTAATTAATAGAACAAAATAAGATCCTGCAGTATTCACAAAGGAACAGATGACTTCAAACTTTTTACTAAGTATAAAGCTAATATTTATACTGTATTTGAATTGTCACAAATTCTAAATTAGTGGAATCCATGTTCTTATGATTTTATTTAACCCAAGTTACATGGAAAACAAATTTTGGGAAAATGAATTTCTATAAAAGTCTTAAGATTATATGTAAAATGTTATTGTGTTTTGTATGGGTTAATGTACTTTTAAAATAAATCTTAAATTACCACATTATCAGAATCTTGTGTTTTCTCAATTATCACTGATTAGCAGCTTCTGTTACACAGATTAGATTGAAATCTATAAAAATCACAGTTTTAAAATATACATTCCTTATTACCATATCTGAGACTACTGCTAGTGATATCAGACAGTGCATTTCTCCTTTAAATGCAATTTCATTGGGCAGAGAAGGAAAGAACGGGAAAGGTTAACTCAACAATGACAGAAATGGCTTTTCTGGGAATTCATCCTTTGAGAAAGACATTAATGAGTGGTTACTATGTGCCATCAACTATTTGGTGATGCCACAGGTTCGATTACTCTTGCCTAGAAACTCCAATGGACGTAGGAGCCTGGTAGGCTGCAGTCCATGGGGTCGCTAAGAGTCGGATGCGACTGAGTGACTTCACTTTCACTTTTCACTTTCATGCATTGGAGAAGGAAATGGCAACCCACTCCAGTGTTCTTGCCTGGAGAATCCCAGGGACGGGGGAGCCTGGTGGGCTGCTGTCTATGGAGTCACACAGAGTCGGACACGACTGACGTG
This sequence comes from Ovis aries, assembly GCF_016772045.2. Taxonomy (NCBI): domain Eukaryota; kingdom Metazoa; phylum Chordata; class Mammalia; order Artiodactyla; family Bovidae; genus Ovis; species Ovis aries. The sequence goes on from NC_056076.1 coordinate 223,052, forward strand.
ACTTAGCAGCAGCAGCAGGTTCAATAGCAAACAAAACAAACCAAGTCCTTGATTTCTGTGTAACAGCCTTACTTGGGATATTTATCTGTGTATTCTTTGAAATTTTTAAATGTATTTTAATCATTGTATACAATGATTAAAAACAAATGAATGCTTATATATATATTCTTATCTGATCTTTTTGACATTTCTGTGATGACTAGTATTATCATCTCTGTGTTAAACATATGAAAACTGATGCACAGAGAGGCTCTGTGCATATATCACTTTAATCGTGTATTTTAATCACAGTAAAACATATCACAGTAAAACATAATTCTAAGGAGAGGGTTTGAATTAGCATTCCTGGTCACCTCTGGGCCACACACAAGCCATTCAGTCACACAGCAATTCTCTTGTGTTAGAAACTCCAGATGGGGCTAAACTAAACCAACTGGGGACTCATCCCAGTTATTTGGGGGATCCTGACTGGGCCAGAATCCTTTTGAAACTGGTTAGACCTCCCCCAAACCCTTCCATTTGGTTTTCTGGAACCATGGACCACCCACTTCCCTGACTCAACAAAGTCATTGTGACCCTCCCAGCTGGGACTGTGCTCTGGCCTAGAGTCACTCCTCCAGAGTGTGAGCAGCCTACAGTCATTTCTAGCATTTGTCTGTTTGAGCCTTTGAGAAATGACTAGAGAGTTACCATAATAATGGTTTCCAATCAATTGAGCCCACTTAATACTCCAAGCACTGTTCTAAGCACTAAATCATTTAATGCTCTAGACAACCTAGTGAGTGGTAGAACTGAGATTCAAACCCAAGCAGTCTGATTGTAGCGTCTAGTCTTTACTGTTAACCCCTCTGTTATACTGTGCTGTTGAAAGACTGGCTTCTAAAATTATGACAGTCAAATTAGTGTTCTTTCTCTCAGTGAAGCCACATTTAAGATTGCTTATGCTAATAATTCTGACACTGGTTGAAATATTTTTAGAAATCTTGTTTTGGAGTTATCTGGGTCACATGACTTAATTTTTTTGGACCCCTGTTTTCTTCTTTGTAAAATGAGGAAACAGACCTTCACCATTTGAAGGTAGATTCAATTTTTGGAATGACCAGCAGTTTGAACCAATTTTAAGAAATAAGTTTAGAAAATAAATTCAGCAGTCCAGAGCAACTTTGGATGTATGTACATGTGCACAGGGCCATTGATGACAGAAGAATAAATGTTGTAATAACTGTTTGAGTTGTTCTTTCTTCTGTTTAGTTTTTGATACTTTCAGGATATATGTAAACATTATGTTTTATCATTACTTTATGATTCACTTTGAAACATTTAAACTTAAGTTTTATCCTCAACTGTTGTTTTGCTGTATGACTTTTGAAAAGTTCTTTAATCCCTTGTGACCTCACTTTCTTCATCTATAAAATGGGGATCACAATATTTACTCTTGATGGATATCTGTCCCATAGAAGTGTCTGTTTAGGTTTTAATCTCTATAATAAAAACATTATTAAGAAAGATTAACAGAGACTGTATGTAAAACACTTGGCATTATGCAGGTACTCAACAAATACTAGTTTTTGAGTTCTTCTATCCCAGCACTAAAAATAACAATGGCAACAACAGCAGTGATTCTTTTCTAATTTGAAAACTTAGAATATATGCACTTTGTCAATTTATGATCTAATCTTCACATGTCACAACTTTTTTTTTAATAATATTGTCTAACTTTAACTTTATGATTCTTATAGTCAGTTATTTACCCAAACTGATACACTGACCTTTGCACCTATTTAATTGGCTCTTTAATTACCATTTTGTTCATCAGCATAAACACCTATCTGCTTTTAGTCTTTTCATAGCAGTTAAAAACTTTAGCTCTGGACATAATTCATCCCCTTAATTCTTTTTTTCCTAAGCCTTTATTATGTCTGGGACTTCATTGTATGTTTGCTTAAATTAATTTTTCATATGCTTTGTTCTAGTTAGGTCATGTTTATTCAAGCACTAGATACAGCTTCTGTCATAAAATCAACTTGTAACCTAAATGAACTGCTCTTACAAATTAAAAAATGAGTCTATGCCATGATGAGACCTCCACTACTTCTATAAACCATGCAAGAAAATAATATTTTTACTTTGTAGTAGTACCTTTGCAATATTTCAGTGTCTTCAAGAATGATTAATTTCTTTAGCCAAAAGGGGCTTTTTAAAAATGATGAAATTGTATGCTTTCATTTTATGGATGAGGAAAATTAAAGGGGATAATGACTTGTCTAAGGTCACATATTTATTGATAGAGTTGGAACTAAAATCCTGAGTTCCTTATTCTAATACAAACCTCTTTCCATCATACCAGTTTAGGGGACAGATTGACACCGATTTTTGTTTTAGTCTCTCTTCTGTCCACAGTGTTACCTTATATCTGTCCTATAAAGACATTGTTTGGAGAGCTTTTTTTTTTTTTGAAGAATAACATCAGTCTGTCAAAGTATTGTTTTTGGTCTGTAGGGTTGTTATCTTACACTTAGCATTTTGTTATCTATGATAGTGAACGAGAGCCGACAGGTACTCCAGGAACCTGAGGGATACAAATAGTCCTATCATAAGGAAATCAAGAGGAACTTCCACTCAAGGGACATCCACACATGCTTCTTCAACTCAGCTGGCCATGGTGGGTGGCCAGAGAAGCAAAGCAGGGACTGTCCACAGCAAAGTGAGCAGCTACTACGGCAGCCTCCACAGGTCCGGTGATGGCAGGTGAGTTTTATCGGCAGCTTAGTTTATATCATGTGCTGGGTAAAAGTCATACGGCGTCTGAAGGAAGAGCAGCCAATTCTGAAACAGAAGTTGATCGTTATTAACCTTTTTGAACTTTGCTAGGTTCAGTTGTCCCAGATTATGGTCAGATTTAATGCCAGCCAGAGGAGTTTAGACGTGATACAGCGAGCAATGTGGAGTCATTGCTCATCAGAGAGAAGGCAGAGTAAAAGTGGTTATTTTAGTAAGATTAACTTAACAAACAATTATGGAATACCTACTGTGTCAGACATTGTGTGAGTCTCTAGGAATACAAAACTGATTTAGGCATGATCTTTGTTCTTAATAAGCTTGAGAAAAATAGAGTAGTCATTACTTGTTTTGTAGTTAAAAGCATGGGGTCTAGAATAATAAACCTCAGTTTCCTTATCTGTAAAATGGAAATAGTAATAATATCTGTCCCTTAGCAATGTTGTAAAAAATAAATGAGATAATACACCTAATTGCTCAGAACAGTGCAAATATAATTGTATAGTCCATAGGTTGTCAAATTTTTGTATAAAGAGAAACATATAATAAATATTGTATTACAAATGAAATAACATAATAAATAACTTTAGGCTTATTTACGGTCACATGGTCTTTGTTGCCACCATTCATTCTGCTGTTAATACCATGAAAGCAGCCATAGACAGTATGAGGTCAAAATAGGAGTGACTGTGTCCTAGTAAAACTGTTTACAAAAATAGGAAGGGGCCCGATTTGACCAGTAGGCCGCCATTGGCCAACCCCTGTTTGGTAGCATGGACAAGGAGGTGATTAAATCTGGTGGGGAGGAGGTGGGAGAAAGCTTCACAGAGAATGTCTGAGAGTGGACAGGATATGCTTTCTTGTTATATTTGATGGTAGAGACACTATAATTGGAAACCTAATAGGAGCTCTGCAGTAATTCAGTTAAGAGATGATCGAAGTTTATGAAAGAACAGTGACTGCCGAGAGTAATAGCTGATCTGAAAGATATTTAAAAAGAAGAAATGAAATGATAGGAGTTGGTGATGGATTAAAAGCAGTTGGAGAGAAGGAATGTGCCAAAACAAAAATTTTTTTTAAGACCCAGAGAGATGTTATGGGGAGGGAGGTGGGAGGGGGGTTCATGTTTGGGAACGCATGTAAGAATTAAAGATTTTAAATTTTAAAAAATAAAAAAAAATAAAAAATTTAAAAAAAAATAAAAGACATATACTCAGATTCATGAAAAAAAAAAAAGATTTCTAAGCTTGAGAAACTGAAAGAATTAAAATTAAGATGCTGAAATTCTCTATTCTGTGTTTCCGTGGCTGTCCTGTATCCTTCCAGGCTCATTCCAGCCTTTCAGTCTTCCCTGTCTTTGTCATGTAGGATATGATTCCTAGATGTACTCGCTTTTTAGAATGTTGGAATGTTTAGAATCTTTCCTTCTTGTTTGTCCTCTCCACTTGCTTTCTTTTGCTTTCTAACTTGGTCAGCTACTCTAGGTTTTGAAAAGGAGCAGCCTTTGACATGTTTTCTATCTTGTATCCATTGTTTACATGTTTTCTAACTTTGACATGTTTTCTTTCTTGTATCCATTTCTTTTTATTTTCCTTGCAAGATTTTTGAAATATTTGGAATATTTCCTTCCTACCAATTCCATCCTGCATTCTTTGTATTTATGGTCTTTTTCACCTTCTTACCCCACTTCTAACATAACCAACGACCTGTTTTTAAACTATCAAAGATCCTTTCCCTTTCCTGCCTTTTCCTTTCATTCAGCACTCCTAAGTGAAAAGCACTCTTCTAGATGCTAGGAACACAGAGATGGAAGACAAAAGAGTAGTAGATGTGATAAAATCGTACATAATGTACTTTGGGATTCCACAAAAGAAATCCTTTTAAGTCACTGTGGAAAGTCTCGTTCACAAACAAGGTAATACCTTAATTTGACTAGGGTACAGAGGAGGCAGTTGGAAATCTCAAGACAAGGAAACAGCACATGCAGAGGCAAGGAGGACAAAAAGGCATTTAGGTACCAGGGCCACCGTAGGAGATGAAACATGCTGAGGAGTTTAGGGTTTTTTCCCCTAGAGCAATGAGAAACCATTAAAAGACTTTGAGCATTGGGGTAAAAAAATGAGATTTGTGTTTTAGGAAGATCACTTTGACAACAGCATAGGAGAGGAGGTTGTAAGTAAGCCCAGTTGGGAAGTTTCTAGAGTAAAATTAGAGCTCTTAACTTAAAACACTCATACATAGAGAGGAAACCAGAGAATCTTTCAGAATACCTGCCTCCGTGAACTGCTAGCTCCAGCTGGCGCTAGTGGTACAAAACCCACCTGCCAGTGCAGGAGATGTAAGAGACATGAGTTGATCCCTCGATTGAGAAGATTCCCTCGAGGAGGAAATGGCAACCCATTCTTGCCTGGAGAATCCCATGGACAGTGGAGCCTGCCATGGGGTCACAAAGAATTGGACATGACTGATGTGATGGCCTAGCATGGCTCCATGAACTGACTTTCAGCAGTATTTGATATTTGACATTATTAGCCTCATCCTTTTCAATAAGGAATGAACAGTTATACTACAACTCTTATGCATGTGGCATTCTGTGTATTAAGAGATGTACTGAAGAAAGCTAAAGTATAATTTCTACTTTCCAGAATAGAACCTTACAGGAAAGGTAGGACATAACCAATTAAAAATAGTTCAAGCCGGTGTATAATTAAAACTGAGTGTTAGAGATGATCAGTGTTAGAGAACTTCAAATGAGCAGATTGGCTCCTCTGAAAATATCTCAGAGGAGATAAGTAGGGTGAGCAGATGGTAGTACAAGTAATGAGTTCATATTGAGCAGAGAACTTCTGAAGGGAGTTAAATGTAGGAGAATTTTAGCTTCTGTAATGTAAATGAAATTAAAGTTTAGGTAAGAGAGCTTATAATCTTTAATATAAGGTAGTGGTAATTAAAAAGCTGTGAGATGGAATTCCGTGAAGCTTAATAAAAAAGGACATACCAAGAACAAGATCATCAGTCATCATCAGTTCAGTTGCTCAGTTGTGTCCAGCTCTTTGTGACCCCATGGACTGCAGCACGCCAGGCCTCCCTGTCCGTCACCAACTCCCAGAGCTTGCTCAAACTCATGTCTGTCGAGTTGGTGATACCATCCAACCATCTCATCCTCTGTCATCCCCTTCTAGGAGAAGAACAAGATGCAGTAATGAAAACAATACTGTAAGAATAGCCTAGCACGTGATTCAGAGAAAATGCTTATAAACACATGAATGTCTCTATGAAAGTTTAGTGTCATGGAAACTAGGGGATAACGTATGACCTCCTGTGATGACCTTATCTCTCTGCTTAATTAAAATCACACTCATCCTTTAATTCCTGCTTAATTCCCATACCATGACAGCTAATTAACTGCTTTTTAAACATTCTTTGAGTGTGACCTATTAGTACAGTTTTTTTTCCTCAGCTAAGTTTGCAGTTTCTGGAGAATGTGAACTTGCTGACAGATATCTGTATATCCCTTGACAGTATCTAGCACTATGTTGTTCTTTAGTTGCTAAGTCGTGTTTGACTATTTGCGACCCCGTGGACTGTAGCCTGCCAGGCTCCTGTCTATGGGATTTTCCAGGCAAGAATACTGGAATGGGTTGCCATTTTCTTCTCCAGAGAATCTTCCCAACGCGGGGATCGAACCCATGTCTTCTGCATTGGCAGGCAGATGTTTTATCACTGAGCCACGAGGGAGGAAACAAATAAATCTGTCAAACAACTCTAGAAATAATTTGGGCTTGCCATCTCATGGATATTTCTTTCTGCATCAGTCAGTTTTCAAGTTTACATGTTAGCACTATATTTTGGCCGTGGTTTTCTCATCATCTCATGTTATCTTGACTGTAAGATTACACATATGCACACATATCTGCTTCTCAGTACTCACTCTAGTCCAGATTCCTTGATGGATAATTACTGATCTCAGTGCTATGTAAAATAAAATAGACTTAGGTAAATATAGTTAGCTGAGAGGATATAGAAAAGGAAATGGATGAGTAGCTGGGTGAATTCGAGAATGAGTGGTTAGTTTGGTAAGTGGGTGACATTTTACTGTGTAGTTGAGTCCTAATTATCCATGGCAGGTGGTTCATATACTAGAATTTTGTGAATAACCATATATTTCAGTTAAATAGACATAACTCAGTTTTTTTCTATGGAAAAGGTATTTGAGTCTTATTCACGAAATTAAACTCAAAGATTTAGATTTCAGTTTTAGAAAATGTAATTCATATTTTTAATTACTTTGATATCGTATTTTGCTTTTTTTCATTTGCCATATTTACTTGAATTAGATACTTATGAAGTCATCAAGAGGTGAAAGTTCTCTGAATTAGCTAGCAAGTCATAGTTAGAAAAATTTTCAGTTTAGGGCAATAATTATTATGTAAAATAATTATTAACTAGAATAACATGCTTATTCTGTTTTCATTATTTTAACTTGAAACATTGTAATTATTTCATCAAAACTTACAAATCAAATTTAAAACCTTTATGTTCTGAATGTGAAGTCTTTTAATAAATAAAAATTAAATGCTCTTTTATCCATTAATTTGAGGAATTTAAAAAATATTCTAAAGGTAGTTTTTCATTCTTAAATTTTCTTTTTTGCTTTACTCAAACAGGAGAAGAAAGACATGCTTTCTTTTATCATTTTAAAAGGACTTCATTTTTAAACTTTGTGCTCTAATGAAAACATTGTTTGATAAGCACTGCTATATAAGACTGGATCACCTCAGTAGTATATGAATCAGTGTTTATAATCTTTAAATTTTACAAATGATTCATAATGAGTCATTAAACTTGTTATAGTCATTAACTGAGGGAAATGGTAAATTGGTATTTTCTGACAGCCAGTAGGTCTTCAGCTGTTGATGACTAGTTCTTTTGATGACTTTAAAAAAGGAAAAACCTGCTACCTCCTTCTTATTTTTAGAAATACTACTAAAAATTTAATGTATTAATTATATTTGGTTGTTTTCTTTGATTGTTGTTATTCTAAATTAAATACTTTTTACAAAACTGTGTTTAGTTATACAGGGGCTTTCCTGGTGGCTCAGTGGTTAACAATCCACCTGCAATGCAGGAGCCACAGGAAATACAGGTTCAGTCCCTGGGTCAAGGAGATCCACTGGAGAAGGGCATGGCAACACACTCCAGTACTCTTGCTTAGAGAATCCCATGGACAGAGCAGCTTGGAGGGCTACAGTTCAGAGGGTCACACAAAGAGGTGGACATGACTGAGCGACTTAGCATGCACACACATATAGTGTACATGACTATGAGTTTTTTTAGCTCTAATGGGGACTCAGTGAGTCAGAATCGCAACAAAAGAAAATTTTAACAGGTCCCACTGCTGCCTTTCAAGATAAATAGAATGATGGAGAGGACAGCCTGCGATGAGCAATGGAACCCAGTTGATGCACTCAAAAGCTGCATCTTGGGAAAGGGATGAGGCGAGAATTTGCTTTACAGGTAGTTAATTGAGCTATTAACTGGGCTCTCTGGAAGGAAGCTGTTCACACTTAGCATCATCATTGCTTGCCAACTCCCTCACTTTTTTAATGTTCCATTAATTTCTCCTCTAATTTCATGCACTCCCTTTTCCACTCTACAATCCAGGGTTGTAGTGCAATTGGAGTTTGCTGCACCATGACTATCACCATTCTTCTAGATTGCCTGTGACAATGCCATATTTCTTCTGTTCTTATTCTTCCTCTCCTGGGACCCACCTCACAACCCAAAACTTATTTGAATGAGAAAAGTATCCTTACTTAGCATAGTTCTAGATCAGTTGGCTCTGCTTAACTTCAACTTCTGTCTGGTTGCAAGGCACCTCTTAATTCTGAGCCTAAATAGTAGATTTTCTTTTCTCCGTTTTGTTTGGCAAAACAAATTCAACAGTGTAAATCATGAAATTATTTTGTAAATCAGTGCTATTTTCATGAAAAATTTTAGTATTATTTTCTAGTGTGTTCTGTTACCTCCTACATTAGGTACACTCCCTGCAGTTACAGAGGAATGGAGGAGAGACTACCTCATGGCAGCATGTCACGACTTACAGATCACTCCAGGCACAGTAGTTCCCATCAGCTCAATGAACAGTTACCACATAGCAGCATCAGAGATCTCAGTAATAATCCTATGACTCACATCACACATGGTACCAGCATGAATCAGGTTATTGAAGAAGATGGAACCAGTGCTCAAATTGTCCTAAGGTGAATTTGTGCTGTTTAAAAAGAAGATTTTATTCTTTGCCTTTGCATGACTGATTGCTATAACTCAGTTATGATGCTTTCAGTCAGGTGCAGATTGTGTCCGTTGAGAAGTAAATTTTTGCTTTTTATATTGCATCAAACTTGGAACCTCAAGGCATCCAAAATGCTAAGAATGATATGATCACATAAATAACTCTTATTTCTAGGTTATGAAGAAATAATTATTTGTCTGGTAAGCATTTTTATAAACACACTTGTTTGATATTTGGAAAAATCCTAAATGTATGATGACTGCTTTATAGTGAACTTTCATATAATATCAACTAGTTGTGAGGTAACATTCTGGTAGTTAGTTCTGTTAATAAAACAAATTTTTAGAATTAAAGAAATTTTCTATGCAAGGTTTATTTCTCAGATGAATAGTAGGACTTTGTAGTTTTCTTTCCACTAAGTGAAAAAGAACTGTTTTTAAAACGTAGGAGAATTTGATAAATCAGCAAGGGTATTTTAGCTAATAGAATATAAAATCAACTGAAGAATCTGATTAGTCTACTGAGACTCTTTTGAAATTCTGTCAAAATAGTCTTTATCCAGAGAAATACAGGAGTAGGATTAGCAACAGAGTAAAAGCAGAGATGGGCATTTTTTTTCTCAGTAATTGTGCTGTTTTTATTACTTTAGTTAAATATTACTTTTACTGACTGTGTTTTTATATTGATAACTTATCCATAGCATGACAGAAAATTTTTACTTTTAGCCATTTTTTTCCCATTTAGTAGTATTGATTTGTAGAGAACTTCGTGTTCAGATACGTTCTATGGAAGCATGTAATAAGATAAGCATCACACACTGTAAGCCTTTTTGTAGTAACCATAGTTACAAAACAGCAGAGTGTTTCCTCTGTATCTGTTATTGTGTTTTTTGCAGTGAGATCTAATCTTGCCAAAGCTGCCAGATGTTGGTATCTAGGCCCCTCCTATCAGTGGACTTATTCGCACTTGCATTGCCCAGTAGCCAATAAGCTATAGCTTTTGCCCCACACCCATATCTTTAGATTCTGGGTCATTCTGGGTCATTTAGATTCTTGTTTACAGCTGAAATATATATATAATCCAAGTCCACAGTGGTGATTAATTTGGGATATTTGAAATTCATTGTAGCTTAATGAAGCATGATTAGTCCTGCTGTGAAGTATCTTTTAACTTTAAAAATATCAACTCAAAAACCTTTGACGTTTTGTCTTGTAATATTTAAATAACTTATAATAAAAATTGTAAACTTTATTAGGCATGATAATGATCGGAAGGGAAAGAAAAATTCTGGAAAATGCTGGATGTGTTATGTAGACAAGCGTATTTAAGCAAGACATCCTCAACCCTGACTATAGGTAAGAATCACTTGGGGAACCTCGGATGCCTGACACCTTCCTCTCATTGAGATGAGGACTGGTAGTTTTATACGAAGCTTCCCCAGTGATTCTAATCTGCTGCAGGCCTGACTGCAGGCTGTTTGAAACTAACTTGCCCCTGCTGACAGAGTGATGGCATCATATCATATCACGAAAACCTAGCCGGACACAATGTTAGGCTTTTATATCCATTACCTGATTGATCTACAACTGGAATTCTGGACCCCACTTCTAAAAATTCATACTCAGTAAGTCAAAGGTGACGGTAGGACTTTAAAAATCTATCGTCATAAAAATATTAATATCATAGGTGATTCTTACGCAGACATCCAAGAATCAGACTTTAAAAAATATTCTAAACTCCAGAGAGGTCTGGCTTTGCTAGTTTTTGACCTTTTACAAGTTAATTTATCTGAACCTCAGTTCCCTTGTTTTTGAATGAAGATTGAAAATAAATACCTACCTCACAAAGTTGTCAATAGGTATCAGATGAAAAATCATATAAAAGCTGAAAGCTCTTTGAAAACTTCAGTGTTATGAACTAGAAGGGATTAAGATTATTGAGGACTTAAGATATTTGTTTGAGGGCTACCATAGTACAATCTTTGACATGTGTTTGAATTCATGTGGACTTTTTTCTCCTTCTTTAAAACAAAATGTACCCAGAAATTTGGTGTTGGAAAAGCTTTCATCAGGCACAGAAGTCAGTTTTCTGATAATAATAATTTGTTTGCCTGTCATGTTTTTTTCTTTCAAAGTACATATTTCTTAATATTTATTATTAATTCTTCATAAGATATTTGAACATTTGGCTCAAATGCTTTACTTTTTCCTCCATCCTCATTGTCTTTCTCCTTGAAACTGGAGTTCCCTCACATCTGACAGTAGACTTTTACTCTGAAGATCAAATTGGTAACAACTCATTTAAAAATAAATCAGTAATTCATGAGGCTTTTGTCTGAGAATTTCTCCTGAGAACAGCATGAAAGACCAAAACAAAAATTCAAACACAAAACTAAGTTAACATAGAAGGTACCAGTTTGAGCTCAAAGATGCTGTTATTCATTGCCATCTGCATTATATCATCAATTGCCAAAATGTTAATTGGTTTCTTTGTGGGCCAAGTATAGACAGTTAGTTCAGTTCAGTTTAGTCGGTCAGTCGTGTTTGACTCAGCGACCCCATGAATCGCAGCACACCAGGCCTACCTGTCCATCACCAACTCCCGGAGTTTACTCAGATTCATGTCCATTGAGTCGGTGATGCCATCCAGCCATCTCATCCTCTGTTGTCCCCTTCTCCTCCTGCCCCCAATCCTTCCAAGCATTAGGGTCTTTTCCAATGAGTCAACTCTTTGCATGAGGTGGCCAAAGTATTGGAGTTTCAGCTTCAGCACCAGTCCTTCCGATGAACACCCAGGACTGATCTCCTTTAGGATGGACTGGTTGGATCTCCTTGTGGTCCAAGGGACTCTCAAGAGTCTTCTCCAACGCCACAGTTCAAAAGCATCAATTCTTCAGTGCTCAGCTTTCTTTACAGTCCAACTCTCACATCCATAGACAGTTAAGTGAACATCAATATGAAAATCTTAACCCTGTGCTTCCTGATTTTTAAATATTCATTTGTATCTTCTCTTTTAAACTATTGATATATTTGTAAATGCTTTATTGGCCTTTCAGTTGCTTTCACTGTCTTAGTTTTGCTTCACAGAATTTACTTAATATTGTTAATCTGTTGTTTTAAATAACAGGATTTAGTTTGGGTGTGTTAGTTATCAAACTAGTGCTCTGAATTAAAACTTTTTTCTTTAAAGAGACAATTGAAGAACTATATTAAAACAACAATTTCAAGTCTCAATTAGCTTAAACCAACTTGAACAAGTCCGGACAGCTTTCTTACCATATGTTTGTTTAATTTGTGTTGTGATTGGCAGATGATAATGTTTGGTATTTTATTTGTTCAATTGACAACTGAGAAAATAATAGTTCTCTCTAAAATGTTAACATATAACCAAAAAGTTTTCGAAAAGTACTCTGATTTCAGCAATGTTGTATTGAATTTTTTCAGTGATTAAAGCAAACAATTCAAAGCAATACTAAGCTTGAAACAATAATTAATTTCAAAGAACAGTTAATAACTCAGCAACTAGAAGAGGGCATGGTAGGTTTTCAAAAAATATTTAAATGTTGTGAGTGTTATGAAACTCACTTTAGTAGTGATAGTCTCAGTTCAAAGAAATTTGAAGAGTCTAAATTTAAGCTAAGTGAAATGAGTCTCTACTTTTCCAGAATAATATGTGGCGAGTAATAATCGATGAACTGCACCAGATAAAGTTTATTCCTCCTAGAGTAACAGCACATATTACTATTTTAATTAAATATATATACAAATTTACACCAACACTTTATATTAATTTAAAAGGTGAACAGTTTTTAGAAGTAGATTCTTGTTGGTTTTATGTGAAATTAGATCTTTGTATACTAGTTGGGTGAATTAATATTCAAGTGAACTTTTATTAATGATGATGTTCTAAACTGTTTCTTAGAGCAGATTTAAGAAAATTCTAAGAATCTCTTCAAATGAGTAAAATTAACTACATTTTAACCTACCTCATTAATTTCTTTGTGATAATAGCTGGAAATAGCTGAAGTTGTAACTTTATTGGTATAGACTATATCCCCATGAAATAAACGGAAGTACTTAAAATTTTTTGATAAAATAGTGGATCATTGGCTGGAGCTTAAAAAATGTTAACATACCAAATTTTCACTATGATGATATTTATATTGCTTTTGACATGCCAAAGGTATACTTATATATTATCATACTTGGATGACTAATATAGTCTAGTGTAAGAAACACAAGCTGGGAGAAATATCAATAACCTCAGAGATGGAGATGACACCACCCTTATGGCAGAAAGTGAAGAGGAACTAAAAAGCCTCTTTGTAGGGAACAAGGTATAAGGAAGGTTGAGAAGTGCTTGCAAACGAGACTCTCAACAAGGGCTGAACATTCTTGCAAATGAGATGTTCAGCTAAGAATCCTGTTTGTTCCCATGGGAAAAGAACTGCACACAAGGATGTTTCTCTGATTCCTCAAAAGGAACAGACCGAGGGACAAAACGGATTCTAAGTTGATAAGGAAGTTCCCAAAACAAAGTCTTAGCTGCAGTAAATAAGTCAAGGTAAAGGTTATCTCACCCTGCGCCTGCGCACTGTATAGTCTCTGAATCATAGTGCTTGGCGACTTGCCCTGTAGGTTGTTGTGCAAGGGATATAAAATAAAGCAGCTGTAAGAAGCAACTGTTAAAATACAAAGATTCAAACCACTCTGCATTGTTGGTGTTTCATTACGTCATCAGCACCTCTTGATGAAAGTGAAAGAGGAGAGTGAAAAAGTTGGCTTAAAGCTCAACATTTAGAAAATTAAGATCATGGCATCCAGTCCCCTCACTTCATGGGAAATAGATGGGGAAACAGTGTCAGACTTTATTTTGGGGGGCTCCAAAATCACTGCAGATAGTGACTGCAGCCATGAAATTAAAAGACGCTTACTCCTTGGAAGAAAAGTTATGACCAACCTAGATAGCATATTCAAAAGCAGAGATATTACTTTGCTGTCTAAGGTCCGTCTAGTCAAGGCTATGGTTTTTCCAGTGGTCATGTATGGGTGTGAGAGTTGGACTGTGAAGAAGGCTGAACACCGAAGAATTGATGCTGTTGAACTGTGCTGTTGGAGAAGACTCTTGAGAGTCCCTTGGACTGCAAGGAGATCCAACCAGTCCATTCTGAAGGAGATCAGTCCTGGGATTTCTTTGGAAGGAATGATGCTAAAGCTGAAACTCCAGTACTTTGGCCACCTCATGTGAAGAGTTGACTCATTGGAAAAGACTCTGATGCTGGGAGGGATTGGGGGCAGGAGGAGAAGGGGATGACAGAGGATGAGATGGCTGGATGGCATCACTGACTTGATGTACGCGAGTCTGAGTGAACTCTGGGAGTTGGTGATGGACAGGGAGGCCTGGCGTGTTGTGATTCATGGGGTCACAGAGTTGGACACGACTGAGCGACTGAACTGAACTGAATGAAAATTGCCCTGGGCTTGGAATTCAAAAGACCCATAATAATGATGTAAACTGAACAGGTCATTTAATTTCTCTTTGTCTCAATTTCTTTGATGTAAAATGAGGATAAGGTAATTTGGGGCTCTGAAACCTGCTTTACAGGACATTGTGAGGATCAAATGAGCTAACAAGAATTATAGTGCTCTTTAAAAAAACACTGATAGTATTTGTTTTTGTTAGAATTTTGGAGTTACAGAAAGCAAGCATTGTGGTATTGAGCAGTAAAAACAGAATAGGCAGTTAGGCTAGAATTCATTTGACACAGTCTTTAAATCAGCAATCAGAATGACTATGCCCTTAGATTGTATTGGCCCTTTATTATATGTTATACCAGAATATGCTCTGAAAATTTATATGGTTGAATTTATAGGTCACTTTCAACAGAAATTTGGGGATATCCATTATATGTCTCCTTTGATATGGAACAATATAACTACATTAGTTTGGCAAGAAAGATATAAAGAGAAGTGGAGACCCTTGTTACTTTTTTTCCTTTGAGGTCTTTCATGTGCCTCATTACTTCCAATTAGGAACAATTCTTTATTATTAGTGATAACTGTAACAAATTTAAAATTTAAATGATACTATTATATTTGTATATATAATTTTTTAACATGCATAAAGTAAGGATTTCTCCACTCTTCCACACATAAACACACAAAAGGGCATTTTTATAGAACTTAGATGTACAAAGGAACTCAGGATTCTTTTAAACTACTTTTATGCCTTTTTATAACTAAGGGAAGGTGTTTATGTTTAATTCAGGTATGTTTCTTAGTAGCTGAATGATTTTATACATTATTCTTGTGTCATTTTTATGTTTTTTATGAAAAAATTATGTTGACATCCCTTCATATTTTAATTCACTTCAATTCTGTTTTGCCCCAATTATATGATTTTTGAAAAAGGAATGGGAAAACTAAGTAACTTTTACCTACCATCTTATTGTAATTACTCTCCTGGATTTTTTCCTAATTTAAATTATATACTTCCTAATAGCCAAATTGATAGGATTATAATAATTTCTCTCAAGATGCAAAGTCTTCTGGGAAAGAGAATATTAAGGTTTATCCAAAACCAGCCATCTTTGTAGACATTCCTATTTGGTTGATTTGTAAAGATTTAATACAGTAAATTAATAGCATATTTCTTATTCTGTGAACTCTAATTAGAAAGTAACATTTTTGTTGCCATAAAGATAAAAGGAAGTAAATATTCACTTAAATTCACTTTCAAACCCCATGCCAGTACAACATTACCTCCTATAAAAGAGAGTAGTTGAATCTACTTAAATGTATTGAAGAATGGTTTCGTTCAGAATTTTTTTTTTAATAATCACTCTTCTCAGGAAATCTGTTATGTCCTTTCTTGGACATTTTCACTGGTGTGGTTTTTTTTTTTATCATTTCATTGGCCACTGTCAGCAGTTTTCCCTGATCAAGAGAGGCAAGTATTACCTTAGAGTAATTCAGACCTTGAAAATTCAGTGTTTCATTATTTTCATAATTACTGTTCATTAACAACATTAATTTTTATAAGACAGTGATATTTTTCAAGCTTTTTATCATATTTCCTGTAGTAGGATGGGCTATATTTTTATAATAGCCCTGGGATTTTTGTTATATAAGTCAGCTTGTTTGTATTGCTAACTTAAAATTATTACTTTA
The DNA here is from genome assembly GCF_016772045.2 of Ovis aries. Classification (NCBI taxonomy): domain Eukaryota; kingdom Metazoa; phylum Chordata; class Mammalia; order Artiodactyla; family Bovidae; genus Ovis; species Ovis aries. The sequence goes on from NC_056076.1 coordinate 239,294, forward strand.
ATTGTGTTGACATGCTTTTGACATAAGAGAAAGAACTTTAGAGCTTAATAGTTTCTTTTTTCTAAATTGGCAGATTTTTTGAATGCTTAGTAAAAATACATTATGTTAATTTTTAAATCTGACTGAACTTTGTATCAGAGGGCTGATTTGTAGTGTTGCCTCTGTTTTCAATGAGCTGTGCAACTTTGCAATTTTATCTCTTGGCACCTCAGTTTAACCATCTGTAAGTGAAAGAAAAAGGGGATTAGACCAGGTCGTGTCTCAGATTCCACCTGTCTCTGGTTTGGTTACCCCTTGGTTATTTTATAATCATTATCTTATTCTTGTTATTCCTCCCATGAACTCCATTTACTAGATCAGCCTGCAATGTTAATGCAAATTGCACTTAAATTGATAGGATTCAGATATGTTGCTGATTTTGTTTTCAATTCTTGACTTTAGGTAATTTTAAAGGAGGAAAATTATATTACAGATTGTAAAAGTTAAAAAAAAAGGTTACAAATAATCAACATGACCTTTTTTTCTCCCAAGGGAAAAATCTCCTAAGGAACCAATGTAAGTACCTTAAAACTGATGTACAGAAAAAAATAACATCTAAAATTTTGTGGTCTTTGTTCTTTTAAATATGAGCATAGCAACTTAGGCTAAACTTTTAAACAAAATGTATTAAGGTAAAATTAGTAAACAAAGCATGTAACAGTTATATGGCCCATATAAATTAAAAAGCTATTAGGTTTTGCTGGCATTAAAATAATTATAAAATACAAAAAGAATTGAGGACTGGATTGAAATCTGTCTGCTCAGTAATTACCTGTAAGCTGAATTCTTAGATTCTTTGTGTAACTACAGTTGCCAGATTGCCACGAGCAAGTGAATGTCCTGCTTTAAAATATCTTTGGAGATAAATGTGGTTTGTTTGCTTTGTTTTTTAAGCTCAGCAGAAGATTTTTCTGTGAAGCCTCCTTTTGTAATAAAATGTAGAGACTCTATTACTTCCATCTCTCAACAGAGTTCTCTTGTAGATTTATTGATAATTACATTCTCTCAGAACCAGGCCATTGAGGTTCCTGTTAGGCTTAAAGATCAGTCTTTGTTCTAATTGTCTTCATTAACTCCTATCAATCTCTTGAACCCCTGATCTGTAGATTTACAATCTAGGTACTGGGTTTGGTGTCTAGTGGGTAGAGAATAATGGAAATGGATACAGGAAGTTGCACTGGTTTCTGATGTAATTTGTTTGGCTGTGCTTGATTCCTTGTCTTTGGTCAGTTCACTGGATCAGGCAGCTCTCCTGACATCCAAAAGTTCAATTAGATGCCCAGAGTCTCATTCACACATTGCTTTATTACAGTGTTATATTAACCGCCTGTTAAGAACAACCACCACAACTTTCTTTTCAGTTCTCTGACTCTGTGTGTTTTGCTATTACATTTGTTAAACCTTGAGTCTGACGTCTAAACATTTCATTGAGTATTTTCTGGGTTTTGATAATGGGTTATATAAGGTAAAACAGATAATCCTAGGGTGGTTTAATTTATATTTATCCATCCACCATTTTTCTGTTTTTCTAACTGACCCCTCCTCAGTTTTGAAAATTAAGTTTATAAATATCTTCCATCTCTCCCTTAGCCCTGCCTCAGATAAGTTTTCTTTGAACTACTCTTGTTGGCAGAAAAGTTTAATATGAAATAATTCTGTGTTTCCGAGACAAGACCAATGCAGTAGTTCTTTACATTGAGCTGAGGTGAACATGTACTTGAAAATGTTGCAGTTTCTTAATATGTGAACTTAAAATTATTTTTTTAATCATGAAAAGGACTGTCCAATTTGAAAACATTAGTTTGGAAGTTCTCGTCATCAAGTGCTATTTCTACCTTAGCTGTGAATTATCATAATAAATCTGAATTCTTTATCTTTCATCTTTTTAAAAAAGTTAATGCCTCTAGAATGATCCCATTTCACAAATCTTTTTTTTCCACAAATCTTTAATACCAATTTCAAACAACTTTTCTGCTTTTATTTTCAAATTCTGGACTCTATTTTTTTAAGTTTGATTTTTTCACTGAAGTTTAAACATATTACTGTGTGAAGGAGTGACTGCAGTTTGAACATTTACTTTGGTTTTTTTTTTTAATTTTTTTTTTAGTTTTTTTTTTTAATTTTAATATCTTTAATTCTTACATGCGTTCCCAAACATGAACCCCCTCCCACCTCCCCTCCCCATAACATCTCTCTGGGTCATCCCCATGCACCAGCCCCAAGCATGCTGCATCCTGCGTCAGACATAGACTGGTGATTCAATTCTTACATGATAGTATACATGTTAGAATGTCATTCTCCCAAATCATCCCACCCTCTCCCTCTCCCTCTGAGTCCAAAGGTCTGTTATACACATCTGTGTCTCTTTCCCTGTCTTGCATACAGGGTCGTCATTGCCATCTTCCTAAATTCCATATATATGTGTTAGTATACTGTATTGGTGTTTTTCTTTCTGGCTTACTTCACTCTGTATAATCGGCTCCAGTTTCATCCATCTCATCAGAACTGATTCAAATGAATTCTTTTTAACGGCTGAGTAATACTCCATTGTGTATATGTACCACAGCTTTCTTATCCATTCATCTGCTGATGGACATCTAGGTTGTTTCCATGTCCTGGCTATTATAAACAGTGCTGCGATGAACATTGGGGTACATGTGTCTCTTTCAATTCTGGTTTCCTCGGTGTGTATGCCCAGCAGTGGGATTGCTGGGTCATAAGGTATACAGCCACTATGGAGAACAGTGTGGAGATTCCTGAACATTTACTTCGGCATGCTAAAGAGAACTACACCATCCATAGTCGCTTTCTCCCATTCCCAAAAAGAAAAGTTTGTTTGTCACTTAAAAGCTGTTAAATTGTCTTATTTTTATTTGAAAGAGCTATGGAAGCTGTTTCTTTTCATTTAAACTTTTTAACAAAATGTCAACTTTGCTGTATTTTAATCAGATAGCGAATTGGGATTATTTATATATGTCTACAGTTTATCATAGTTAATAGTTATTCTGCTTTCTGTAATATATGATACCTGAAGCTCACATTTATTTAATGTGAATTTTTTTTTTAGGCCCTTTTTTTGTTTTGTCTTTTATTTTCTTAGTGTTGTACATTGTTGTATATGTTAAGGTATCATAGTCATCTCAGCAGAAAGCTCTTCAGTAGACAGTTTTTTGTTTTTGAGAATCAGCCCAAGGAGATTCATATTACATGGCCATAGCTAGGTAATATTATTCTGAGCTATGTGAAGTTATTGGTTTTGTTGATCAAATGTTAGCAGTTTCATAATACATATTCAAGAAAAAACCAAACAAAAGATCTTTTAGAAGAGCTATTTCAACTTCCCAGTTCAACTCTTTAAACCGACCTACCAGCGGCTTTATGAAGATTCAAACTACAGATAACCAGAGGCCTATCAAGAAAATTCTGCTTTGTTTTGCTGTTAAATTGCCCAGTTTTCAAAGGTGTTTAATCAAAATGACTTCAGTAATTGAAGCAAATATCTTTTGGGAATGCTTAAGGTACGTAAGTTTTTCATTAGATCTGTGTATAGTTTTTCAGCTTTCATTCACTGAGATATTGTCATATATCAAAGGATTAATCTGTAAATATCATTTGAAGGCAAAATAACTACCCCCTGCAAATATCTAATATGGACTCAATTTTGCCAGCTATAGAATTTTGTCTTCTTAGTATGCTTTCTAAAATAATATTATGTTATGTAGCCTACAAATTTGCCTAAACATGCCATTTTAAAGATTTTCTTTATACGTGTGTTTCAAGTTGTAAGAATTAAAACGTATGAGTATGAAGTTCCTACATAGGAAATCCCCAATTTTAAATAGAACTGTGTTTTGAAAGGTTGCGGATTGGGTTATTCCAAAGTCAGACTATATCTCCTCATATATATAATATGAATAATAAGGGTAGCAGATAGCCAACAAGAGCTGACCTAATGCTCTCCAAAATTAACCTAGGGGTCTTGGTTTGGAATAAAGTGTTCATGACTATAGCCCTTTCACCTGTTTTTAAAAAACAAATACATTGTTGTTAGCACAGATGACTATCAATTAGTAGAATAAATATTTAGCTTTAAAACAAAAGTGGAAATAGTTCAATCCGTGTTGGTGAAACTATTTTGAGACAAGAGATTTCACTTAGGTGACTTAAGTTGAGAATCTGTTCCTCTTGAAGAGCCCATGCGATGACTGAAAGTGCTGTGTGTTTTCAGTGACCTTGAGGAAGGAAGCCAGTCATTTCTTCTTAAGGGTCATAAGAAGTAGGGGCCTTACTGATCTCATGCTTTTCAGTTCAAAAACTGTGTCCGGAACATCTTAGATATCCTTCACCCACATTGTTCAAAGGCTGTCTATTTCAGGCTCAGTCTGCCCTGCCTTGAGCTGAGCCTGTCTTCCAGCTCTGCTCCCTCATACTAAATTTACAGGTGGGCGTTCTCCATTCTTCTCTTTTTTTTTAATCTTTACTCATTTTACTGTTATGAGAAATGACCACCACCTTCTCCCTTTTTCAAGAAATATAAAGGTAGAAGAGATACTCCTTTTTCATTATGTTTAAAATCTATTGTTTTTGAACTGCTGGCACTTAGCAGTTTAGTTTTTAGACCCTAATCTGAATTACGCTGATGGAGGTGATCCTAAAATTGATCTAAAGTTTTGATCTTGTTTTATCATATAAGCATCTGATTGGAAATTGTGCTGATGAAGATTTGTATTTTGTGGCATTAGTTCTTCATGTTTCTTTTTTATGTGTTTAAAATTGATCATTAATTTCCAAACGAGTAGAGAATTTACCATTGTTGAGCTATATAGAAGGCAAGTGTACTTGATTAGAGCATGAACTGTTCTTTCACATTAGCTGATGTGCTTTGAACACTCTGTTCTTATAGATTTATTTTGTTTACAATAGACTGATGTCAAGTTTTTGTAAATGTTTTTACTTAGCACTTTAACTATGATTGTACAAACTGATTTTAAATGTAGTGGTTGTATGTTTTGGTTATAAATTGGAAATTTGTAATAAAAATTAAATGATTTGTTCTCTATTTTGTCATCAGTACTCGATTGAGTGTAATTTTCTACATCATCTACACTGCTATTTTTAAATTAGGTTCCATATTTTATGTTTTTCTAATTACTGATTTTTTTCATTCACAATAGCATAGACTCCACAGTAATCTGGACTATAGATTCATCCTGTATCATATCTCTGGAATATAGCTACATTATTCTGAATGCTATCCTATCTCTATTCACTATTATATCCCCTTGCATATCACTACCAGGTACATAACAAGAGAAATAGGTGAATGCATTAAAGTACCTATATCAATTTCCCCAATAGGAAGTCCTACCCATATAAGCAAATCAGTTGTTTTTTTTCCATACACAGGACAGCCAATTAAGACTTAAACTGGTACTAGAGTGTTTTTCGCCTAGATCATGCACTCTTTAGTTGGAAGGGACCTTAGAAATCATAAGGTTCAGCTTCAAACCCAGTACCAACATCCTCCAAAACCATCTTTTATAAGCCTCTGCTTGAATGATTTCAGTAACAGGAAGCTTACTACTCTAAGGCCTTCCATTCCATTTTGAAGTCAAGCGACAACCAAAATGAGCAAAGTGAGCAAGGAAATTAACACTCCCCTAAAGTCTTCATAAAAGGCTACCCACTCCAGTATTCTGGCCTAGAGAATCCCATGGGTTATATAATCCTTGGAGTCGCAAAAAGTTGGACAAGACTGAGTGACTTTCACTTTCAAAGTCTTCCTAAAGGAGCTGCTGATATCTTCATTTCAGCCCCATGAGACCCATATCAGACTTCTAACTTACAGAAGGTGATAAGTTGCTTAAGTGTTGCTTAAGCCCATAAGTTTAGGGTAATTTATTAGAGCAGCAGTAGAAAACTAAAATATTCAGCCTCACACTTGCACATCTGCAAAATGTGGGCAATGAACAAGCGAGGAATGGAAAATGGCCCAAGGAATCCATTAAAGACCAGAACATTGCACAGAACTGGCCTGTTGCCATGAAACAGACTGTTGAGGTGGCTTGGAGAAGTTGGAGGTATTGAGATTAATAAGAGCGATCACTCTCTGGTGCCCTTCTTCCAATATTATCCTTCAGTTTTTTTTACCACTATTGTCCAGTTTTCTTTTTATTCCCACTTCTCCTTTATATTCTCTTCCATCGTACTTTCCTCTTTTGTTAAACAGTGCTCTTTATTTTTATCTGCTACTCAAGTGTTATGTTTTTATCAACCTCACACTCCCACTAGCATACCCACCCAATTTGTTGGAAGAAGATAAGGAGCAGAATATGAGAGGAGCATTGGGAGAAGGTTGAGATTTTCCAGCATGCCAAGAATTAAAAAGGTAAGGAATGTAGCTTTACCACCTGGTCTCTGAGTACTCCAGTGAAGCACACGAATTCACAAATGAGGGTTATATACAAATCGATTTATTAGGAAAAAAAAAAAACTAAGCAGGCACTCAAAAGTATTTTGAAAATAATAAAAGGTTTTTCCTAAGGTACTGATTAGTGACTGTCCCCTATTTTGCTGCTGAAAAATTATGTTGAGCCCTTTTCATTATTTGTAAGCTCAAAACTAAGGCCTTAAGGAGCTAAGGGAAGGTTTTCATCAACTTCAAGTAATGTTAGATGAGCTACTGAACAATAGTGAATACAATAGAAGCATCTAAACACTTAATCAATGAAGCATGTACATTTTTATTTTAAGAATTGTTTGGCACCAGATATTTTAGGAAAGTGTTTGCTGAGTATGATGACTAAGATCCGTGCACTAATGTCTATGTACAAGCTTTTGATTTCCCACATGTCCTGCTGGCTACAAGGGCAGAAGGGACATTGTTCTCTGGTAACAGATTGGGCTTTGGTGGAGCCAATTTAGGGGCAATATTGGTAATAATCCCACGGGCACAGGTATTACCTGTCATCAATTTAATAGATTCCAAATGAACCCTTAGCACAAAGACAAGGAGAGAAGTCTCTTTCATTTCCAATGTGATGATAAGCATTTCTGAAAATTCCAGAAATTATGTGGGCCACATGACTGTCAGAAATTGGCTTATTTCTAGAGCCATTGCTGCAGCACTAAAATTGATGAGCAAATACAGAGGAGAACAAAGTCATTTAACCAGAAAGTCCTTTTCTTCCTCTCTTCTGTCCTAATCATTGTTAGGAGTTCTTTTGTAGAAGCATGACATATTTAATTAGAGACTTGTTTTTGCTGTCACAGTTTTAATTGTTTTTCCATAACCAAAGGTTATGTTCATATTGTTTTTCTTGTCTGTTGATGAAAGTAATTTTAGAAAATGATTTTTCAAGTCTCTGTGACTGTTGATTAGCATTCATTCACTAGTTCATTTATTCAGTAGACATGCATTTGTTTACCTACTCCTTATCAGGTAGTTAATAAGACCCTAGAATTCTAATTTGAAGAAGAAAATGTCATGATTTATACTCCTGCAGAGTTCACACTCTAGTAAGGAGATAAGCTTGTAGACACCTGAGTACTATACTGGTGGTGTGTTCAAAGTGTTATTTGAGCACAAATGTGGAAGTAGTTACTTCTGCCATGAAGACTGGGTGTTCAGAGAACTATTAGAATATGAAAGATCCAATCAATAGGAATTTATTAATCACCTAATAATTGCTGAGATTATGGTAGGGAACAAATAGACAGTTGTCCTGTTGCAGTTCTATAATGGAAATTTTGAGTCTAAAGAGAGGAAGCAGACAATAAGTAAAGACATTAACAGATTAGTTTCAGACAGTAATAAGTGTTATGAGATACAACTAAGCATCCTGTAGGGAAAGGCTTAGGGTCTTGGTAAACAATACGGATTTTATTTAAAGTGCAAAGGTGTGCCATTGAAGCATTTTAATTAAGGGATTAACATGAGTAATTTTCCTTTTTAAAAAAGTATTCTGCTGGTTCTATGAAAATGGATTATGAAAATCAAGAATGCACACAGGGAAGCCAATAGAAAAGCAATTGCATTAGTACAGGTTAGAGATAATAATGACTAAGACTCAGGTGGCAGTTGTAGAGATGGATAGGAAAGGGAAAATTCAGGATATCTTAAAAGTAGAGTCAGTACCACAGACTTAGAAAAATGAACTCATGGTTGCCAGAGAGAAGGGATAGTTAAGGACTTTGAGAATGTCATGCACACACTGCTATATTTAAAATGGATAACCAACAAGGACCTACTGTATAGCGCATGGAACTCTGCTCAATGTTATTGAAAGGTTGTTGTTGAATCACGATGCTGGGATTCTTGGCCCCCAGAGGAGAAGAATTCAATCTGGGGCCAGAGACGAGGCTTGATCACTCAGAGCTTTTGTGTAATAAAGTTTTATTAAAGTATAAAGGAGATAGAGAAAGCTTCTGGCATAGGCATCAGAAGGGGGCAGAAAGAGTAACCCCCTGCTAGTCTTCAGCTGGATGTTATATAGTTGCCAGCAGTCTGTTAATGAAAGAAAGGAATGTCTTAAAACTCAGAATGGCACCAGGCCCCTCACCCGTAAGATGCATTTTGGGATAATCTTGGACCAAATGATTCATCTTGGGCCATAAAATGATTAACTTGAATCTTGAAGAAGGGCAGATCACCATACAAATAGTTTCATTTACATAGTTTAGAGGAACAGTATCTGAATATAACAGACTGGTTTATCAAGTAGGTTCTGAGCCAAAAGGCAGAACCGACTTGAAGACAGAGTTTGGGGTAAACGTATAGTACATTAGCATAGCTTAAGATAAACATTTCCATAAGAAAAAGGCATTGGTTAACTTCAGGTGAAACCAGGTGTCACCATGGCAACACAGAATTTTAAGAGGAACCGCCTTTTAAATTTGTATAGAGAAGGAAAAAATATTGCTAGTTTGTTTCCTCCTGCCGCTTAAGAGAGATAAAAATGTTTGACACTTGCAAGCTATTTCCTCCGTTTGGAGACCCCTGGTCTTCCTGCCTGTTAGCCTCTCATTATGTACCAGTCTGGAATGGGAGGGGGCTTTGGGGGAGAATGGGTACATGTATATATGTATGACTGAGTCCCTTCGCTGTTCACTTGAAACTATCACAACATTGTTAATTGTCTGTTTCCCGACAAAAAATGCTTTTGGTGTTAAAAATAAAATTTTATAAATACTTCAAGATAAAAATAGAATCAGTAAGATTGACATACTGGATGTGATAGTGACAGGAAGGGTGTGAATGAAAGATGACTCCTAGTTCTTTGGTTAGAGCTGCAAGGTGGAGTCAGGGCCATTTACTATGGTGGAGAAAACTGGAAGAAGAATAGATGCTGGAGGGGAAAACCAAGAGTTCTGTTTTGGAAAGGTTTAAAGTGAGCATTACCCAAGTGAAGATGCCAAGTAAGCAGCTGGATATTAAGTCTAGAGCTCAGTTCAAGATTTTGGCCTGAGACCAAAATGTGAGAATCATCAGATGTAGGTAGGATATAAAGCCATCAGGTTATAGGAGATCACCTTGGGAAGACTGGATAGAGAGAAGCTGTGTAGAAGACAAAAGGTCAGGAAAGGAGACTAAGGAGAGGCCAGTGATACAGGAATATCCAGGGAATGTGTTGAAGAAGCCAGGAAATAAATACTGTATAAAGGAAGGAGTCCTTAAGCCAGTCAAATGATGCTTAAAGGTCAAATAAGATGATGACTAAGGAAATCCATTTGATTGGACAACGTGGAGGAAACTGAAAAGAACAACTTAACGGGAATTTCCTGGCCATCCAGTGGTTGGGACTCCATGTTTTCACTGCCAGGGGCCCAGTTTCAATTCCTGGTCAAGGGACTACCATGCTGTGGCAAAATCAAATAAACCACCACCACCAACAATAAATGGATTGGGAGGGGAGGCAGCCTGGAGTGGACTGGAGAGTGAATTGGGAACTTGCATTTTTAGCAGTTGGAAGATTAGATACTTTCAATGACCCTCCCAATGTAAACAGTCAAAAATCATCTTTGTGATTGTATTGCTAAACTAGCATGATCTTAACAAAGGTCAAAAACAAAGTGAAAGCAAGAAACACTGGTGATAAGGTAGCACCAGCACCAGCTTCTCTTGAGTTTTTTGCTGAACCCTAGAGACAGTACCATATTTGGGGGGCAAGAAATTAAGCTTAAGGTTACAATATCAATTGGAGACTGTGATAAATCTCTGCAGAAAGCTGGGATTTCAATGGGTTATGCCTTCAATGTAAAGGAGATGGAAGAAAAGAAAGTCACACGGAAGGAGACATCAAAGAAATCTGAATCCAAGTTTAGCATTGCTTGGCAGGAGTATGGTGGAATTTCCCCCTGAGAACGTGTAATGGCCCTCACAATACATTTTTTGGTCCAAATATATGCTGCATGTGACCTGAACCTTAAGCCAAGAATATAACTCAAAGTGTCCTGGACTGCTCTTCGGGCAGTGCTATGCCAGCCTGGGGGAGGAACAACGTGGTCAGACTGTAATTGCTCCTTCCACCTTTGAATGTGGTCCTCCTCAGTCTCTGTGGTCCAGATGGGTGCTTCAGCCTCACCCCTACGTCCTATGATTTTCTCTGTGGAAAGATGCTGGTTGATCCTCTTGTGACGGGCTGAAGTGGCTTAAGGCATGGCTCCATCCTTATGAACTTACTTTGAGGAAGATGCTGCTGCAGGCCCAGCTGGGGCACTGGGGCAAGCTCTTAATGGCCCAGAAAGTTCAGCTGGTGATGGCAGCATCTGCTAGTATTGGAGGGTCTGCTCTCAGGTGGTTGGGCAGGGCCTGTGACTCACTAGGGGGAAAAGGCCACTGGTGGCAGTAGCTGTGGGGAGTACTCACTGGTGTGAGCCGTCCTAGAAACCACCGTTTTCTCACCAAGACCTGGCCCCACCCAGCAGCCTTGTTATTGTTGTTGTTTAGTCACTAAGTTGTGTCTGACTGTTTACAACCTCATGGACGCAGCATGCCCGGCTCCCCTGTCCTTCAATATCTCCTGGAGTTGGCTCAAATTCATGTCCACTGAATCGGTGATGCCATCCAACCATCTCATCCTCTGCTGTCCTCTTCTCCTGCCTTCAATCTTTCCAAGCATCAGGGTCTTTTCAAATGAGTCAGTTATTTGCATCAGGTGGCCAAAGTATTGGAGCTTCAGCTTCAGCATCAGTCCTTCCAATGAATATTCAGGGTTGATTTCCTTTAGGATTGACTGGTTCGATCTCCTTGCAGCCCAAGGGAGTCAAGAGTCTTCTCTGGCACAACAAATTGAAAGCATCAATTTTGTAGCCCCTCAGAGATGTGGACTCAGAAGGTCTGAGGTGGGGCCCAGGAATCTGAATCTGGAAGCACATGTGATTCTGATGCCTGCGGCCTGAGGAGCACACTTAGAAAAACATTCCTACACATCATAGATTCTTGAACCCATAGACAGCAAGCACATCCTCTGTATCACAGAAGCACAAATGAGCAGGTGATGATGAGTTGTTTTGAATACTTCTTGAGATTCTTTTGCCTTTCCCCTTTGTCCCTGAATCCTTGGCTCTGCAGCAGCTTGCCTGTGCTGTGGGGTGGGCACGTGGGAAGTGGCTGGCACCTGCCAGCCAGCCTGGTGGGTGCAGCGCAGCTCCAGGGAGGGACAGGGCAGTTCTGAGTCACCCTTCCTAATGAGCATCGCTTGTTGACTGACTGGAGGGGAGGAGCTCATTATTCATGTTTGGCCCAGGGCCTTCTCTCTTGATTGCAAAGGAACAGAGGCCCTTCGGCTTCCACCATGTTCACCTCTGTGGAAAAAAAAGTGGAAAGGTCATCAAAGCAACACTTTAGTTCACCCTTCTCATTGAAAAGAGATTAGCTGGAAGGAAGCTTATGAGACTGTTTGGCAGAGAATTTTCACACTTGATCTATTCCTTTCTTCCTCCATCCATTACCCCTTGCCCAGCCCACCTTGATCCCTTAAATAGGGACATTGTCTGCTCCAAGTCATCCAAAACAACAAAGCCTCTGTTCTTTTGAGCAATTCCTGCCCCTACCCCACTCCAGACCCCAGGTGCTTCAGAAACATAACCCCGAAGAAAACAACAGGAGGTTAAAAAATATCATGTCAGTATCCCTGTTCCTGTAAAAGGGCTGGCCTAATCCAGAAACTTCATTTCTCATATTGTCCTTGTTTCAGAATCCTACAGTACCTTTTTCTTGGTTTCTTGGTAGAACTCTCAAATAAAGCCCCTGGAGCCAAACATATTTGTAGTTAAAAATTAAGTTAGGAAACAGGGTGGAATTTGTGGAGCTCAACTCCAAAGTGCTTTCCTGGACCAGCCACAGCCAATATTTCAGGGTGATGGTTTCAACATAACCTTCTTTAATCATGAGACTGCTCTATACAGAGGCGTAAGGGGAGGTTCTTCCCTCCCTGAAAGAGGAAGGTTCACTTCATTCTGGCCCCTGGTTCTGTAGCCCACAGGGACTGGAAAGGTGAGAAGCCTTGGCTCCTCTTCCTGCAGCCTTGGCTCCAGTTCTCCATCCATGGCACCCAGGACTTTTAGTGGCCCCTGGGCAGCTTCTGGGCTGTTTTGTATCGATTCAAAAATGTCCATTTTCATTTGTGGGAGTCCCTTCACTGGGTCTTGAGAGGTGAGTGATTTGCTAAGGTAACACTGCTCAGGCAGGTGGCTCCCATCTGATGTCATTCTAGAATGGCTCCTATCACCAAGTTTTAAGACCACGGTGCTCCCTTTGAACATGGGGCATTAAGTTTAGGTGAAAGAGAAGCTGGGCTGGGGAGGGGAATGCCCATCTTCCTTTCTTTCCTTGCGGCTCTTCTTGCCCACTTCTCCATGCTTCTGCCTCGTGGCATCTTTCTCTCTGCTTTTGCTCCTCTGTAGCTCTGTTTAAGGCTTCCTTGGTGGCTCAGTGTTAAAGAATCCACCTGCCAAGCAGGAGACTCAGGTTTGATCCCTGAGTTGGGAAGATCCCCATCAGGAAATGGCAACCCACACCCGTATTTTTGTCTGGAAAATCCCATGGATAGAGGAGCCCGGTGGGCTACAGCCCATGGGGTCACAAAAGAGTCGGACACAACTGAGTGACTAAGCAACAACAGTCTTGTTTAAACCACGAGCTCTTTTTTTTGGCTGCACCACTCAGCTTGTGGGATCTTAATTCCCTCAGCTGGGCTTGAACCCGGGATATGGCAGTGAAAACCCAGAATCCTAACTACTAGGCCACCAGGGAACTCCGTTAGACCAGGAGTTTTGAAACTATGGTTCATGGATCCCATGAATATACAAGAATATGTCTATTTTATGAGAAAAAGCCCACAGTTTTCACATTGTCAAAGAGGACTGAGAAAAAAGAGCAATCATTCTAAACTTTGCCTTGCTCTGACACTCTCGCTGCCCCTTAGGATGCTGACTCCTGCACTGTTATGACCCCCTCCTCCCTGATCCATGTCTCCTCCGTTTCTTCTCTCATGTGCTCATGTGCTGAGTCGCTCAGCCATGTCTGACTCTTTGTGGCCCCATGGACTCTAGCCCGCCAGGCTCCTCTGTCCAGGGGATTCTCCAGGTAAGAATACAGAATAAGAATTCCATGCCCTCTTCCAGGGGATGTTCCTGACGCAGGGATCCCATCGAATCCATGTCTCTCATGTCCCCTGCTTTGGCAGGCAGGTTCTTACCACTAGCACCATCTGGAAAGCCCTTCTCTCCTACCTTCTCTCTTTCTCCTTCTGTCTGGCTTATTGCCCCATGCCATCTTTTTTTTTTCTTTCTGAAAATAGGATATAATAAAAAGTGAATACTAATAATTGTCACATATTGGACAATGTTCAGTAAATGAAGGTTTAATTTCCGTGGTTATGTTCTTAATTTTAAAAGCCACTGAACTAGATATTTTTCTCAAAAAAAAATCACGAGGGGTAATTGTTGGCTACTTTTTAAAAAAGTCATCTGTAACGGTTCGTTTTACCCACTGTGAGCCCTCAGCTGTGAATAAGAGCATAGCTTCCTGCCCGCGGTCTAATCAGACATCGGGAGGGCAAACGCGCCCCCTAGTGTCACAGTTTCAGATTGCATGTTGCGTTAGATAAGGAAGGTACCTCCAAAGGCAAGAAATCTAATTCTTTAATAGAATTTGAATCCATGAACAGGATTGCTTTCAGCCACTTGCTGGTCTATCCCAACGGAGGGCTTCAGAGAGAAAGAGGCAGAGGGAACAGGGAAGGGTCTGACTCTTTGTCATCGGAGCAATACAAGACTCCTCAACCATTAGATAGAGTGGATCTTTGTCCTTAAAGAGTACAGACTGCAATCCCACCTTCTGGTGTTTCGATGTTTTGATATATTAATGTTCCAGTATTTTGCTGGCATAATGCTACCATTATGGTAATGTAAAAAATCTGAAATGCATCTTGAGATACATTTAGAGAGTTAGACACTGCATTTATTTTCAAGTGGTAAAGTTTACTCATCTGAAAAGTGTTCTTTTATGCCTGTATAACATTCAAGAAGAGAAAGAAAATCAACTGACAGAGAATCTCTTGGAAGAATGAGTCTCCATTTTCTGACTTTAGAAACTTCATTTCTCATATTATCCCAGGAGAAGGAAATGGCAACCTACTCCAGTATTCTTGCCTGGGAAACCCCATGGACAGAGAAGCCTGGCAGGCTATAGTCCATGGGGCAACCAAGAGTTGGATACGACTTAGTGACTATCCCTGCTTTAAACCCCCTAAAGTACTGTTTTCTTGGAACTCTGTATCTCTTGATAGAACTCTAGAATAAAAACACATGCTTATGTGTTTGGAGTTAAAAATTAAGTTGGAAGATAAGGTGGAATTTGTGGAGCTTAATTCCAGAGTACCTTCCTTGGACCAGCCCCAGATGGCACCCCAAGGAAAGGGAAGAAGCCTGGGGCAAAGGTCAGCATTAGACACTTCAGGTGGAAGGTTTCAACACAGATATCCACCTTCCTTAACCATGAGACTGCTCTACACAGAAGTGCAAAGGGAGGTTCCTCCCTCCCCAGAATTCTACAGTGTCCAAATGTAAAATCGTTGTTGTTCCCCGGGCATTCATCTTGTTCCTGTGTAATGTGCAAAACTGAGTTCCATGTGGGGATGGGAGAAGCGTAGTACCCATGGGAGCCTCAGGCACCAAGGGAGGAGATGGTTCTGAGGGTGAAAAACAATGATGGTGTTAGAGGCTGTTGTCAAAATGCTCCTGCATCAAAGCAGCTGCACCGAACTCTCAGAAACCTAGTAAAATACACAGTTACTGAGGCGCCGGGAGGGAACCATGTAGGGGCAGTTTATATTGATTGCAGGCCAAGCAGTGGGAAGAAATGAACTTATCATCTCCTCCTTTTTAAGGGACATGGGATGAGGTGATGTGAGATTGGAGTGGGAACCAACAATTACTGAGCACCTACTATATGCCACTCGCTGCCTCTCATTTAACCTTCAAAACAGCTCTGGGTGGTAGGTAGTATTAGGCGTAGTTTTCAAGAATTGAGAACTGAGAATCAGGTTTAATGGCATGATTTTTTCATGTCCCTATGATGAATTTTCTGAAGTATCCCACAGTAACTCCCTGCAAAGCTGAATCAAAGGTGCGGTCAGCTGTCGTTGCCCAGACATCACTCTCTAAGGACTGTCCATCCTTGCTGGAATGTAATAACGTGGAGAACATTAATTCCACTCCCTCCCCTGCCCCAGCCCCGCACTTTCTCTTAGGAAGAATAGAATAAAATGCTGTAAGAAACAGTCGGTGGACTTCTGGGGGTGAAGTGGAGTTATAACCCCTGGCTCCCAGCCGTTCTTCTGCAATGTGGAGAAGGCAGTGATGAACTCATGACTCTGATTTGCTGAGGTGGTATGCAAGGTTAGAGAGAGCGGAAGTTTGGGACCGTGCAGGAAAGGCGGAGCGGCTGCCACCAGAGGCCGCCCTTCGCTCCTGCCCGCACCCCAGACCCATCCACACCCACCGCGCAGCTCTAGCCCCAGCCTGGTCTCCACCCGCATGTCTTTCATTTCTCCAGTCTTTTTTTTTCTCCCCGCCCTCCCCCCTCCACGCTCACCCGCTCCCGCTCTTCTCTGTGAGGATCATAAGGTAGCAATGAAGGAAACCTCCTGTAACTGCTTTTCCACCGCTAGGCAATTTGTTGTCGTGTCTATCCATGGAGGTCGTTTGACAATTTTATATGACCTTCACTTTGAGTAAATCTTTTCAGTCCTTAATAACAACGTTGCTGGAAATTGTTTCACCAGGGGGGAAATAGCAAGCCCACCATACTAGAATTACAACAGGCCTTGCTTTTTAACTTTTAAAGTGACAGCTAGTTAAAAAGCCAATTTCAGGGTGATCACAAAAATATGCATCTAAATTAATGGGAAAGGTGTTTCATAAGACAAAATCTAGCGTTTTTCCAAATTCCCTTTAAAAACGAAATAATCCAGAATGTTGTAGAAAATAGTTGGATCTTTTCCCCACAGGATAAGAGGAAAGACATAAGTGGGGAGATTGGGAAGAGAGAGGGGATCACACAGAGGGATGGGGTAGAAAAAGAAGTAGGAAGATAAGGAAGATCCAGTGGGAGGAGGGCACAGAGTTTGACCTGAGGAAAAGAAGGTGAAAAAGTGATGAAGAGGAAAGGGAAAGAAAAGAGGCATAATGGTTCCTGCATCACATGCCCGGAATGACCTAAGTGGGTAGAAATTAAAGCCTGGGTGTTAGCACCTTAAGTTTTCCTTGCCTGTGAGGTGGAAGGTGAGGGGAAAATCCAGGGAAAAGAGTCCTAGAGAAACTGCCAGCTCCACCATCTTTCTCGGAGCTCGTCTTCTATTCCCACAGCAGAGGAAACTGCAGAAGAAGGTCCAAGTCTGTTCCCCTCGGAAGGTGGCGGCGCTTCCATCTGCCAGGCTGTCTGCTTGCTTTGCACGTCTCCCCAGATCATATGCTAACAGCACCATCGTCTGCCATCCTGGCACGAGCCCAAGAAGATGCAGCTAAATTAGAAAGTGGAGGAGAGGAGGGGAGCACGGCTTGTTTTCTGCTCTGGAATTTGTGGTAATTCATGAATCACTGCTGCTGTTTAGTTGCTCAGTCGTGTCCGACTCTTTGAGACCCCATGGACTGTAGTCCACCAGGCTCCTCTGATCATGGGATTCTTCAGGCAAGAATGCTGGAGTGGGTTGCCCTTTCCTTCTCCAGGGGATATTGAGGCCTTTGGAGGTCCAGACAATTGTGCTCCTTTAGAAAAGGATTCAAGGGTTTGTGCTGGGCTTGCCCAGTCTCTCCTCATTCCCTTTGACCTGGTTGGTGCGCTTCTGAACATCAGCAGATTTTTGTGGGATAGTCTTGGGATTCAGTTGAAATGAATGCTCCTCCAAGATAAAGCTCTTTAGTTCACCTTTGGTGGTTTGAAGTTCATTCCTTTTTCGATTCAAACAACAAGTATTTGTTGCATGACTTCCACATGCCAGAACAGGAAACAGGGTGGATTGAAAGATCCCTGCTGTCTCACAGAGATTCTCTTCTCACAGGGCAGGACAGGTGGTAACCAGCGAAATAAACAAGAAATCTATCAACAAGTAACATGAGCTACACTGAGAATTACAATAAGTCGCCGTAATAGTGAGTGAATGGGTGGTCTTCTGGCACAGGTCGTCTGAGCTGGTGACATCACTCAGAGTACCAGAGGCCCCTGCCTTGCCAAGATATGAGGGGACACATTGCAAGCTGATGCAAAGGCCCCAGCCCAGGACTAACCTTGGAACATTTGAGGAACAGAGCCCAGTGAATGAACAGAGAGGTGTGGGATGTGTTGGAAAGACAGTGGAGGGTAGGGGGGATCATTGAGGCTTTTCTGACTCAAAAGAAGGAATTTGGAATTTTTTTCCAAGTGCAGTTGGAAATCATTGGAAAGCTTTCAGCTTAGGGATAATTTGATCTGGTTCTATATTGGCTCAGATGATAAAGAATTTGCCTGCAATGCAGATTCAGTCCCTTGGTTGGGAAGATCCCCTGGAAGAGGGCATGCAACCCACTCCAGAATTCTTACATGGGAAATCCCATGGACAGAAGGGCCTCATGGGCTACAGCCCATAGGGTTGCGAAAGAGTTGAACATGACTTGAGTGACTAACACATGCACACATGTATTTTTAAAAGGTCACTAGTGGGTTTGTAAAGAGGGAAGAAGTCTAGGATCAGGGTGGTTACCACAATGGTAAAACAGAAATTCATGGTGGACCAGACTTGATGGTGGTGGAGTTTAAGAAGTAGAGATGTGAAGAGAATGGATTAGGATGCACTGTGAATGTAGCATCAAAGGCCCTGAGGAAGATGAAAGAAAGAGACCCGGGAACATCCCTAGATTTTTTGGCTTAAGTAACCAAGCGGATTGTGTTGCCCTTTTCTGAGACGGGGTGCTTGAAAGAGGAGCCAGTCTGGATTTGGTAAGGTAGAGTCAAGAACTCTTCTTCTGAGCAAGTTAATTTGAGATGCCTGTGAAACCATTCAAGTCTTCATCTAGAGTTCTGGGCAGAGGTCAGGGCTGAAAATGCCAATTTGGGGAGCCACTGGGCTGTAGGGAGAATCCCCTAGTGTTGTTTTTTAAATTGCTATTGCATTTGTCTTCCTCTGCTTCCCTGGTGGCTCAGATGGTAAAGAATCTGCCTGCAATGCAGGAGACCTGGGTTCGATCCCTGGGTCCGGAAGATCCCCTGAAGGAGGAAAAGGCAACCCACTCTAGTATTCCTGACTGGAGAATTCTATAGACAGAGGAGCCTGGCAGGCTACAGTCCATAGGGTCACAAAGAGCTGGATACGATTGAGCAACTAATTCTTTCCTTCCTTTTTGTCTTCCTCTGCCCACATTCTCTTCTCCTAAGACCATGCAGCCTTCTTTTCTTGATCTACAGGCTTTTTCTTTGTATGTATGACAACCTAGGCTGACCAAAGTCCTTATTGACCCTGATCATTTTTCCATGTTGGAAAGATGGGAATAGGATCACGTTCCCATCTATTCCCATCACCCTCCACTATCCCCAGTTATACACACACACACACACACACACACACACTTCTGGATCTTACAGCATGTATATGTAAATACAAGTGAAGGAAAGCTCATTGAATTGAGCAGTTGGGGAGGCTTCCAAAATATCAATATCAAAAGATAATATCAATTTTTAATGACCTTTACTGGTGGCTCAGACGGTAAAGAATCTGCCTGCAATGTGGGAGACTCGGGTTTGACCCCTGGGTAGGGAAGATCTCTTGGAGAAGGGAATGGTAACCCACTCTAGTATTCTTTCCTGAAGAACTCCATGGACAGAGAAGCCTGATAGGCTACAGTCCATGAGGTAACGAAGAGTCAGACATGCCTGAGCAACTAACAGACCCACACCCTATTTCTCTGATGGAAAAACTGAACTGCAGGTGGATCTAGGTGTTCATGTACAGCTTATCAGGGTAGAGGCAGAAACTAAGCCCCGTTCTGTATATCATTTGCTGGACAGCAGAGCTAGAGAGACATGGTAACACACCTAGGTGTCCTTTCCTCCACAGCCTGAACCTGATACCTGCAAATACTCTGCCTGTTGCTCTCACTGGGACCAGAGGAACCAGGAATGAACTGTGACTCCAGAGCCCAGGACTGAGCTCTAGCTCTGACCCTGAGATCCAAAAGAGAGAAGGAAAATGATTATTGAGGATTTTTATGTGGCAAAACTGTGCCAATGCTCTTCAGGTTTAAGTCTTAATTTTAACAGCAATCCTGTGAAGTGATTCCTATTATGCCCATTTTACAGATGAAGAAACAAGGGCTCAGATGGGTGCAGTGATTTCTTGGTGTTTGAGAATCAAGCCCTGATCTATTGGAAACTATTGTCCTGTATTGCTCCACCTTGTCATGTACCCAAGGGCCAGATATTTAACCTCTCTGCCCCAGAGTGTCTTCATTTATTAAATGGAACATGAAATTTTTTTACGAGGTCATCTAACTCTGATATTCTGGATTGTAAATGCATTTGAATGCTTAATTTTCCACTTTTCTAAGCAAGAGTTTTGAATCATATTGTGAGTGACGTGCTTTAGCCAGAGTGTGACTTTCACCCTTTCACTTCAAGAGGGGATAATTGACCTCGCTTGTGGAGTGGATTTGTTACCCTGACAACCAGGACACTGGGATGCAGAAAGGATACTGACATAGCTTCTTTGTTCCCCTTGTTTATAGCTCTTGGTTTCTTCTTCTTTTTCTTTTTCTCTGGAAAATGCTCCTCATTTTCTAAATCCTTGTGCTTTGAAGACCAATTTTGCCAGAGAACTGTCAAAGGAGACATGGGGTTAACTACAGAATTGATTCTGTTCACTTTGAGCTGCAGTAGCCTGACTGTCACCCCAGACCTTGTCATCCTGGTGAGAGCAGAGGTTTGGCATTCTGGGATCACCACTTCCTTTGCCAACAGCAAAGGGTTCTTTCTTAACTGATGTTTGCCTGTCTGGATCCTGAGAAGCATTCTGACAGTAGAAAGGAAAGGCAGCACCTGGCTGGCAGCATGATGTTTTGGTCAAAATCTATCTTCACTGCAGAAATTCTCATGGTGTTTTTATCCCATCCCTTTGGGTGGTTGTCCATTTATAACATGTTTTAAAACTTTAGCAAGGCAAATCTTCTTAGTGTTTTGACAATTATCTATTCATGAAGAATTGTTATTATTAATTTTGTATAAAATATATCATGAATGGGGGTTGGATTTTGTAAAGTACCTTTGCTGTATCTATTAGTATGTTCATATGATTTTTCTTCTCTAGACTGATATGCTGGGTTCCTTCCATTCATTGATTTTGGAGGATACACAAAGCTAGAGTTTTGAACTAGCCTTGTATACCCAGGATAAATTCCACTTGGTATTATCTATACCATTATAAAAGAACGGCATAAAATTCTTTTCATATAGTGTTGGCTTCAATTTACTAATAATTCTTTAAAGATTTTTCCTTCTGTGTTCATGGGAGATACTAGTTTTGTTTTCTTGTGAAGTCTTTGGTTTTGGTATTGAGATAGTGCTGTCCTCACGGAATGAGTTAGGAAGTGTTCCCTGTGCCTCTCTTTTCTGGGAAAGATGCTAAGGGAATCGATACAATTTCTTCCTTAAATGTTTGATAAAAGTCATCAGTGAAACCATCTGGGCCTAATGCTTTCAGTTTTAGAAGGTTATTAGTGATCCACTTATTTTCTTTAATAGAGAAAAACCTGTACAGATTATATATTCTCTTTGTGTGAGTCTTGGTAGAAAAGAGTTTCAGAAAAAAAGACCTGCATCTTCAAGGAATCGACCCATTTTATCTAAGTTATCAAATTTGTAGGCATAGGTTTGTTCATTATATTCCTTTATTGCTCATACATCCATGGGAGGTATAGTGATAGCCCTGCTTTCATTTCTGATATTAGTAATTTCTATTTTCTCTCTTTTTCTCTTTACTAGCTTGCCAGAGGTGTATCCATTTTTATTGATCTTCTCAAACAATTGGCTTTCGGTTTTGCTGATTTTCTCTGTTGCTTTCCTGCTTTCAATTTCATTTATTTCTATTCTAATTGCAATCTGCTTCCCAGTGCAGGAAACTTAAGAGCTAGGGGTCTGATCCCTGGGTCAGGAAGATCCCTTGGAGGAGGGCATGGCAACCCACTCCAGTATTCTTGCCTGGAGAATCCCATGGATACGGAATCCTGGTGGGCCACAGTCCATAGGGCCGTAAAGAGTTAGACATGACTGAAGTTACTGAGCACGCATGCATACACAGTGTAAGCTTACATTACTGGTTTTAGATCTTTCTTCTTTTGTAATAAATGTATTAAATGCTATAAACTTCCCTTTTTGCACTGCTTTCTTTGTACATGATAAATTTTGATAAGTTGTGTTTTCAATTAGTTTAAATGTTTAAAATCTTCTCTTGAGACTTCTTTGACACATGTGGTATTTAGAAGTGTATTGTTTAGTCTCCAAATATTTTAGAATTTTTCAGCAATCTTTTTGTTATTGATTTCTAGTTTACTTCCACTGTGGTTTGAGAGCATACTTCGGTTTCTCTCTCTTTTTTTTTTTTAATTTGTTAAGGTGTGACATGAAAGCAACCTATGTCCATCGACAGATGAATGGGTAAGGAAGATGTGGTATATATATACACAATGGAATGTTGCTGCTGCTAAGTACTCAGTCATAAAAAGAATGAAATAATGCCATTTGCAGCAATGTGAATGGACCTAGAGATGATCATACTAAGTGAAGTAAGTCAGACGAAGACAAATATTGTATGATACTGCTTATATGTGGACTCCAAAAAAAAATGATACACGAGAACTTATTTACAAAACAGAAATAAACTCATGGACATATAAAACAAATTTATGGTACCAAAGGGGAAAAGGAGGGAGGGATAAATTAGGAGTTTGAAATTATCATTAACTATTGTATATAAAATAGGTAACAAGGATCTACTTACTGTATAGCACAGGGAATTATAGTCAGTATCTTGTAATAACCTATAATGGAAAAAGAATCTTAAAAAGAATATATAGTTTTCTCTTGATTAGTATTAACGTGGTGTATCTTTCTCCATTTCTTGGATTTTAAAAACTATTGTATCAAATCTATCACTAGTGAAATTATTACTTTGAAGAATGTAACCACTCTGGCAAAAGGCAGGATAGTAAGCCATTTTCAGTCATTCACACCTTAGTATAAGTCAGTATACAATCTCCTGTCAGTAAACAGATAAGGACAATTTAATGTGGAAGGAAATGGAGAAGCTGTAAGAGATGATGAGTCAGTAGCTGAGAAACGGAGATAGAAGCCCTACAGAGAGAAAGGAGAGGTAGGCAGAGGTAAAAGGCAAATCTTGTGCTCCTTAAGATTTTTGCTCAAGGCTGATAGTGCGTGAATGTGTAGAAGCTTTCCTTTCTAGGTGAATTCATCAGTAGCTGTGTACTGAGTGTGGACCTGGATATGGAGCAGGAGCTAGGAACACACGAGGGCTCCCAGGAACAACCTAGTGACCACCTAGTGGATCCATACAGTCTGTCTTAGAATTTGCTGTGGTTTTGCTCTCTAGGTATATGAAATTGAAGGGAAAACAAAATTAATTTACAGGCTTATTCCCCAAGGTTCCTTTTTTGCTTCCTTCCTTAAGCCACATCATCTCAAACCCTGTTTACTTGGACTGCATCAAGGTAGCCTAGTGTTCCCAGTTATGCTCAACTCCAGGAAGTAGGATGTTCTTTCAAAGCCCACTTCCTGTCAGAGTGTCTCAGTCTTGAGAGGATCTGTCCACGCAAGACTAGCCCTTCAGCCAAGCTGAGTATGTGATGTGTCTTGATGGTGTGATTTGAGCAGCACCCACAGGGTTCCCACATTCAAAAAGTTTCTTCCCTATTCATGCCTAAAATCCTATCTTTGATGATTCATACCTGGTGCCTGGAAGGGGAAGACACCTGGCTCTTTACTTCCTAATTTTGCCTGGCAGTGGCCCAGGATTAGGGTCATAAAGGGAATTCTGAGTGTATGAACTGGAGTGTCTTGCAACTTCTTGTAATGCTGACAAAATTCAGTATGAAGTCTCAAGGCTTTGGGGCAGGGGAGGAAAATCAAAGAGGCTTTCAGTGATTATTTCTTAGGAAGCAGGATAACAGCAATGGGCTGGGTTTGACCAAACTTAGGCTAGATCATGGCGTTCACATGACCCATTGTATATCCTTGTTTATATTCAGGTCATGTAAAAGCATGTGAAATAAGATTGCATGTTGGCATCTATTCCACTCTGTCTTGATTGGACTACGTTTATTATATGGTAGTGATGTGGTAGCTTGACCAAAGCTTTGCTGAGTACAAATAACCACTTACTCTAATCTCCCTTCTTTCCATTTATATCCCATTCTTAGTTTTTATTTATTTATTTATTTATTATATTATCGGCTGTACCAAGTAGCAGGCAGAATCTTATTTCTGTGACCAGGGATTGAACTTGTGCCTGCTGCATTGGCACAGACTCTTAATTACTGGATTTTCAGGGAAGTCCCTTAAAAAAAATTTTTTTTAATCTTATCTTCCATTCTTCTCCACTCTTCTCTCAACCAGTTAACATCCACATACCCACAGCGCTCTCCACACCATTTTACTTTCTGAGCATGACTGCATGTGGACCTTTATGGGCATCAAATGTGGACCCATTTTTATCTCCCTTGGGTAAAGCCCTACCTGTAACTGCAGGCTTACTGGAGCCTCCTAAGTAACCTCTTCAGGCTCTGCTCCCTTCAGTCCTCACACTTACATGTGATGGTCCATCTGAGAAAGTCTGTAATTCAGTGGGGCAAAATGGAAACATCCTGGACACGGGCCAGAGGTTTGAGCTTGAACTCCTGTTCTATCATTTTCCGCTTGTAGATGATTCCGTAAGATAAATGGTACTTAGCCAGTTCTACCTTAGTAATAAGATCTGACTATGTGGAGGCAAAAATGTGACATGTTAACCAATGTTCAGAGAAGAATTATTCACAATAACCCAAAGGTGGAAACAACCCAGATGTGTATTAACATATGAATGGATAAAGAAAATGTGGTATATTCACACTGGAATATTATTCAGCCATGAAACGGAATGGAATTCGGACACACGCCACAACATGGATGAACCTTGAAAACAGGCTAAGTTGCAGATGCCCGATACGAAAGGACAATTATTGTATGATTGCATTTATATAAAATACCTAGAATAGGCAAACTCCCGGAGACCAAGTGAATTAGACACTAGATGTTAGTGGAGATTGGGTGAAATAGAGAGCGGGGAGTTATCGCTTAATAGGCTCAGAGTTTCTGCTTAGAGTGATGAAAAATTATGGAAGTAGTGGTGATAGTTGTATAATTTGTAACTGTCACTAATGCCCCCAAAATGGTTCAAATGGTTCAAATGGCAGATTTTATATTACATGTATTTTGCCACAATAAAAGATAGTAAAAAGAACAAACCCAAAACCTGGGAGTTTACTAATAAAACCATTGATGTGACTCAAGATTCCTGGCATGGGAAGAGACCCATAGAGGTAGGAAAAGAGTAAAAACTCAGGAAAAACAAGTATTAAGGCCTAAAGTCAAGCAAACATGGCTTGTTTAGGAATGGCAACTTAGATAAAGTGAAGTTACCAGGAGTGGGGAGGCAGATACAGCTGGTGAGTAGAGGCCAGATCAGGAAAAGCCTCTGTCTTGTGCAAAAGAGAGTCAACCCAACCCAGGGAAGGGTTTTTAAGCAGAAAGGAACATACATGTATCAGCTTTGCTCATGGGAAAAATCACTCCAGCAAGGATGGGGGATTATTGTACAAGAACACCATTAACG
Source organism: Ovis aries (assembly GCF_016772045.2). Lineage (NCBI taxonomy): Eukaryota > Metazoa > Chordata > Mammalia > Artiodactyla > Bovidae > Ovis > Ovis aries. The sequence continues at coordinate 264,745 of NC_056076.1, forward strand.
GGACTATTTCCCTAGTGGTCCAGTGGCTAAGAATCCACCTTGCAATGCAGGAGGCACGGGTGCGATCCCTGGTTGGGGAACTAAAATCCCACCTGCCGAGAAGTGGCTAAGCCTGTGCGCCACAACTACTGAAGCCCAAGTGCTTTGGAGCCTGCGTGACACAACTGGGGAGTCCATGTGCCCCAACAAAAGACCCTGCATGATGCAGTAAAGAGCCTGCGTGCCACCACTGAGCCCTGACGTGGCCAAATGAATGACTGAATTAACAAAAGGACAACACTGAAACCAGAGTCAACCTCTGGGTTAGGCTGGAGTGGAGGTGCACACCTAGTCTGCGCTGTAAACAGGTACAGAGCCCCTGAGAGCCAGCTGGAGTGACAGGAGACCCAGCAGTTTCTCTTGGTTGTCTTACCCGCCTTCAGTTCAGTTCAGTCGCTCAGTTGTGTCTGACTCTTTGCGACCCCATGGACTCCAGCACACCAGGCCTTCCGATTCATCACCAACTCCCGGAGCTTACTCAGATTCATGTCCATTGAGTCGGTGATGCCATCCAACCATCTCATCCTCTGTCGTCCCTTTCTCCTGCCTGAAATCTTTCCCAGCATCAGGGTCTTTTCCAATGAGTCAGCTCTTGGCATCAAGTGGCCAAAATATTCGAGCTTCAGCTTCAACATCAGTCCTAATGAACATTCAGGACTGATTTTCTTTAGGATGGACTGGTTGGATCTCCTTGCAGTCCAAAGGACTCTCAAGAGTCTTTTCCAACACCACAGTTCAAAAGTATCAATTCTTCAGCACTCAGCTTTCTTTATAGTCCAACTCTCACATCCATACACGACTACTGGAAAAACCATAGCCTTGACTAGCTGGACCTTTGTTGACAAAGTAATGTCTCTGCTTTTTAATATGCTGTCTAGGTTGGCCATAACTTTTCTTCCAAGGAGTAAGCGTCTTTTAATTTCATGGCTGGAGTCACCATCTGCAGTGATTTTGGAGCCCCCCAAAATAAAGTCTGCCACTGTTTCCACTGTTCAGTTCAGTTCAGTCGCTCAGTCGTGTCCAACTCTTTGCGACCCCATGAATCACAGCACACCAGGCCTCCCTGTCCATTACCAACTCCCGGAGTTCACTCAGAGTCACATCCATCAAGTCAGTGATGCCATCCAGCTATTTCATCCTCTGTCGTCCCCTTCTCCTCCTGCCCCCAATCCCTCCCAGCATCAGTCTTTTCCAATGAGTCAACTCTTCACATGAGGTGGCCAAAGTACTGGAGCTTCAGCTTTAGCATCATTCCTTCCAAAGAAATCCCAGGGCTGATCTACTTCAGAATGGACTGGTTGGATCTCCTTGCAGTCCAAGGGACTCTCAAGAGTTTTCTCCAGCACCACAGTTCAAAAGCATCAATTCTTCGGCGCTCAGCCTTCTTCACAGTCCAACTCTCACATCCATACATGACCACAGGAAAAGCCATAGCTTTGACTAGATGGACCTTTGTTGGCAAAATAATGTCTCTGCTTTTGAATATGCTATCTAGGTTGGTCATAACTTTTCTTCCAAGGAGTAAGCGTCTTTTAATTTCATGGCTGCAATCACCATCTGCAGTGATTTTGGAGCCCCCCAAAAATAAAGTCTGACACTGTTTCCACTGTTTCCCCATCTATTTCCCATGAAGTGATGGGACCAAATACCGTGATCTTTGTTTTCTGAATGTTGAGCTTTAAGCCAACTTTTTCACTCTCCTCTTTCACTTTCATCAAGAGGCTCTTTAGTTGTTCTTCACTTTCTGCCATAAAGGTGGTGTCATCTGTATATATATCTGAGGTTATTGATATTTCTCCTGGCAATCTTGATTCCAGCTTGTGCTTCATCCAGCCCAGTGTTTCTCATGATGTATTCTGCCCACCTTCACACAAGCTTTATCAGCTATAACAGGAGCCCAAGTGTGTCTTGCACTGGGCTCAGCCTCATACCAAGTCCCTCAAGTGAGAGAACAACCTTGTGGAATGTAAGTCCAGTAACACGACAGCTGGTTGACCCCTGGAAACTCTCACCTAAATGTCCATCTTCCTGCCAAGGTCATCTCAGGGTGAACACCCCAAGAAGGGAAATGAAAGAGGGGTGCTTTCCTTCAAGCTGAGAAGATTCTGATTGCTTCACTTGTGCCTGTCCTATTTCTCTTACCCAGACTGAGTGAGCCTCTCTCAGCTCAGAAAGAATGCACTTTCTCCTGCTGGGTTTCGTCTCATTGCCCATTCCCCATCCCCACTGCCCTGAAGGCTGTGTGGGGGCCCAGATTCTCACGGCGCTGCCCCACTGCCCATGGCTCCTCACTAGCACTGCTGCTCAGTTGGAGGCTCTGCTTTAAACCCACAAAGCCTACCTTCTGTCTGCTCCCAGGAATGGCTCCCGGGCAGCCTCCTGGCTTTGAGACCCTGAAACTTGGTGTTGGGCATGCTGGTGCTCCAACTCTGTGTTCAGTGACCTCCTGTTGGTAGCTTGAAATCAGCCATGTTGAAGTATTTATGATGCTAAACTCAGCCACTCTGCACTGGTGTCAAATAGAATCTCAGAGACAAAGTTTTGGGTGAAGTAGAAAATTATAGCTTTATTGCTTCACCTGGCAAAGGGGGACACAGCAGGCTCATGACCTGAAAAATCTGTGTGTCCCTACCTGGGAGGATTTGGTGAGGAGTTTTATAGCAATGATACAAGGGCAGGGTTGTTGATAAGGATCAGGCTTTGTGCAGGGTCCAAGTTCCTTTGATCTGGCCTCAGAGGATCCCCTGATGAGCTTTTTGATTCCTGAGGTTATCAAACTGTGACCTTCTCTCTGGCATGAAGACTGCTTCAAATAGTCAACATCTCCTGTTTGTTAGGGGAGAACATCTCCTTCTAGTTCTGCAGAAGAGCTCAAAGATATTGCTAAGTGTATCCCTTAGGGTGGAACTGGGATTCTATACCAAGGCTGCACTATTGTTTCTTGGCCTCTCCTCCCTTGTCTCTGCAGCCTCTCCCTTCCCTGATTAGCAGCTATTTGAACCTTCCCTGTGGGATTCAGGGAAGGTCATTGAGGCTAGGTCTTCCCTGATAGCTCAGTTGGTAAAGAATCTTCCTTGAATGCAGGAGACCCCCGGTTCAATTTGTGGGTCAGGAAGATCTGGTGGAGAAAGGATAGGCTACCCACTCCAGTATTCTTGGGCTTCCCTTGTGGCTCAGCTGGTAAAGAATCCGCCTGCAATGTGGGAGATCTGGGTTTGATCCCTGGGTTGGGAAGATCACCTGGAGAAGGGAAAAGCTACCCACTCCAGTATTCTGGCCTGGAGAATTCCATGGACTGTATAATCCATGGGATCTCAAAGAGTCGGACATGACTGAGCAACTTTCACTTTCATGGAGGCTGAAGCCTATTTCCTACAAACAAGAAAGGAGGACACAGAAAGTTTTTTATGCCCAGGAGCACCACAGGGTTCTGCTCAGTTTTATTTATACTGCAGAAATCTATAAACACCAAGAATTAAAGCTTTTCTTTCTGAAGAATCAGTTGTTTCTATCAATATACCTCTAATTGGGCTTCTGGTTCTTTTAGAAGAATTAACAAACAAATAGATGGAACTGGAGGCATTAGGGCTTTGTTCCCTCGGAGATCTTCTTGGTCCCCATCATCTCCAAAAGCAGGAGGCAGGACTCAGTAATGATTTTAAGCTTCTTGTTGAAACCATGTAGTGAGGTGAATTGGGAGAGGCTGGCTCAGCTCAGGAAGACTGGATCAGTACTTCCAATAAATATTCAGGACTGATTTCCTTTAGGATTATTTGGTTTGATCTCCATGAAGTCCAAGGGACTCTCCAAGAGTCTCCTCCAACACCACAATTCAAAAGCATCAATTCTTCGGCACTCAGGTTTCTTTATGGTCCAACTCTTGAATCTATACATGACTACTGGAAAAACCATAGCTTTTACTAGATGGATCTGGTTGGCAAAGTAATGTCTCTGCTTTTTAATTTCTGTCTAGGTTGGTCATAGCTTTCATTCCAAGGAGCAAGTGTCTTTTAATTTCACGGCAGCAGTCACCATCTGCAGTGATTTTGAAGCCCAGGAAAATAAGGTCTGTTACTGTTTCCATTCTTTCCCATCTATTTGTCATGAAGTGATGGATGATTTTAGGAACAGATTTTATGATCTCAATCCTTGCATCTCCTCATATCTAGAGAAGCACTAAATTCCTTCATGGTGACATCAGATCCTCATAACTAGCAAAAATCCTTTTGTAAAATGAGTACTTAATGGTACTGAACTCCCCCTTCACCAAAACCTTATATATTGACATCCTCCCACTACGTCTTTGGAGCAGCCTCCCAGAGTTATCTGAGATACTGCCTCTTTGGCTGCAATCCTCATTTTGCCCCCAATAAAACTTAACAACTCTTCAAGCTGTACATCTTTTTTGGTTGACATCCCTAAGCTGAGGCTCTTATCGGCCTCCTGAATGAAAGTTGAGTTCTTCACAGGAGGGTGTTTGTGTGTGTTTTCCAGTGATGAGATCCTACTTACAGTTCTCCACCCACAGCCTCTCTGACCTTGTTCTTGAGGCACAAATGCAAGAGATGGTGCCTTCCTCCCAGGGCACATGGACACACCTTCTCCAAGCCCTTCCTGCAGGAGGTCAGACACATCTGATCTACTAGCTGTGAAGCTAAAGGCTGTCTTCCATTAATATCTCTGGTTCCACTGGGAAACCCTAAAAGGTGTTAGAGGACAGAAAGAAGAATGCTGTAATCAGCTTAGTTTTACTGTGTTCAAGTTGACAGGGTTTTGATATGTTTGAGACCGTATACAGGATTACTAAATAAAAAAAGACTGAGTGCAGAAGTATTGATGCTTTTCAATCGTGGTGCTGGAGAAGTTCTTGAGAGTCCCTTGGACAGCAAAGAGGTCAAACTGGTCAGTCCTAAAGGGCATCAACCCTGAATATTCATTGGAAGGACTGATGCTAAAGGTCCAATACTTTAGCCACGTTATGCGAAGGGCCAACTCATTGGAAAAGACCCTGATGCTGGGAAAGATTGAAGGCAAAAGGAGAAGAGGGTGGCAGAGAAAGAGATGGTTAGATAGCATCACTGACTCAACAGGCATGAGTTTGAGCAAACTCCAAGAGATTGTGGAGGATAGGGAAGCCTGGCATGCTGCCGTCCATGGGGTCGCAAAAGGTTGGACATGACTTGGTGACTGAAAGACAAACCCCTCACCGCTCCCAGAAGGAATAAATCCTGCCAATACCTTGATCTCAGACTTTCAGCCTTTAGAACTGGGAGACAATAAATTCTGTTGCTTAAGTTGCCCAGTCAGTGGTAGTTTTAGCTGTAGTAAACTAATACACTCCCCTGATAAATTTACTTTTCTTTTGTGCCACATCAGGGTTTGCAGATAAGCAAAACTGTCTTGGTTCACTAAAACCTCAGAATTTTTTCTTTATTATGTAAAGTGAAGGGAAACTAAAATACTCTAGTTCCATCCAAAATTAGAACTAGTTCCCCACAAGTTAGAAATGTTTAAAAACTTTTGTAATAAAGATAAAACAACTTGCATGCATGCTCAGTCTTTCAACTTGTTGGGATCCTATGGACTATAGCCTGTCAGGCTCCCCTGTCTATGGGATTTTTCAGGCAAGAATACTAGAGTGGGTTGCCATTTCCTCCTCCAGGGGATCTTTCCCATCAGGGATCGAACCTGCATCTCCTGCATTGGCAGGCAGGTTCCTTACCACTGAGCCACCACGGAAGCCTTAAGACATATTAAACTCTTTATACATTGTTCCCAAGGTTCTTTTCACATTTGTTAACACATATATTTTCACATAGACTCACAGTCCATGCGCTTTCTTGGCTTCTGTGTTTTTAACATTATTTGATAGAAATATTTCTAGTTAGTGATGATATTCATATTTTTATTTAAGTAGCTACATATTATTTTTTAAAAAGATGGTATTAGCTCAGATGGCAAAGGATCTGCCTGCAATGCTGGAGACCTGGGTTCGATCCCTGGGCCGAGGTTGTTTTATTAAATAAGTGAGCAACTAACACGTATTATTTTTATGCCTTTCACTTATTTTTAGCTGTTTGTTACTTTCTAATTTGTCACTCTGAATGTTTTTGTATAATTTATTTTTACCCCACTTGAACTGTTTCCTTGAGGTGTATACCAAGAAGAAAAAGTCCTGGATGAGACACTTTTGTAGGCGCGGAGCCGGCTCCAGGGCGTTCGGCGCGGAGCCGGGAGCCACAGCTTCCCGGCCTGGAGCTCGGCTGGGCTGGTGACCCGAGAAGAGGCAGAGGCGATATGGAAGTGTAAGTGGTTCGCCGGCGTGTAGCCGGCTTTGGGCTGACGCTCACAGCTCCGGACGTCTCGACCTTGGGAGCCGGGGGACATGGGCCTGGGGCGACCCCTCGTCACGGCACGCCGGGAGGAAGGGGCTCCCGCTCTGGCCCGCTGACCTTCGCGCCCACTCCCACCGCGTGCCCAGGTCACGGGGCTGTGTGCCAGTTGGCCCAGCTGCCTTTAAGTGCCTGTTCCCTCCTTCATCCACTCACTCTTGTTGCAGGGGGCCACCGTGGGCAGCCAGGCTCAGTGTCAGAACCGGGACTGAGGTATAAAGCCCTGAGTCCAGCCTGGAGGTACCAGGAGGAAAGATGGGTAAATCCTGGGGTGGAGCTTTGTTTAGGGGCCCTGGGCTCCTGGGAAGGCCTTAGTCAGAAGAAGTACTCTCTGAGTTTGATGGAAAGTTTGTGTGTTTAGCCGTGTGTGTGTGTGTGTGTGTGTGTGTGTGTGTGTGTGTGTGTGTGTAGGCTAAAAGCCATTCTAACAATTTTAACTCCGCATAGCCTTTTCCGTGTCTGCTCATTGTTCCACGTGCAAATGGAAGTTTTTGAATCTATTGTGTAATGAATGTTTCCATGGTTGACATTAGTTTATTTTGTTGTTTAGTCGCTCAGTCGTATCTGACTCTTTGCAACGCCATGGACTGCAGCACACCAGGTTTCCCTGCCCATCACCATCTCCCGGCGTTTGCTCAAACTCATGTCCATTGAGTCGGTGATGCTATCCTACCACTTTGTCCTCTGTCGTCCCTTTCTCCTGCCTTCAGTCTTTTTCAGTATCCAGATTTTTTTAAAAGAGTTGGCCCTTCACATCAGGTGGCCAAAGTATTGGAGCCTCAGCATCAGCATCAGTCCTTCCAATGAATATTCAGGGTTGATTTCCTTTATGTTAACTTATAGACATCCCCATATTGTGTTTTCTTTGGCACGGATTAATACTTATATTTTCCTTTATGTTTTTGTGCCTCATGTTTAATGTCTACATGTACTAGTGTTTTTCAGGCTTAAAAAAAAGCACAGTAGGTATATGTAAATGAAAGCTTCGTAAGACAATACCATACACTATGATACTCTCTTCTCTTTTATTAAAATAGAACATTCAGTTCAGTTCAGTCGCTCAGTCGTGTCCGACTCTTTGCGACCCCATGAATCATAACACGCCAGGCCTCCCTGTCCATCACCATCTCACGGAGTTCACTCAGACTCACGTCCATCGAGTCAGTGATGCCATCCAGCCATCTCATCCTCTGTCATCCCCTTCTCCTCCTGCCCCCAATCCCTCCCAGCATCAGAGTCTTTTCCAATGAGTCATCTCTTCGCATGAGGTGGCCAAAGTACTGGAGCTTCAGCTTTAGCATCATTCCTTCCAAAGAAATCCCAGGGCTGATCTACTTCAGAATGGACTGGTTGGATCTCCCTGCAGTCCAAGGGACTCTCAAGAGTCTTCTCCAACACCACAGTTGAAAAGCATCAATTCTTCAGCGCTCAGCCTTCTTCACAGTCCAACTCTCACATCCGTACATGACCACAGGAAAAACCATAGCCTTGACTAGATGGACCTTAGTCGGCAAAGCAATGTCTCTACTTTTGAATATACTATCTAGGTTGGTCATAACTTTTCTTCCAAGGAGTAAGCGTCTTTTAATTTCATGGCTGCAGTCACCATCTGCAGTGATTTTGGAGCCCCCAAAATAAAAGTCTGATACTGTTTCCACTGTTTCCCCCATCTATTTCCCATGAAGTGATGGGACCAGATGCCATGATCTTCGTCTTCTGAATGTTTTGCAATCCACTAATGTGGTTTAATATGAAACTTGAAAAAACATGCAGATATATTACTCTAGTCCAACCCATTATAAGTTTTTCCCTCTTCACTAAGCATTTCCCGTCAGCATACAAACCTGGTTTGTTTGTTTGTTTGTTTAAGTAAGGGTCAGTTTTATTCTTATCATTTCCAACATTAAAATCGCACTATACAATAAAAAAATTCTATAAAATCACATTTTACTGCAATTTCCTAATGAAGAAATATCCCTTCCAGAGCTTTCCCCACAAGCTTTCAGCCCCCAGAGCAGGTTTCCTGTCAGAAGGCAGCTATTGCTTCATCCTGAGAAGGCAATGGCAACCCACTCCACTACTCTTGCCTGGAAAATCCCATGGACGGAGGAGCCTGGTGGGCTGTAGTCCATGGGGTCACGAAGAGTCAGACACTTACTGAGCGACTTCACTTTCACTTTTCACTTTCCGGCATTGGAGAAGGAAATGGCAACCCACTCCAGTGTTCTTGCCTGGAGAATCCCAGGGACGGCAGAGCCTGGTGGGCTGCCGTCTATGGGGTCGCACGGAGTCGGACACGACTGAAGCGACTTAGCAGCAGTCTATGTTCCGTATTACCGTTATTCTCTAGACAAATTGAGCTGATCTGTGGTTTCACCAGAACTAAAAACTAACTGTGCAGGTTTTTCCATAATCTTCAGGTCATTTAGTTTCGTGATTTTAAAATTACTTTTCCTAACTTAAAAACTTCTCCGAGACTGACAGTTGCTGCTTTTCACTTATAACACTACCCGGGAGGGGGCTCTAGGCACTTTGAAAGCATCATTTATTTTCATCTTTGAGCTGTGGAGCAATAGGCAACCAGTACTAGCTCCCTGTGGTCCCCCTGAGCGCCCGGCGCCTCCCCTCCCTCGGCCGGTTCCCTCACATGGCTCCCGCCAGCCCTGGGTTAGTTTTCGAACGCGCCCTCCAGGGGTCAGTCAGTGCAGGCTCGGCGGCGGGCTCCGGCTTCCCACAATGCACCGGGCGCTGGGGTCCGGAGGTGACCGAGCTGCGGCTGCGGCGGCCGAGCCCCGAGGGTTTGCGGGCGGCCTAGGGGCGTGGCGTCCAGGGGGCGGGGTGCTATGGGGGCGGGGCCAGAGCCGCAGCTCTGTCCTCGGTCGCCCACCGCTGCTCTTCTGCGGGCAGTGCCCGGGCTCCAGTCGCGTGGTTCTCGGCCTCAGAGACCTGTCTACCTGGCGCTGTAGCAAGGTAGTGGGGGGCTCTTCCGGGCCATCCTGTATTTTTCTTGGTGGTGGAGTGGGCTGTGAAATCTTAGCTGTTACCAACCGGAGAAGGCCTAACTTAGATAAAATTTAGGGATGGAGCAACCAGTTTCGCTCAGAATAATTTATTTAAAACTTCTGTTTCTATCCCATTTTCCCGGTGCCCTCCAATCTCCACTGGGCTTTGGGAAGCCTGATTTGGGGTGACCGTGCCAGGGTAATTTCAAGCTCTAGGTTCATCTCTCTTGCCTTATGGAGTGATGCTAACTAGCAGGTGGGTTTGGAAAGCGTGAGAACTTTTATGGATGTAGGCTGGTTTCTTCAGATGTGTGCCTATGTAAAAACTCTGGAAAAATTAGATGTATTTGGTGTGGGTAGGGATCCTGAGTCCTCGCTGTTTCAAGGAGTTAAGAGGTGCCTGTCTTGTGCCCGTCTCCGCCACCATGGAGCCACCAGGAGGTAGCAATCCTGGGATTTAAGCCAGTGGGTGCTCTCAAATTCTACACCCCAGGACACTGCTTCCTAACAGTCCATGCCGCTGCACCCTGGAGCTCCTCAGCACAGCTGACCTTCGTTTGGAGATCCTAGCTTTTCAGAAAAGTAAAGTTTGGCAGATACAAAGCGCTGGAATATGCGGGAACCTGGGACAGCTTAAGCTTGTTGGAGGTCTGTCGTCCTCAGCCTGTTTCTTGGTCACACTGCATGGCTCAACCCATTCAGTCTACTTCCTGTTCAGTTCAGTTCAGTTCAGTCACTCAGTCGTGTCCGATTCTTTGTGACTCCATGAATCGCAGCACGCCAGGCCTCCCTGTTCATCACCATCTCATGGGGTTCACTCAGACTCACGTCCATCGAGTCAGTGATGCCATCCAGCCATCTCATCCTCTGTCATTCCCTTCTCCTCCTGCCCCCAATCCCTCCCAGCATCAGAGTCTTTTCCAATGAGTCAACTCTTCCCATGAGGTGGCCAAAGTACTGGAGTTTCAGCTTTAGCATCATTCCTTCCAAAGAAATCCCAGGGTTGATCTCCTTCAGAATGGACTGGTTGGATCTCCTTGCAGTCCAAGGGACTCTCAAGAGTCTTCTCCAACACCACAGATCAAAAGCATCAATTCTTCGGTGCTCAGCCTTCTTCACAGTCCAACTCTCACATCCATACATGACCTCAGGAAAAACCATAGCCTTGACTAGACGGACCTTTGTTGGCAAAGTAATTAATGTCTCTGCTTTTGAATATGCTATCTAGGTTGGTCATAACTTTTCTTCCAAGGAGTAAGCGTCTTTTAATTTCATGGCTGCAGTCACCATCTGCAGTGATTCTGGAGCCCAAAAAAATAAAGTCTGACACTGTTTCCACTGTTCCCCCATCTATGTCCCATGAAGTGATGGGACTGGATGCCATGATCTTCTTTTTCTGAACGTTGAGCTTTAGCCATCTTTTTGCTCTCCTCTTTCACTTTCATCAAGAGGCTTTTTAGCTCTTCTTCACTTTCTCCCATAAGGGTGGTATCATCTGCATATCTGAGGTTATTGAGATTTCTCCCGGAAATATTGATTCCAGCTTGTGTTTCTTCCAGTCCAGCGTTTCTCATGATGTACTCTGCATAGAAGTTAAATAAGCAGGGTGACAATATACAGCCTTGATGTACTCCTTTTCCTATTTGGAACCAGTCTGTTGTTCCATGTCCAGTTTGAACTCTTGCTTCCTGACCTGCATACAGATTTCTCAAGAGGCAGGTCAGGTGGCCTGGTATTCCCATCTCTTTCAGAATTTTCCACAGTTCATTGTGATCCACACAATCAAAGGCTTTGGCATAGTCAATAAAGCAGAAATAGATGTTTTTCTGGAACTCTCTTGTTTTTCGATGATCCAGTGGATGTTGGCAATTTGATCTCTGGTTCCTCTGCCTTTTCTAAAACCAGCTTGAACATCAGGGAGTTCACAGTTCACGTATTGCTGAAGCCTGGCTTGGAGAATTTTGAGCATGACTTTACTAGCATGTGAGATGAGTGCAATTGTGCGGTAGTTTGAGCATTCTTTGGCATTGCCTTTCTTTGGGATTGGAATGAAAACGGACCTTTTCCAGTCCTGTGGCCACTGCTGAGGTTTCCAAATTTGCTGGCATGTTGAGTGCAGCACTTTTACAGCATCATCTTTCAGGATTTGAAACAGCTCACGTGGAATTCCATCACCTCCACTAGCTTTGTTCATAGTGATGCTTTCTAAGGCCCACTTGACTTCACATTCCAAGATGTCTGGCTCTAGAGTAGTGATCACATCATCATGATTATCTGGGTCATGAAGATCTTTTTTGTACAGTCTTCTGTGTATTCTTGCCACCTCTTCTTAATATCTTCTGCTTCTGTTAGGTCCAGACCATTTCTGTCCTTTATTGAGCCCATCTTTGCATGAAATGTTCCCTTGGTATCTCTAATTTTCTTGAAGAGATCTCTAGTCTTTCCCATTCTGTTGTTTTCCTCTATTTCTTTGCATTGATCGCTGAGGAAGGCTTTCTTATCTCTTCTTGGTATTCTTTGGAACTCTGCATTCAGATGCTTATATCTTTCCTTTTCTCCTTGGCTTTTCGCTTCTCTTCTTTTCACAGCTATTTGTAAGGCCTCCCCAGACAGCCATTTTGCTTTTTGGCAATTCTTTTCCATGGGGATGGTCTTATATCCCTGTCTCCTGTACAGTGTCGTGAACCTCATTCCATAGTTCATCAGGCACTCTATCTAGGGGGCCCAGTGTGTTCCTTTTTTAAAAATTCATTCATCCATTCATTCATTTATTGGAGTATAGTTGCTTTACACTGCTGTGTCAATTTCTGCTATACAGCAGAGTGAACCAATCATATATATATATACACACATATATCCCTGTTTTTTAGATTTCCTACCCATTAAATTCACCACAGAGCACTGAGTAGAGTTCCCTGTGCTGTACAGTAGGTCCTTACTCGTTGTTGACTTTGTGCATAGTATCAGTAGTGTATATATGTCAACCCCAGTCTCCCTGCCTGTTGAATGTATTCCCGATGATGCTGAAATTTCCTTCTGATTTACTCAGGCGAGTCTGAATGTCTGTGGAGCCCGTTCTCTCGGAGAGATGGGAGCATACTGTGTGGGCTCTGCCGAGGCAGCTTGCCTGGCCATCTTCTCTAGTTTTCTGATGTTCTGCTCCTTGAAGGGATGTGTGACAGTGATACCAGTGGTCAGACAAGTTGAGTGGCATTTGCTCACCCTCAGATCCTTAGGCCCGAGCTGTGTAGCCATGTAGAATCATGATGTTTCTGGTGTTCATGTCTGCGGGTGTCATGATTTATGAGAAACTCCCTAACGGTCACTGTGAAAACAGAAGAGTGCTGGGGGTTCAGGCCTCCTCCTGTGAGCCTTGCCTCTCCTTTGTGCGCAGACAGACAGCGCCCACCCTGCCCCACCCCACCCCCGTGAGACCGTCTCAGAGAGAGCCCCTCTAACATGTGTTACAGCAGGTGTACTTGTTTAGCAGCTTGGTGTGAGTAATTCTGTTTGAGAACTCAAAACAGAAATATTTGCACATGTTTGTATAACCTGTTCACACTACTCTTTGGCAACAGGAGGAGATTAGGTGGCAGAGTTTAATATGTAGAGAATTCTGGAAAAAGCATTTTTAAGACCTTTCATTTTTAATGTTAGGACAACATCGGTTACTTAGTGAGCACAGAGGGACCTGAAAGGGATTTTGAGCCAGCGGACAGGAGTCGCACCAGCAGCAAGTTCTGCTCCTGGTTTGAGCATTTCATACATGCGGTGTTAACTGCTTTAGAAGAACTAGGCTTGAGAAGGCTGCTCCCAGTTGTGTTACACTTTGACTTCTGTTTCCACTCATTAATATTCTTACTTTAATTCTGAGGAAATTGCATGAGATTTTTCCAACTTTTACCCAAGGAGATGAGCCTCAGAGCTCCCTGTTGGATCTGTTGAAAGTCCCTCCCTGTTCTGGGTCAAGCCCGCCTGTATGGTGTAGGAGACAGAGGTCCTCATTTCATGCCAGATACCTTCCCTCCTGGAATTCTTGCAATGACAGAGTAGTTTAGTGTACTTTTTGTTTGCTGGTTGGGTTTATTATGTAGAAAAGAAGCTTGGTAAATCGAGTGGCCAGACAGACGTTAAGACAGATGGGTACCATCGTGGCAAATGTGACATTTGAGGTAGGCGCGTTTTTGCTCACATCTCAGAAAACTGCCATGTCTAGGACTTTAATTTTGAGGACGCTAATTTTCTGTTTGATTTGAACTTTAGTCCAGCTTTTTTACTCTTAAGTGTATCAGAGTATTCTATGATAATGACTTACATTTTCTCCTCTGCAATGCCTGGTGTAGGCTATGGCCCAGAAGGAGGACATGGAGAAGAGAATCACTACACTTGAGAAATGCTACCTCGCTGCACAGCGCAAAGCCATCTCTGTGCACAACCTCAATGATAAACTTGAAAATGAAATCGCAAATAAAGATTCTACGCATCAACAGGTAATGGCTTTTACTGAACTGTGTCTGACTTTTATAGTAGTGAATACTGAGGAAGGAAGGTAAAGACCTTTTCATGTGACTCCCATGTTGGAAATCAAGTCCCAATGTAAAGTTCTTATGACCCTAAAATATTGCGTTCAAAAGTGTGGATGTACATCATGATAAATCAGCTGTACTGAAAGGAAATGCATTTTTTAAAAAAATTGAGGGTGACTGCAACTTACAGGTTTGAATTATTTGGGATTTGGTTTAATCATTTTGTGGAATTCCACTCCTGACTCTTGTTTTACTTGACTTGAATCTGTTGGCTTGTTAGCATTTTTACTGAAAGAGCAGAGAGCAGCAGGGAACTTCACAGCAGCTGGCTGCTTGTTGGGAACTGGGGTCACTGTGACAAAAGGCAGGGTTAAAACTCCAGTCTGATTAGGGTTTGTACTGCCTGTGGTTTGGTGAGCTTTACTCGCTCCTATTCCTGTGTGGTCTCAGATAATCAGGACTTAACCAGGAAAACCAAATCTGGCTTCTCCAGAAGTGAGTCAGTCTGGTGTGTGACAAAGTATATCATTGGCCCCACTACAAAAATAAAATACTAGAAAGCCATTGAAATTTATGATGTGGAATGCTAATTAAGAGCATTACGATATACAAAATAATGGCTGTAAAAGGCAGATCAGAAAATACTACGTACCATATGCTGTTGTTTTCTGAGGGTTTTAAAGCATATCTTATTGTTTATTATGTACATAAAGTAATACGTACACAGAAAAAATAAGAAAGCTGCTTAGAAATAAATGCTAACCTCTCAGGAACCCGAGCATATAGATAATTTGATTTTTTTAATTTAATTTTTTTTCTTTTTCAAAAAAGAATCTGTCTAAAGTTTTCAGAGTAAGAAGATATGCTAAAAAAATAATCATGCATTTACAAATATTAGTTGACTGGCATTTCCTCAGGCACACTCTGATCAGGTCTGTATTTCAGAGGAGATGAAAGCCATATTTTGGCTTACAAGCCCATGGCCGTCTGCGGTCGGTAGGGTTCCCTTCAAATGATGATTCTGGTGATGTTTTAAGAAGGGTCAGTACTGACCCTTAACTTGTCAATAAGAATGAATAAACTTCTACAGAAACCTGATCTTCTTTAATATATAAGAACTTTTTTTTTTAAAGACTTCTTTGGAGACGTTTAGGAAAAGCAAATACTCTGGCAGGAGGTGTTCTGCCCACTGAGACCAAGCCCAGGAACACTGAGAGAAAAATTACCGTGACACAGCTTCCAAAACAGAACTAATCCTGTAGACACATGCATTTCGGTTTTGTCTCAGCTTACTAAAAATGGCAGAGGCTACACCACTTGGCCCGTTTTGATGTTCTGCTCTCCCTTTGTAGAAGGAGGATAAAGGCCTACAGTTGCAGGAGTGCCTGGAGCCGGCAGAGCAGAAGCTGCAGCAGACGCTGCTCGAAGTGGAGGCTGAGCTGGCTCAGCGGGTGGCTGCGCTCTCCAAGGTGCTGCTCTTGGTCCCCCTGCGGCGGGCGCGGGGAGGGCCTGTTCCATGCTGTCCCACCGTGCCCCTCCCCGTGCTGCTCAGTCCACAAAGGAGTGCAGACGCGGGGTCGTGCTGCCCGTCTAAGATGGGAGCGCCCCCTGAGTGTCAGACAGTCCCCGCTCCCGTGTCATCCCTGCGTTAATTTCCCTCCAGTTTTGTCCTGTGCTCTGTGTGTCCCCAGGATGCTTCAGCTCCAAGTCACTGCTGCTCGGAGTTCAGTCAGCAACTCAAAGCCTAGCAGGATAAAGAACTAGAAAAATCCCATTCTCATTTAAGAGATGGCCAAAATAGTTCTGTCATGAACGCAGTTTTAAGTCTTTATTCATACATTGTTGAATAAGTCACAGCGGGGCACGGTGCAGACCCGGGGCCCCACTTCCAGCTTGCAGTCCCCAGGAGCCCACGGGTGAGAAGCCGCGTCCAGGAGACATGGCGCTGCTGGGGGTATGGTCCCCCAGCCAGCCAGCCACCCCGACCTTCTGGTGGGAAAGGTGTTGCCCTGCACTGCTGGTGGGCACTGGCTGGACATGGAGAGGTGGGCCGGGCCTGTGCTGGCCCGGCTGTCGGAGCATTGCCTGGAGCTCAGTGAGCGGCTGAGGGGCCGGCAGGTCTCGGGAGGCGGGTGTTGTCGGGTGCTGGCAAATCCTCCCAGAGCAGGGTCACTAACAGCCGCCAGGCGGCGCCCTTCTGACTGTGATCTTCCTCTCAAGGGTTGGTTTCTTCTCTCCCCTGGCATCTTTGCTGTCTGTCCCCGGTCAGCCTTGTAGGCTGAACTTCTGTCTTCCGGAAGCTCTGCCACTAAGGAGGCTAAACTGTTCGAACTTACCTCCCAGCTTAGGAAGGTAGAACGTGTGCCCTCGTGTGTCCCGTGCTTGCCACTGCCTGCTGCCCGCGCTGGCTCGCCACAGGCAGTCTGAGGAGGGGGCGCAGCGGCCGCGGGTGTGGGGCCTGGGGCGGTGGGGAGCATCTCTCCTCTCACAAGCCGGTCACCAGCACCCTCCATCACCCACGTGTCACACACGAAGCCGTGCTGGCTGCTTGAGCAGGCATGCGGGTGTGTCCCTCGCGAACCCGGGGCCAGTGGTCCACACAGAGCATGGCCCGCTTGCCGCCCCTGCAGTCACAGCCCGCGTGCCATCAGGACAGGGTCGTTGCGAGCGGAGCTGATGCTGTTCTTGGCCGACAGGTGAAAGAGAGACAGGGCAACATCGAGGAGAGGCTGTGCCAGATGGAGGCCCAACTGGAGGAGAAGAGCAAGGAGCCGCCGTGGGTGGGTGTGCTGACGGGGAGGCCTCGTCTGGGCCGGAGACCCGGCTGGGCGGGGCTGGCGCTGCTTCTCCGCTGCTCCTGTCTCTGCTGTCGAGTGTGCGTGTGTGGCCCTGTCTGCTGATCCAGGCACCCAACCTCGGGAGCAGGACCAGATGTGGTCGCCCGTAGGTGGTGGGCAGGGGCGAGGGGGTCCCCATGTTCAAGGAGGACACCTGTTGCTCTGACCAGCAGCAGGGGAGCTGCTCGGGATACAGCTGCACCTTCCGAGTGCCCCTCAAACAAACCTGAGGGTGCCAGCTCAAGGCCCATGAAACTGAAGGCATGGTGCCCAGGTGTGGAGGTGCTTGCCTTGGACGTGATGCTGGAGTCCCACATGCCAAACTGCTGGTCCAGACATGGCTGCTCCTAGGCAGGAGGAGAATCGTAGTTGCGCTGCAACAGAAGGCGCGGCAGGAAAGGGCGATGGTGGAGGCTCGCATCAGAGAGCCCTGAGAGAGGTTTCCCGGAAGGGTTGGCCACACAGTGATACAGACCATCCAGCAAATGGAGTGGAGATCCCGGGTCCAGCCTCAGGTGTCAGTACTGTCCCCACCATAGCTGTGTTCTTGGGCCTAGACTGCAGAGCCTCACATGCGGACTCCCAGGGGGCTGTGGTTCTGACTCCCATCATGAGACCTTGGTGAGGCTCCCTCCCTGCTTAGGCAGAGAGCTCAATGTCTCCTGATCAGGGGTGCACTTCCTTACTTTCAGAACTGCTGCTCAGAGGCTGTTGAGATCGGGATGCTGTTTATGACGAAGCCAAGTCAAAGTAAACTTTTGTTTTGCTTTAAAAATATTTGGATGCCGATGCCTTATTGGGGAAGCTGTGACAGGTTTTATTTCCTTGGGTTCAAAAATCACTGCAGATGGTGGTGACTGCAGCCATGAGATTAAAAAATGCTTGCTCCTTGGAAAGCTACGACAAACCTAGACAGCATATTGAAAAGTAGAGACATCGTTTTTCCAGTAGTCACGTATGGATGTGAGAGTTGAACCATAAAGAAGGCTGAACACTGAAGAATTGATGCTTTTGAATTGTGTTGCTGGAGAAGACTCTGTTTTAACAGAAAATATTTAACAGAAAATAACCTGTCAACCCACTCCAGTACTCTTGCCTGGAAAGTCACATGGATGGAGGAGCCTGGTGGGCTGCAGTCCATGGGGTCACGAAGAGTCAGACACTGCTAAGCGACTTCACTTTCACTTTTCACTTTCATGCACTGGAGAAGGAAATGGCAACCCACTCCAGTGTTCTTACCTGGAGAATCCCAGGGACGGCGGAGCCTGGTGGGCTGCCATCTATGGGGTCGCACAGAGTCGGACACGACTGAAGCAACTTAGCAGCAGCAGCAGCAACCTGTTTTTTAATTTTTTATGATGGAATATTTCAAACATGCACAAAAGTGGAAGGAGTAGTATAATAAATACCCATGACCAATCAATTAGCCTCAGCAATTTCTAACACAGGGCCAATCTCAAATATATCATTCTTTTGTCTTCTCTCCAGTTTTTTTAATACAGTAGGTCCTAAAACAGCTTTTTAAACCATGAAATTGATGATCGTTTTATAAAACAGACTTTCCAACTTTGTTATTACATTTAAAAATTGCTTGAGGTAGTTATTTCCAGTTTTTTAATATGAATTTTCATATTGGAAAAGACCCTGATGCTGGGAAAGATTGAAGGCAGGAAGAGAATGGATGACAGAGGATGAGATGGTTGGATGGCAGTTCTGGGAGTTGGTGATGGGCAGGGAAGCCTGGCATGCTGCAGTCCATGGAGTCGTACAGTCAAACATGACTGAGTAACTGAACTGAACTGAATATGAATTATCATTGGAAGAAAAGCTATGACCAACCTAGACAGCATATTAAAAAGCAGAGATATTACTTTGCCATCAAAGGAACACCTAGTAAAAGCTATGGTTTTTCCAGTAGTCATGTATGGTCAGCTCGTGAGAGCTGGACCATAAAGAAGGCTGAGCACCAAAGAATCGATGCTTTTGAACTGAGGTGTTGGAGAAGACTCTTGGGAGTCCACTGGACTGCAAGGAGATCAAACCAATCAATCCTAAAGGAAATCAGTCCTGAATGTTCATTGGAGGGACTAATGCTGAGGCTGAAGCTTCAATACTTTGGCCACCTGATGCGAAGAACTGACTCATTGGAAAAGACCCTGATGCTGGGAAAGATTGAAGACAGGAGGAGAGGGTGCAACAGAGGACGAGATGGTTGGATGTCATCACTGACTCGGTGGACGTGAGTTTGAGCAACTTCTGGGAGATAGTGAAGGACAGGGAAGCCTGGCATGCTGCAGTCCATGGGGTCACAAAGAGACACGACTGAGTGACTGAACAAGAGCAATCATTACAAAGAATTCAAGTGATATTTCATGTAAAGAAAAATACGTGAAAGTCTATCTCCACTGGCTTTTTTTCCAAAATGAATTTTCTCACTTTTTGCTTTATAAATTGAATTCATTTTACACCCTTAATCCAGAATCAAGCTTCTGTTTATATACTGGGAAATTCCTCTATCAACGTGTGTGTAAGCCGATCCTCTTTCAAGTGTACTTGTTTCTGAGTGTAAATTTGCTTACTCCTCGAGCCCCTTCGACAGGAAATGGCTGGCGACACTAAGGTCCCCCAGGTGCTCTGCCAAAGAGAAGTGTTGCGAGTGACCTTTGACCAGTGAAGTCCCTGCCTCCCTCTGCACCTGCCCATCTGCTCTGGGGATGCTCAAGAGCCCACCAGAGGTGGCGTGGGAGGGGACCACCTCGGGAATCAGGGCACAGGCCGCTCACGTTGCAGCTCCCTGGTGCTTTTAAAGGAATGACTATACTTGCTCTTGAAGTTTATGAGTTTTTGTTTTTCCTGTTTTAGGCAAAGCAAAGAGAAAAAATGAATGAAGAACACAATGAACACTCATCAGATACCGTGGATAAGCTTCTATCTGTTTCAGATGAGAGGCTTCAGCTTCATCTGAAGGAGACAATGGCTGCTCTGGAGGATAAGGCGAGCGAGCTTCATGGCCCCTTTACAAGAAGAGCATCTGGCCTGGCCTGGCTCGGCCCGGTCTGTGTGTGGGGGAAATCTCCAGGACAGGAGTTGGAAAACTCCCATAGAGGGCCCCAGAGTGAATGTCTTTACTGGTTAGAGTAGCAGCATTTCATGCTAGTCAATAAGCGTGACAGCATCCACAAGCAGTGTGTAAAGGAACAGACATAGATGTGTGCCTGCAACCCTTACAGAAAGCATCAGTGAGGCGGATCCACCAATGACCCCGATGTTACCAGCCGCTGTGCTAGAACATTCTTCTAGGTCCATCCTCACCCCTTCGTTTCTTTCTTAGAAGTTTATTTCTGAGGCTTTGCTGGCAGTCCAGTGGCTGGGAGCCTGCCTTGCAAGGTCAGGGACGCAGGTTTGATCCCTGGTTGGTGAGCTAAGATCCCACATGCCATGCGGCAGTCACATCAAAGGAATCTCGCATGATGCAGCTAAGGCCTGATGCAGCCAAATCAATAAGTTTAGTTCAGGATCTTTTATATAATGTGATAGAAAAGATTGAAGCAAGCAAAAGCAAGCATTCTCATATTCCAACTCCAGCCATCTCTCTTTTTATTTGCTTTGGAAAATGTCTGAGAACTTCTATCAGAGCAGCTCAGTGGGCAACATTCTGGTTGAGGTTCGGTGAAAACCTGTCCCAGCTGCACCAGTGCCCTAAAGACGAGGCCCAGAACCTTCACCGAGGTCGGCGCTTGGGCGACGCTTGTCTGAGAGAGACCCATGGTCACTACAAGTTCTGCGGCACATTTTTCTCCCACAAAACCCAAGATGACATTCACACCTCACTAGAGACCTCACTTCACCTGACCTGTGGGCTGGTACTGAGGTGGGGATAGTTTTGTCTCAGGTTTGAATTTTACATGTGAAACCTGTGCCAGTTTCCTGAGTGACCACTGAACTGCAAAAGCTGAAAGCAAGTATAAAGCAGTTTCACTTACCCCAGGGACCTGGCCTCCTTGTATCTAGATGATCAGTCGGGGAAGGAGGAGTTTTTCTGTGTACAGTTCAGTTCAGTTCAGTCACTCAGTCGTGTCCGACTCTTTGCGACCCCATGAATCGCAGCACGCCAGGCCTCCCTGTCCATCACCAACTCCTGAAGTTCACTCAGACTCACGTCCATCGAGTCAGTGATGCCATCCAGCCATCTCATCCTCTGTCATCCCCTTTTCCTCCTGCCCCCAATCCCTCCCAGCATCAGAGTCTTTTCCAATGAGTCAACTCTTCGCATGAGGTGGCCAAAGTATTGGAGTTTCAGCTTTAGCATCATTTCTTCCAAAGAAATCCCAGGGTTGATCTCCTTCAGAATGGACTGGTTGAATCTCCTTGCAGTCCAAGGGACACTCAAGAGTCTTCTCCAACACCACGGTTCAAAAACATCAATTCTTTGACGCTCAGCCTTCTTCACAGTCCAACTCTCACATCCATACATGACCACAGGAAAAACCATAGCCTTGACTAGACGGACCTTTGTTGGCAAAGTAGTGTCTCTGCTTTTGAATATGCTATCTAGGTTGGTCATAACTTTTCTTCCAAGAAGTAAGCATCTTTTAATTTCATGGCTGCAATCACCATCTGCAGTGCTTTTGGAGCACAAAAAAATAAAGTCTGACACTGTTTCCACTGTTCCCCCATCTATGTCCCATGAAGTGATGGGACTGGATGCCATGATCTTCATTTTCTGAATGTTGAGCTTTAAGCCAATTTTTTCACTCTACTCTTTTACTTTCATCAAGAGGCCTTTTAGTTCCTCTTCACTTTCTGCCATAAGGGTGGTGTTATCTGCATATCTGAGGTTATTGATATTTCTCCCAGCAATCTTGATTCCAAGTTAGTGTTAAAAGTTGTCATCCAGCTTCGGGCTGACACATCACTCTGGGTGTGAGGTCCACCCCTCATCCCGAGGTGCTTTATGCTTTCAGACAGGAGAGTAACCATCCCGCAGTCCACGCAACGTCTGTTAAGAATTGACTCTAAAGCACTGTGTGTATCTTTTTCAGAATTCTCTCCTATGGGAAGTTGAAAATGTAAAAAAGCATTTAGAAGAAATGCAAAACAACAAGGTCCTTAAATCTCTAAATCCTTTAGAAATTTGTTAAGAGCTGAACTGAGCTGGGTTCATTGTTACAGTTACTACAGATGCTTAGCAGAAGTGGAGTTACATTTTCCTTATGGCTGGTCCACTGCTGTAACGTGTATAGCATTTCTGGTTTTGAACACTGAATGTGATTTGCATTATAGGTGGATTTAGAGTGTGTGGCCATTGTATGTAGTTCAGAATTCTGAATAGTCCTTTCTGGGTTCACCCAAAAGCTGAGAAAAAGCATGAGCCTTTCACGTGGACAGTGCTGTCCATCAGAGAGATAATATGAGCCACATACACAATCTAAAATTTTCCTAAAACTGAACAGGCTACTTTACATCCTTTTTTCACTGCGAGTCTTGAAATCTGTGTGATTTCCACATCGAGCTTTGCACTGGCCTGGTCACATCCTCAGTGGCTGCACAAGGCGAGTGACTGCCGTGGCCGACAGCACAGAGCTGCCAGGTTGAGTCGAGTGACTCGGAAACTTGGCCCGTTTGACTTGTTTTATCCCGTGAGGAGGTGAAGTGGGATGTAGAGGAATGAATGTAAGGTCCATGGAGACAGTTTAAAGCAATGAGAGGAGTGAGGGCAATAGAGTGAGTCCTGTCCCCCACCACCTGAACCCCGACCCCAAGTCCAGCTTCTCTCTACAGACTTCATTGTCGTCAATGGCTTGCCATGTTTCCTCCAGAAGCTTTTCTACACCTGAGATGTAACTTCTTATTCATTATGGTTTATAAGGGTTAGTATTGTTCTGAGTGTTTATATTTGCTATGGAACACTTAGAGTACAGTTTCTCAGAATTAAAATGTTCAAAAATGTGCGATTTTAAAGCTAGAGAATGGAGAGGATGTGCTGATCGGGCTGATGGGGGTGAACCCATAGGCAGCTAGTTCACTGGAGCGGAGCAGGAATGATCGCAGGTGGTCCTGGAGCCAGGAAAAGGGGTGGCCCAGCCCTGGGGAGGGGTCGTGACGAAGACAGAGGCGAGGGTACTGGCCACGGGGGACAGGGAGCTGGCAAGCCAGCACCTCGAGGCTGCCCCTCCATTGCTTTGAGGTCATGTCTGGGAAAACAAGGCAGGACCTGGGTGAGAGTGGGGCAGAGGGGAGATTTGCGGAGAGAAGGGTGTGAGGTGTGAGAGTGGGAGGGCGGCACGGGGCCCAGCAGGCACTCTCCCGCGTGTCTCAGATGACAGAGCCGCCCGTGCGGTGTGAGGGGCCATCCCCAGAACAGCCCGAGGGCCTGTGCCCTGAGAGGAGAGCCCGTCCCCTGGTTGCCCCTGCTCACTCCTGTCTGTGCATGTTCAGACCAGCCTGGAAAACGGAGGGCTGGAAATCCGCGAGGACGGCACTCCTCGGTGAACTAGTACCAGTGATGACCGCTGAGGTGGACCCAGCAGCTGCGGAGCTGAAGGATTCTTTTTTTCTAATTTTCCTTCAGCCTGGCTGGTGGAAGCAAGGATGTATTTTTTTTTAATGTATTTTTTTAATTTTCGGTCTTTGTCTCTAACTCCATCAGCCCACCCTTGTGAATAACCTCATAGGATTGCCTTCCGTCCACGCTGAGACCTGAATGTCACCAGGCTATCTAGGAACTGGATTCTCCTACTGCCCATTTCTTCAGTACTGCTCGCTTAAGAGATGGCAGTTTCTCATAAGCATGGCCCATTTGTCCAAAGTCAGGGCTTCCATGTAAAATTGTGTTCAATTCCTGATAGGCTTGAGCTGCCCAGAATGTCGCTGACGAGACATGGTCTTCTCATGCCCAGGTGCAGCCCCTGAAAGATCAGGACCGGGAGTGCAGGCAGCAAGCCAGTGTGCTAGCCCAGGTGTTCAAGAGTGACGAGGGTGTGTCTGACAGCGAGGGCGACGGGGTCACCCTCTTCAGCTCGGCTGCTCTGCTGTCGCCCAGCGGGCAGGCCGATGCCAAGACTCTGCCTGTGATGATTCAGGAGCAGCTGGACAGGATCAGCGAAGAGATCCGGTGGGTGCGCCTGAGCCCAGCTCCCCGAAGACTCGATTTCTCTGAGGAGCTGTCTTCTGCTTAGAGAAGTTTGAGTGATCCATAGTAAGAAAACTGACTTCAGGTCTGCTTTGAGAATTTTCAGTTCTGAGATTGCCCTTGATTATAGAGCTCAGTCAGCCAGGGCATTCTGTCCACAGTGTGGTATCAGCACTCTGTGGGAGGGCGTTGTGGGATGTCCCCCCTCAGCTCTGGGCCCCAAGGTGAGTGAGGTGCCGAGGCAGTGTCCCCTGCGGCCTGTTCACCCTCCAGCACTGAGGGTGCGCCCTCGTGTGTCCCTCGGAGCCTTCCACGTTGTGGTGAAAAGCCACTTGGAACAGAAAAGCTGGGGTTCTGGGGCTGGCAAATTCCCACTCAGATCTGCATTTTCCTTTTTAACTTAATACATTGTGAAGATTGGCTTGTTGTAAGACAGTGATCCAAGGACACGAGTTTGAGTTTTTCTCATCTCATCAGTATATTTAAAATGTTTTCTTTAGACACAGTCTTGGCAGTTATAACAGCTTACAAAACAGGATAGAACCCAAAGGCTCGCCTCGTGGTGAGCAGGGGGCCCTAGGTCTGGGTGCAGCCGGGTGGCTAGGGGCCCCGAGGCCTGCCTGGTGCCACACCCGCACAGGTGTGCCTCCTGTCCTGAGTCCACATTCAGAGTGGCCACAGGCCGATGACCCTGCACAGAACCTGGCAGAGCTGCTGCTCAGATTGTTCTCATCCCGTCACCCCTGGCCAAAGTGCCCGTTCCTGCCGGTAGAGTGTGGGGGGCTCAGGGAAAAGGCAGGGGTGAATGGCACAACCAGCAAACGCAAATGGTGCAGCCTGCACTTTTGACACTGAGACAGACTGCTTTGTGGGCCGTGGTTGAGCACAGACAAGCTCAGAAAGATTGTCTTTCCTCATCCCCGTAGGAAATTTGGAACGGTTATATATTAATATTTTTATTTTTACAGCAAGTTGTCAGGTAAAAGTGATTTTTCCTTATGCAACAAGTTGACTTGATATAAATGGTAAATTCTGTCCATCAACTTGTCAACAGTGAAAACTTTCAAGATGTATAAGTAGAAGTGAAACTGGAGAGTTTACTACCTGTAAGGATCTTGCATTTTAATTTGAAAATCATTTTATGTGCATAATCATGTATTTAATCTGTATATAAAATCATCCATGACACATTAGGGGAGAAGAGCAGTAACTGAATTCTAGGTTAATGCAGCACATTGACATGAATTCAGAAACTCACACAAAGCTGGTGGAGAACTTCATCAAGTGATGCGTTTGTACATATACAACCTTATAACAAAATGAAAAGTTCAACTCAGCACTTCATCTGGTCTGGAGACTTGTGTTTAGAAACTGCAGCTTGCTCGTGAATCGCTGTTTTGGTTATACAGAGTTCCCGATTCCCAGTGGAAAAGATTGAGGCACTGACGTGCATCTCTGCCCTGAGAGCAGGGAAGGTAAAGGTTGTCAACTTCAGGTATCTCCTCACAGGGAGAGTCACTACCCAGGCCCCATCAGAATGTTAGAGTAGATAAGTCAAATCAAATGTGAATGATCAGGGGCCACTTTGTAAGACTCAATGATAAGTTATTCTAAGTTTGAGAATATTCAAAAGAGGGAAAGCTGAACCTTTTTGCTGAGATGTTAATTGAGCAACTGTTCCTGGAATTTGCTAAGCATGACACAGAATGCAAGCCCAAATTTGTTGTCCAGACACGTTCCTCTGCTGACAAAAGCAGGTGGTGATTTTATTCTATTTTAGGTTGATCCAAGAAGAGGAGAACACGGATCAGCAGGCCGAGGGGATTGAGAGCAGGGTGGGCAGGGGGAGCTTAAGCAACCTTCATCATTTTCAATCCTTGAACTCCCTCAACCTGAATCCCGCCTCCTCGCATGCCGGTTCCTGCTCACCCAGCAGAGGGCGCTCCAAGCCCCGAAGGAGGCAGCGCAGCCCTGCGCGGGAAGTAGACAAGCTGGGCTTCATGACTCTGGTATGTGTCTGCCTCCTCCCCGCCGCGTCCCTCCCGGAGCACACTGGTTTTCTTTTGTTTGTTTGTTTTTTCTCTTTTTGCCCAGAAGAAAATCAGGTATATTTGCTACGCTCAGAGGTCTAAGATTTTTAAAACTGCCTAGTCTTTAATCAGGCTTCTCTAGTACCTCAGACGGTAAAGCGTCTGCCTGCAATGCAGGAGACCCAGGTTCCATCCCTGGGTTGGGAAGATCCCCTGGAGAAGGAAATGGCAGCCCACTCTAGTATTCTTGCCTGGAAAATCCCATGGACCGCGGAGCCTGGTAGGCCACCGTCCATGGGGTCGCAAAGAGTCGGACACGACTGAGCGAAATCATTCCATAATCACACAGCGACAAATTAGTCTTGATATTTGGACCCCTGGCTTAGGAATCTAAACTGGTCTGCTCGCTGATGGGCCTGGCCGTGCACTCAGGCCAGCTCTGCGTGTGAAACCAGGTTAAGAGCCCGGTGCCCCAGGGCCCCAGTGAAGAAGTTGGGCTTCCTCACTCTTCCAAGTCTGAAAACGGGATGACGACCTAGGGCTTTTGGTGACAGAGTGTGCGGCTCTAAGGCACATGTTCCAGCTTTAGCTTAGGTTTTGTGAGTGCATTGCTGTTTGCCCCATGAAATCTTCTTTACAACACTGTGCTTTGTAACTGCAGTTGTATTATCACTTTTTTGGGGGTTACCACCCGTTTCATGTTAGCTGCATTGTTAGTCAGCATGTAATTAAATTAACTGTGAATCATTTAGCAGCATGTGAAGTGGTAACTAGTCCATTTTGTGGTCTTTTGAGACACTGTTTTTATAATTTGCATCATTAGCTAATTAGTTGATATTTAAAAATCTTTGACGATTTCTCTGTAGTTTCATGATTGATCTCTTTCCGAGTATTTGTAAAAGAACAGTTCTGTGGATTTTGTCCTGCTGTTGGAGTTCTCTGACGGTGTGTCTGCTTTCAGCATTGGTTTCAATTTCCTGGCTCTTCCTGTTGTCTGCTTAGTGGTTGTCAGTCCAGACCCCAGCTTCCCACCACTGCCCCACCTCGCCCCCGAGGCTGCAGTTGACCCATCCATCTCCCCTTCCCCGTCCTCCCACCTGCTCTGGTCATAGCAGTGCTGTGGTCCACAGCAGGTGTCCCCTTAGTCGGGTTCGTGTTTTGTCTTCGTGTCTCATCACATGGTGTTTTTCCCCCATAGCAGTAAGTTTGAATTAGCATGTCACTATGCAGTTACAAGCATAATGTAGGTGGATCCTAAACCACATATCATGTGTAATTCATAAATGAGATTATCCTTACATAAAGAAATGATCTTCTTGAAGTGTAGAATTAATGGACTTTTGACACAATATCCTTTCTGTGTCGGTGCTTGTATTTAAGACTGTAAATCTCATCAGCTTTTGCACAGTTAATGTCTCTACTAGACTCTTTAAAAAAGCATCTTCTGTGGTTAAGAAAATGTGAAGACTGCACCTGCTGTTATGCTGGCTTTCATTCTTACATGTTTTCACAGGGAACCTGCTTTAACAAATTTATTTTGAGAAGTTTTAAATCAAATTCTAGGTAAGCATTTTATATTAATGTCCAATAGGTGGTTAGATTTGTTCAGTGTTAAAATAGGCATTATGGTAACTTCCTCATCAGTTAAATTACTATTTTAAAGTATAACATGTTTTTTATTAAGAGAAACTAACTTATAGAGAAGTTTGGCTGAGAATAGACAACTGTTAAGGGCCTTTATTGTACAGAATGCTGTGCTTTAATAAATCATGATATTGTAATAGAATTGTATCTTCCTGAGTAATAATTCATAGTGTTTCTCTAGTAAATCTTGAATAGCTTATTTAATTTCTGTGGTCAAAAAAAAATGTTCTGTTTCCAGTTACATGTTCTCTAAATCTTCATCTCACTTATATGTTTGCCATCATTTTTGCTATACTGTACTTGTCTATACTGATTCTTGCATTTTTAGCTTCAAAGTCGCGATAAATCTGGTTTCTCTTCATTTCTTTGCGTGCGTTTATCAGCCTAGTGATTTAAGGAAGCATTGTCGAAAGGTAAACTGTTTAGTAATTTAGCACGCCTTTGTTTCTCTGTGAAGTATTAGAGAGTCCTTATCATTTTACATGAATGAACACTGTGTGGTTATGTCCTGGTGAATAATTGACGTTTTAATGGAAGTAGTGAAACTCACCTACCACTTAAAATATACGGATGGTTCTGTTGGAAATAGGTCATTTGTTGGGACAATTGTAACAGTTTGCCTATCTCCCACTTGTTTGCCTTCTAATCATCTCATGCTTATTTATAATAGACATAGTATTATTTATTATTTTAAAATTTTTCTTTACTTATTTTTTTGGCTATGCTGCACAGCTTATGGGATCTTAGTTCCCCAACCAGGGATCAGACCGGTGTCCTGGCAGTTAAAGGACCAAGTCCTAACGTCTGGACCACCATGGAATTTCCGCTTAGAGTTTTTTTTAAAACAAATGACTGAATCAGAGCCATGGAAGTTAGATTTAGGGGAAGCCAATTTAATGACGGTGGGTAGCAGTGTGCAGGAGACTCTGTGCGCTAGGCACTGTGTCGAGTACTTTCCGAGTCTGTCATCTAATCCCGCAGACCCCCAGGTGAGGTCCAGGCTGCTGCTATCCCCATTCAGCAGACAGGGACACTGAGGCTTAGAGAGGCCGGGCACTGTGCCCAGGCTCCCACACCCAGCAGTGTGGTTCAGACTGGTCTGATCAGAGCCTGGACACTTACTGTAGTGCCGTCCAGCCCGCTTTGCTCCAGAGGCTCTCGTGTCCATCACAGCATCCCTGATGGAAGGAGCATCAGGAGGGAGCTCACTGCCTCTCCCCTTTGGTCACTTGGTTGAGCCCCTGTTGTTGGAGTCCAGTGCCCCGAGGGCTGGCCTTCCTTGTCCCTCTCCCACTCCCAGCCTGCTGATCGAGCACTCCTGGGCCTTCCCACAGGACTGGGGCGGCCACGCTCCAGTTCAGGCAGCTCAGTGCCTGGGAGCCCTTCTGCTGGGCACAGCAGAGCAGCGCCATCACCCTGGGGTTGGTGACCTGGGTGTGCTGCTCGCCCGCTCTGTGGCCTGCTTTGCCCTCCTGTTAAGTGCGGACATGGCACTGCCCATCCTAGTCATGTGGGCACCAGTGGGGCAGCTCCCATCCTGAGGGAGGGCA
Organism: Ovis aries; assembly: GCF_016772045.2. NCBI lineage: Eukaryota > Metazoa > Chordata > Mammalia > Artiodactyla > Bovidae > Ovis > Ovis aries. The sequence continues at coordinate 293,897 of NC_056076.1, forward strand.
GCCAGGCTGTGCACCCAGAGGCCTTCCTTAGGAGGAGGCCCGGGGGAAGGGGCTGGCGTGGTTCCTGACGCTGAGGCAGGTGTTTGTCTCCACTGAGTCCATAGTCAGCTGAGGTGTATCACTTCCCTGCTCTGTTCCTTGTTGTTTTCTGATTTTTATAAATGCTTATTTTAACTTGAATTTGAGATTGATCCCTGTTCAGTTCCATGTGGATAATTTCTAGCCTTTGTAGCCTTCTGTTGTCTGAGGTTTCTTGTTAGAGATCAGGGGAGGGTGCCCAGTTTATTCAGCTGCTGTTAAACAAGTTCAGCTGTATTTTGCACTAGGTCACTTTGTTGTCACTAAGCTCCTGTGGGGCTGCACGGGATCAGTATTCTTTACAGAATCCCATTAAAAAAGGACTGGTTAGTTAGTTAAAACAACACACTCATTGTTTATAAAAATACTTGCCATGCATGTTTCCTAAAACTTCCCCTGCTTAACCACACACCCAAATGTATAAGAGAGACCTGCCTGGACCCTGAAGGGGTTCATCTGTTCCCCACACTGTTGCCACCACTGTCTTGCCTGTCTTCAGACCCAGGACTAGCGGAAAAGCTGGGAGTCCAGGCGAGATCATCTTTTTTTTTTAATTAGTTTATTTTTTAATTGAAGGATAATTGCTTTACAGAATGTTGTTCTTTTCTGTCAAACCTTAACATGAACCATCCATAGGTACACATACATCCCTTCCCTTTTGAACCTCCCTCCCATCTCCCTCCCCATCCCACTCCTCTAGGTTGATACAAGATTATTTCTTAGTGAAGACCTAGGAGAGCTTTATGTAAACCACAGTGAGCAAATGACACTCAAACTGGGTGTAAGCACTTCAGTGTGTAGCCCCCAGTCTGTATGTTACTGAGAAATACAAGCCAGACACATGGTGTTCGCATGGAGGGACCTTTTCTGTGTTTCACATGTTGTCATGGGGTCAGTAACCTGCGTCATCACTACAAATGATCTTGGGTGGTGGTACAAGCTGTTTCGTTTTCTCCTTCAAATAGAAAGGTCTGAACGGCTTTGCTGAGAGGTTTCTTACTCTTGCTAGTGGTGCTTCTGAGCAGCATCTGGCGATGAGCACAGTCCTTTCATCAGGGCAGTTCATGCCATGCAGGGTTCACGGGGCCGGCATGGCTCTGCTGTCCTGCCTGGCAGGGCCATCTGGTCACTGGATTCCAGGGACTGTGGAGCCTGGCTGCAGGGAAGCTCCCGTCCGGGGTCTCTGCACTCAGTGGGGTGCTCTCGCTGCTCCACGGCCCCGCTTTTCTTGAACAAACCATCCTTTAAGATGGCATTAGAACAAGGCATTTTTTTGTACTTGGCGGATAGCATAGCTAATATATTTTCAAATAAGTTTCTGGTTATAATGTAAAGCCTGTGTGATTGTCTTTTTCAACACAGTCTATTGTTAGCCGATTTTATACTTACCTCACTCCCTCAGCTGCCAGCTTTACAGGAGGAGGTAGACAAGACCACCATCAAAAGTGAAACCTCGACCTCCGCCTTGCTGCGGTCCCTTCGGCTGGACCGGCTGGACACAGGGTCACTGCACACAGCCAGAGACGAGGACATCAGGGACGCCCGCAAGTAAGGGGCCTGCTCGCCTCATCGTCAGTTTCAGGAGCCCTGCGCCTCTTGTCTTGAAAGAGTTGCAAGGATGCTTGTAAAGGAATCCCACTGGATTCGGTGCCTGTGTTTAGTGGTGAACTTCAGGTGCTCGGGTAGAAGAGCTCAGTGACCTCAATGATTTTAGAAAACATCTGTCTCTATGTATTGACTCCTGTGGGAGATTTCCTCCTGCTCTTGCTAAAGGTCTACCCGACCTGGGGCGCGTTCCTGATGGTTACGGCTCCATGCCTCTCGGATTTGCTCTTGAGGGTCCCTCCCTTTTCCTCAGGGGTCTCCTCTCAGGAGACTGTCTGTCCCCTCCTGTGACTGACACTGTCCTCATTCAGACCCCCACCTGCTGAGCTCCTGTCGTGAGCCAGGCAGCAGTCGATGGAGGGCACATGTGGTCACCTGATCAGCAGCCCTGCACAGTGACCGTCGCTCTCCTGCCACGGCCAAGGACGGTCACCCTGCAGGAGGCAGGGGGAACTGCCCAGAACTGGGGAGCTCGCCTTCTCTGGGAGGGTCGTCACCTGCCGAGCAGCGACCCTGAGGGAGGGTTGGAGCACCCTCTGCACCAGCTCATCTGGAGTGAAGCCCTCCTTGCGGGAGAGCTCCAGTCAGAGAAGCTCAGCTTCCTGGGGCCGTTGTTTGTGGCCAGGAGCCTGCATTGCTCGTGTGGAGTGTGGTTGGTGAAGGAGACTCCACTGTCTGCTGCGAGGTTGAGGCGCCAGTGTTGTTGGGTGGCTGGTTCTATCAGTAGGTCTTGTGGAGGGGTGTGTGTTTGCACAAGGGTGCCAGTTAAAGGTCATTTTCTCTCCCCGAAGCTCGACAGGCTCTCAGGATGGCCCCGGGGGCAACCCCGGCAACAGCAACAGCAGCCAGGACTCACTGCAGAAAGCCCCAAAGAAGAAGGGCATCAAGTCCTCCATCGGTCGTTGGTTTGGCAAGAAGGAAAAGGGCCGGCCTGGACACACCAGCAAGGAGGCGTTAGGACCAGGTGGGTGCTTCACCGTTCAGAGGGAGGAGGGCCTGCAGGCATGTCCCTTCTGTGTCTCCCCCGCTGTCCCCACGAGGCTCCTGTCACTCACGCTGGGTGTCCTCCTGGGAGGAGCAGAGGAGGCGTCTATCTTCTTTAGGGTCCGAGATGATCAGATTAGTTGATGAGTGGATGGGTGGATGGCTGGATGAATTAAGAGTGGATGGATGGATGGATTAGTGAGTGGATGGATGGATGAACAGATGGCTGGCTGGATGGGTGGATGGACGGAGCATGGAATGAATAATGCAGATGTTTATACTCCAATGAGAAACATATTCTATAAAATTGATTGAGTAGGAGCTGGGCAATGATTGTTTCCTCCAGAACAGTGACAAGTGTTTGGAAACGGCCTAAGTGCTCATCAGTGAGGAGTGAGGTACAATCTGTGGACACCCCACAAGGAACAGCACCCCCTCCTTCCTGCCCCTTTCCCCATCCCCAGGAGCTCGTCAGGGGTTCTGCCCATGCCCCGCACCCCAGTCCACAGCCACGCAGGTCCTCCTGGGGTCTCCTCATCACACAGTGTTATTATCAAGCCCCCATCTCGCTCAGCTTCATCTCCTTAAGGACAGGGTATGTTCCTGCCTCTTCAGCCAAGCAGGTGCAGCCCCCTCCTGATTTACAGAGGAGGAGACAGTGATGGACACATGGTTAGGCAGTGGTGAGGGCAGGTTCACATCCACGCAGTGGGACCATGCACCTTGCTGGGCCCCAGCCACCTCTGTGGTGGATGCAACAGGAATGAGATGGTTCTATGGCGTCACTGATTCGATGGACATGAGTTTGAGCAAACTCCAGGAGATAGTGAGTTATAGGAAAGCCTGGAGTGCTGCAGTCCACGGAGCGGCAAAGAGTCGGACACACCTGAGTGACTGAACTAAAACCTGAGTGTGTGCTAAACTGCTTCAGTCGTGTCTGACTCTTTGTGACCCCAGGGACTGTAGCCCACTAGCTCCTCTGTCCATGGGATTCTCCAGGCAAGAATACTGGAGTGGGTTGCTGTGCCGTCCTCCAGGGCATCTTCTCGACCCAGGGATCGAACCCACATCTCTCCTCATCTCTTGCATTGGCAGGCAGGATCTTTACTGCTAGCGCCACCTGAAAAGCCCCAGGGAACGCTGACGACTAGGAAATGCAGAAAATAGGGCCGCTCCTAAGTTAAACTGGAAGAGCAGCAAGCATAGGTTGTAAAGACGAAAACACTCGAGCGACAACAGTGCCAGCAGAAACCAGCAGGGATGCGTTCACCCCCATAGAGAAAATATCTGTGCCATTCGGAAGAGGAGCCCGTCAGCCCTTGGAGGGACAGCTGGAACTGAAATGAAAACTGAGGCCATGGTCAGCAGTGCCCACCCACACGGCCCAGGTGGCATGGTGTCTCTCACTGGGCTTTCTGCGTCCCCAGAGCTGCTGGCGGGAAGATCTCTGAGTGCCAGGCTGGGCAGCGTCCCCGAGTGAGCTAAGGCATCACTGCTCTCCTTCCAGTGCTGCCGCGGGGCCCTCTGTGGGCGGCCACCCTCATCCCCTGCCCTGCCACCCGCTGGGGCCCGGCTGTCCCCCTGGGATCCTTTCAGCCCTTGAGCTTGGTTGTTGCCAGCCCTCTGCCACGCCGGACTGGGACGCGACTCAGGACTTGGGCTTGAGATATCAAGGAGACCGTGAATCTGGAAGGACACCGCCCTGGGGCCCGTGAGAGAGCAGGAGAGCAAAGCCCCCACGGGGAGGAAGCAGAGCTGGGGAACGTGCCCACGCCCACCGCTGCCTCCAGCAGAAGTGCCTCTTCTTTGCCTCTCCTTGCCCTGAAACAGACCCCAGCTGCTGCTGCTCCACAGGTGATTCCTAAAGATGCACCTCCTGCAAGAGCTATTGTCCTGCTGCTCTGGGGCTGCCTGAGTGTGCTCAGGAGCATCAGACAAGTAGGGCTGCCACAACTCATACTGGAGGTGGGGGGCCTGATACTGGGGAAGGGTCTGAGGGTGGGAGAGGGTTTGAGGGTGGGGGAGGGCCTGATTCAGGACTAGGACCTGATGCTGGACTAGGGCCTGATGTGGGGGAACATCTGATGCTGGGGGGGGGGATGTCTTATGCTAGACTAGGGTCTGAAGCTGGGGGAGGGCAAGTGTCTGATGCTGTGGAAGAGTCTGATGCTGTGGAAGAGTCTGATGCTGGACTAGGGCCTGATGCTGAGGGGGGAACCTCTGATGAGGACTAGGACCTGATGCTGCGGGAGGGTCTGATGCTGGACAAGGTTCTGATGCTGGGAGAAGGTAGATTCTGGACGAGGTTCTGATGCTGGGGTCGGGGGGAACGTCTGATGCTGGACTAGGGTCTGACGCTAGGGAAGGGTCTGAAGCTAGATGAGAGCCTGATGCTGGGGGAGGGCCTGATGCTGGACTAGGGCCTGATGTTGAGGGGGGGAACCTCTGATACTGGACTAGGGCCTGATGCTGGGGGAGGGCCTGATGCTGGACTAGGGCCTGATGTTGAGGGGGGAACCTCTGATGCTGGACTAAGGTCTGATGCTGAGGGAGGGCCTGATGCTGGGGGAATGTCTAGTGCTGGACTAGGGCCTGGGAGGGGCTGATGCTGGGGGAAGGTCTGTTGCTAGGAGAGGGTCTGATGCTGGACTAGGGCCTGATTCTGGGGGGAACATCTGATGCAGGGCTAGGGCCTGACGCTGGGGGTGGGCCTGATGCTGGGGGGAAGGCCTGATGATGGTGGGCAGCCTGCTCCCAGATGTACATGGAGTTGAGTATAAATCTCCATGAGAAGTCTTTTTGCATGCTTTCCTGACCACCTTGCTGTGTTCTTCTTTTCTGAAGCATAGTTGCTGTGCAGTATCGGTTGATTTCTGCCATACATCAACGTGAATTAGCCACAGGTGTGCATATGTCCCGTCCCTCTTGAATCTCCCTCCCACCTCCCCTGCTACATTCTTGTTTCTATATGTATATGAATAATAAAGACTGTTGACTAAAATGACATAAAAACTCCCACACACAAGCGTGCACACGCACACCCCCTAGTGCATCATTCGGTTCCGCGTCAGGATTGCCCTCGGCACCCCCGCTCTGGGACCGACGGTGAGCCTCGACACCTGCACTTTGTTCCCACCCTCAGCCCACTGCCGGCGCCTCAGCAGCAGAGGGGTCCTGTCCCCACAGATGCTGAAGTGATGGAGCTGCTTGTCTCCGGAGCCAAGGGCATGAACACCCTGTCAGTCATCCTTTGGGGACACCTATGCTTCCACCTTCTGGCCTTTCCATTGTATCCATCCATTTCTGTTAACAGAATGTCCATGTGATGACACAGGCTCCCATTACCAGCTATGGTCTGTTCTCAGTGAGAGTACAGCTTACCTTCGGCACTCTATTGGCAGTGGGGAATTTTGCTTCAGTACTTTATTGAAAGAAAGCAATAAATAATACTGTGATAAAAATAATTCAAAAGTAGACTGTATGTACTTTGTCACATATTCAGGAAGTTCACAAAGCTTAATAGAAAAACAGGATGGTAATAATGAATTGTACAAGTAAATTAAAGGTGTAAAGAGACATGCTGTCTCGTCTACCGAGATACCAGCTGCATAATAAATATTGCACCGTGATCTAAACGCATCTCTTGCTGGCTTTTTTAATGTGCCGCTGAAAAAGTAAAAGTTACGTTTGCTACTTATACAATCCAGAATGGCCATGTCATCACAATCTGAAAATGTATGCCTAGGTCTATTCTTTAAACATGTTTACAAACAGATGTAAAAACATGATTAACATAAAAATAAGGCCTTTGTCAGAGCTGCACTACGCTGTCTGTCTGTAGGGGACATGGCACCTTCACCGTCCAATACACCAGCTCAGCAGTGGGTGCAGGGCATCGCTATTGGTCCCCGAAGAGTCTCACCAGAGAGGAGAGATCTGGGTCCACAGAGACTAGGTTACTGGAGAGATTTTCATAGTCTTCTTCTAGTCATCCTTTCAGCCCAAATTTCATTAGAAGCTCACATTTAACACCCAGTACTTTTAAATCGCTTCACGCTGCAGACAAAAACATCTCTTGCTAGGAAAAGTACAGTTTTGGTCAGTCGCTAAAATCCAACAACAACTGGTTGAAATTAAGTTTGCTTATCTCAGAGTGATTGTTGGAGAGCTTGGTTACATTCTGGAAGGATAATGCACTCCGTGTCATGATGATTTTACAATTGCAGGAAAACCCCTTCTCTCATGGTTTAACAGTTAACAATTAAACAAGAATAATTACAATAAATGCATCATTTACAAAAGCCCTATATTTGTTCATAGGATTTATATAGACAAGCAATACAGTACATTCATTTGAAAGACTAGGTATCAGAACATGAATTGATCTGAAAGGATACTTATAGCCTGAATATACAAGAAAAAGTAAGTAATTATATAAATTTTGCATAAATATAAGAAACATTAAATTCAAAAATATTTTCTCTATGGTATTCATGAATTTTTCACTAATTAAAAACCCTTTAATAAAATATCCTCAGGTCCATAGAACAAGTATTAACAGATTAAAGATTGCATCGAGTTCAAAATGTAGTCTTTGTTGTATTCTGGACGCTGTATAATCATCTGGAGAATTAGTGTGGGTAAACTGGAAACACAGAGGAGTCAGTCCTGGGACGGTGGCTGGTGCTGGAGCCCCTGCCCCTCCAGACACCCACCCCCCACCCCATTCTGGGCTTCAGCTGCTCTGAGAATTCAGAGAAACCAAGCAGATCAAGGAGAGAACTCTGTGGCTGACTTTATTCTGACATATAGCTAAAAGCTGCTGGTAAAAAACTCAAAACCCAATCCAGCTTTCTAGCTGAGACGTGAACAGGACAGAGCAGACAGCCTCCTGCCCTCAGAATGGCTCAAGCAGGGCTGGGCCCCAGGGCCGGACCCATGAAAGGACCACCCAGAGCAGCACCTGCAAGCACCTGGCCCCTCAGCCGTAGCCAAGCCCCAGATGCCGGTGCCCCTCCGTGTGAAACGCTGGCCTCCGCACGGAGAGGCCCAGGGCAGGGCAGCCTCGTGAACCCTGACGCTCTGGGCACTGTTCCCTCCGAGAACGTGCCCGCAGGGCGTGGCCAGCAGCACTGCGGCTGTTGGGGGGACGCTCGTGCACACGGAAGCGAGGCAGCCGCGGCCGTGCTCTGACCACTCCGGCTGCAGCGGGGCACCAGGGTCACGTTCTCTGCTGCTGAGGGCTCTCCCGGGCTGACCTCCGGAGACCCACTGACCCTCCACTCCCGGGGCATGGGCTCCTTGCCCCCGCAGGACCAGGCCGGCCTGTACTCACCCCAAAGCTCAGTAGAAGCAAGTCCTGACTGTAGCGGAATCCAGCCTCTGTGTTCCCGCCACGCTGCCTGGTCCCACAAGCATGCAAACACAGGATGCGGTTAGTCGTGCAACGTCACACGGGGCACGAGGACACACACTCACACCCGCAGCAGTGCCCACTCCTACTGAGGGTCTGGGGAAACTTCTAGAGGGTGGATGAGCCAGAGAGAGCGAACCTGGGGGCTGCCACCGGTGGGGGTCCCTGCCACCGGTTGGGGGGCGGTCACACTAGAGCAGCAACCACACATTCGATGACAGAAACGCCGTCATGGGGACAGCCACTCCCAGTGAGCAGCTGCCAGTCTCTCCTTAGACCTCCGGATTCACAGGGCTGCTGGACCTCTCTTCCAGCCCTCAGGACTGGATCTGTGAGAGGGGACGTGGAGAGGGACCGGCTACTTGCGGGTCAGCGGCCGGACACCGGTGGCCTGGAGCCCCATGATCTGCTGTCCTGGGGGCCGGGCCGCTCTCCCCAGGCCACTTCAGGGAGGGCAGAGCACAGGGCTGATCTAAGAAAGCGGAAACTCAGTCTCAGCCTCCCTCGGAAATGTCAGCACTGACTTTGTTTTCTCGTCACAACACAGGCTGTAGGGCTCAATGGGTCAGCCTCGACCCCGGCTCCAAGTTGACTAAGAAATCTCCATAACCCCTAGCAGAAACCCGCTGCTCCCAATTCAACGTTTTCCATCTTCCCCTGGGCCCACCAGGAACACATCTGATGAGTCTCTGGCCAGGGTTTCAGAGAGGGCTGAAGACAGCCGGGGCTGCTGATGGAGCAGGCCACCTGTCCAAGCCCTTCTGATTCTAGGAGCGCTGGACACCTGCTGCCCTGCAACTTCAAAAGCCATGAAAACAACCCAGTCACACAGTTTATGCCCTGCCTATCTCATGCGGTTTGTAAAAGGTCATCTCCCGTATATCATATTCCCAACACCTCTCTCTAGGATTGTTTCTAATTTATCTAAACTCTAATGTCTACCTCACCATGTGCATCTGACAAGGAAATGTTGGATTTATAATGAGAAGGGAAAATAAAAAAGCAAGCAGTTAGACTCTTCAATTGACTGAAAGCTAAGCTACAGTTAAGATTTGTAAAAATGAGCTGCATGCTCCTTGGAAGAAAAATGCTGTTTCAAAAAGGAGAGAGTTACTGGGTCCCCCCACCCCTGGTTAAGCATATTATTGAGTTCTGGCAGAGAGACAGTGCAGCTTCCCCATAAGCCCCTTCACTGAAATTGCCCAGCTTAGCACAGGCTTTACCTAAATGTACTTTGCTCTGTGAGAGCAAGTGAGAACAAAGCTTATAAATCTACCCGTGGGAAGGGCTAATAACAGGAAAAAAATGGCACCAAAGAGACCCTCCAGGCCACGCTCCCACAGGGTGAGCGCACACTCCCTCTGGGAACCCCCAGTGTGGCGGGCACAGCCAACCATGAAGAAAGCATCCACTGAGACACCCCTGTCACGGACGGGACACTGGGGGGGGGGGGAGGCATGCACAAGGCATCTCCTGAGCCACAGAGCCTGACCCTGGCCCAGGCTGTCTGGCCGTCTATCTTGCTTCCTAGTGGGGACACAGTGGCCCTGAGCACCCAGCCTGAACTAGCAGTGTTCTCTGGCAGAGAGGCTGTCAGAGGGAAAACCAGAGCTGGGTTTGAAAGGACAATTGCCAGGCCATGGCCCAGCTAAACTCAGGGGAGGACCTCTCCTGGCCTCAGCTTCTTCTTTCACCCCATCAAATGACAGTGTGTGAGGGACCGACAATGGTGAGATGGCGGGAGGACAGGAAGGTGGACGCTGCTGTCACTGAAAATGGGCTTGGCCATCCTCCCTGTGTGGAAACTCATTGAGGGGCAACTGGTGTGGCCTGAGAGCGACCCTACTGTTTTACAAAAGAGCTCTCGAGTGCTGCCGGCCACACGCACATCTCTACAAGCATGGGTGTCAGTCTAATGCTCCGAGAACACACATGTGTCTCGGTTTCATTAGTTGGAAGAATATGCTAATATTCAATCAGACAAGAACTTGGAAAAAAAAAAAGCATGTCGTTAAACGTTTATAAGCAGACATTAGGGTTCACTGTAGAACACTGACCCTTGGGCATGCAATGGCAATAAAGAGCCCTGCAACCTGGGAAGCAGGCCATTCCAGCTCATCACCATTCTAGCCCAGGGCTTCACACGCCACCCAACCTGTCACCTACCATGCAGCTGCATCTTCTTTGGCTGCACCGAGGGTGAGGGCAGAGGGGACAGGACCTGGAAGTTTGTGGGCAGAGTCTCTGCACACCCAGAAGCTAAGCTACAGACATCCTTTGGTCTGAATTTTTTCCTCCAAGAAGGTGCCCACCTAAAGCTTTTATCATCATCCTTGGAAATTATAGGACAGAAAACAAGACAGAATTTAAAACAAAGGACAACAAGAAAAAGCCACCAGCCCTTTAAAATGGCTTAGTTTGCTACTGCACTTTTGTCCACGTGTATTTTACCCCCTTTGTGATATCTGTGTGACTGATATGCCCAAACTGGGAACAGAGGAGCGTGGCACAGGGTAGGGTAACATGCTTACTGGGACCCTGACTGGACCCTGACTGGACCCTGACTGGACCGCCCTGGCTACCCAGGTGGATGTTCCTCCTGACAGTTAGCAGCTTTCGCTTCTCATCTTGGAGAAATCGCCTCTTGCTATATAATACAACACACTGTCATTTGCCATGGAAACATCTTCAAGCTGTAACCAGTTCTGTCACACGCTGGGACAGAACCAATGGATGCTTCTTCAGCTGTCCGATTCTCCTTGTCAAACTCAAGTCTCCTTAAGGTCCAATGAAGACAAGAACTATAGTGTGGGAGTGAATGAGTCATGGTTGTGTGTCAGGGGAAATTAATGGTTTGTGTGTTTTCAATACACTTATGAAACAATCCCCCAAAGCACACAGGCCCTAGGCCATCCAGTTGCTCCCAAAAACACAACTCACAGACACCATTCCTAAGCAGAAACCAATGTTTTAATATAAAATATTTTTGAGGGGGACTAAAAGAGACATTACTTTGCCGACTAAGGTCCGTCTAGTCAAGGCTATGGTTTTTCCTGTGGTCATGTATGGATGTGAGAGCTGGACTGTGAAGAAGGCTGAGCACCGAAGAATTGATACTTTTGAAGTATGGTGTTGGAGAAGACTCTTGAGAGTCCCTTGGACTGCAAGGAGATCCAACCAGTCCATTCTGAAGTAGATCAGCCCTGGGATTTCTTTGGAAGGAATGATGCTAAAGCTGAAACTCCAGTACTTTGGCCACCTCATGCGAAGAGATGACTCATTGAAAAAGACTCTGATGCTGGGAGGGATTGGGGGCAGGAGGAGAAGGGGACGACAGAGGATGAGATGGCTGGATGGCATCACGGACTCGATGGACGTGAGTCTGAGTGAACTCCAGGAGTTGGTGATGGACAGGGAGGCCTGGAGTGCTGCGATTCATGGGGTCGCAAAGAGTCGGGCATGACTGAGTGACTGAACTGAACTGAAGAGATTAATGTATTAAACTGTCCCCCTTAAATATAAATTTTTGACAAAGGAATATTCTTTCTTTCTTCCTGAAGTAACTAAAATAATTCTTATCTCTGGGTAAGCCTATAATAAACATGTTTAAACATGAATGCATAAATGAATGAGTACTTACGTATCCTCATTATGTATTTAGTATTAAGTACTGCTTATTATATAACAATTAAACGTGCCTGCTATTCTTCCACATAGGATAAATTTGATTAAAACAATGAAATTTGAAAGTTGGAAATTTTAACATATTGTTGATGTAATTCCAACTTTCTAAAATTCTTCTGAAATGTTATTTTATGTGGTTTAAATAGAAGCTTCCCTGGTGGCTCAGATGGTAAAGCATCTGCCTACAATGCAGGAGACCTGGGTTCAATCCCTGGGTCAAGAAGATCTCCTGGAGTAGGAAATGGCAACCCATTCCAGTATTCTTGCCTGGAAAATACCATGGACAGTGGAACCTAATAGACTACAGTCCATGGGGTCGCAAAGAATCGGACATGACTGAGCGACTTCACTTTCACTTTCACTATGTGGTTTAAATACAGTTCATCAAACCAAACTGCATATTTATATTACTCAATTTATGACAAATGACTATGAAATAAATGTCAATAAATTTTTATATTTAAATCAATTATTTAAAACACCTGCCATGTCTATAAGTTAAGATAAACAAATATGCAAAGCATCTTTCCTGTGAATGTGTTTCCCAGACATATAAAGGGCCACTGCCGATGATGCACTTTATAGATTTTGGTTTTGTGTTTTTGTCATTCAGTTCAGTTCAGTCACTCAGTCGTGTCCGATTCTTTGTGACCCCATGAACCGCAGCATGCCAGGCCTCCCTGTCCATCACCAACTCCCGGAGTACATCCAAACCCATGTCCATTGAGTCGGTGATGCCATCCAACCATCTCATCCTCTGTTGTCCCCTACTCCTCCTGCCCTCAATCTTTCCCAGCATCAGGGTCTTTTCAAATGAGCCAGCTCTTTGCATCAGGTGGTCAAAGTATTGGAGTTTCAGCTTCAACATCAGTCCTACCAATGAACACTCAGGACAGATCTCCTTTAGGATGGACTGGTTGGATCACTTTGCAGTCCAAGGGACTTTCAAGAGTCTTCTCCAACACCACAGTTCAAAAGCATCAATTCTTTGGTGCTCAGCTTTCTTTATAGTCCAACTCTCACATCCATACATGACCACTGGAAAAACCATAGCCTTGACTAGACGGACCTATGTTGGCAAAGTAATGTCTCTGCTTTTGAATATGCTGTCTAGCTTGGTCATAACTTTCCTTCCAAGGAGTAAGCATCTTTTAATTTCATGGCTGCAATCCCCATCTGCAGTGATTTTGGAGCCCAGAAAAATAAAGTCAGCCACTGTTTCCACTGTTTCCCCATCTATTTGCCCTGAAGTGATGGGACCAGATGCCTTGATCTTAGTTTTCTGAATGTTGAGCTTTAAGCCAACTTTTTCGCTCTCCACTTTCACTTTCATCAAGAGGCTCTTTAGTTCCTCTTCACTTTCTGCCATAAGGGTGGTGTCATCTGCATATCTGAGATTATTGATATTTCTCCTGGCAATTTTGATTCCAGCTTGTGCTCCCTCCAGCCCAGCATTTCTCATAATGTACTCTGCATAGAAGTTAAATAAGCAAGGTGACAATATGTAGATTTGACAATATACAGCCTTGTTCAGATGATACATTTTGTGAAAACAAGTTTAGAGTGTATTAAGAATTTCAAACTAATGACAATCTATTAATATTTAATTTCAAAACATCACTGTATTGGGTAAAACACATCCAGTGTCATAATTTTCCATACACATAAATATAGATATAATTATATATCATAATTATATATAATTATATATTATGTCAGAGAGAAATAAGAATTCAAACCATAGGTTTGAAGAGTCTCCTTTAAAGCACAGTTTAGGCTTCTTGGAAATTAACATTCCACAGTGTTCTTGTGTTTTAGGTTTTGGAAAATTGATTTTGAGTTTCTACTTGAGGTAATTCACAGAGTATTATGTGAATGGAAAAGAGGAATCTTTGCTTCTGAAAAAATGACAGAAAAGGAATAGTGAGAGTGCTAGATAGAAATAAGATACAGAAACACTTCTCAAACTCAGAAACTTGTCAGATGGATCAATTTAGCGAAGGCCATATAAATTGTCAAGAATTTGGAAACCAATTACCTGTAACTAATTATATTCAAAGAATTCTTGAAACATTTTGTATATCCAAAGACACAAACCACAGCCTACCCTTTGAACACTGTTGGCTTAGGGAGACATCATTCACACAGTTAGAGAAGAAGCAGACCTGGGAGAGATCCTTCAGACAAACACATTAAATGGTCTCTGCACTGAGCAGGAGGGATGCCATTCAGAACCATGCAGGAGCTCTGCTCTTCTGCACAGGGTTACCTGGATGGCAGAAACCCAAATGCAGCATGCAGGCTCATCCTATCAGGGATTCCACTTATGATTTTGTGCAAGTGACAGCTGTCTTTGCCTTGGTTTCTTATTAGTAATGGTACATAACTGTACTTACCTAACTTATTTTAATAAAAATCAAACATGTTAATAGTTGTATTCAGAACATGCAAACTGTGAGTGATCAGCTAATATTCTCAGGAAAGGAAGCTCAATATTCTTACCCTTCTCTGATATTTGGCAAAACTCTGGTGTGACCTCAGACACTAAGCCCTCAAGGAAGAAGATTCTGTATATGACAGGCAAAGTTGAGAAGTCCTATTATATTTCATAATGACAACGTAGGTCCTGGTGAACAGAGCAATGTTAGCATGCAGCCTACAGTGGTCTGCAGTTCATCGTGACCTCTGGAGTGAATCATGTTTGATTGTATTGATAATAACATGTACCCACTTGGGATAGTTTTACCTCTCTTTTATCTCATAAAACTCATTAATTATTTGAGTCCCAAGATGATGTTGCTTTCTTGATATTCTGCTGAGGGCCTACAGAGATCAATGATTGGTTTCAGAAGCTTAAGGAATATGGGTCCCAGAGACAGACACAAATGAAACCGTAGAGTCTGTATCATTTTGCTGCATACCATCTTCAGAAACAAAAGAAGCAATGTCTATCCCATAGGCTGGTTGGCAGGAGGACACTCTGATTTGGGGGGAATTGGAGAGCAGTGGTACTGATTTATTTTTAAGCATCTGTACTTAGTTCAGTTCAGTCACTCAGCCGTTTCTGATTCTTTGGGATCCCATGACCTGCAGTATGCCAGGTCTCCCTGTCCAACGCCAACACCCAGAGTCCACCCAAACCCATGCCCATTGAGTCGATGATTTCATCCAACCATCTCATCCTCGGTCGTCCCCTTCTCCTCCTGCCCCCAATCTCCCAGCATCAGGGTCTTTTCAAATGAGTCAGCTCTTCACATCAGGTGGCCAAAGTATTGTAGTTTCAGCTTCAACATCAGTCCTTCCAATGAATATTCAGGACTGATCTCCTTTAAGATTGACTGGTTGTATCTCCTTGCAGTCCAAGGGACTCTCAAGAGTCTTCTCAAACACCACAGTTCAAAAGCATCAATTCTTTTGTGCTCAGCTTTTTTTATAGTCCAACTCTCATATCCATACATGACCACTGGAAAAACCATAGCCTTGACTAGACAGACCTTTACTCTGCATAGAAGTTAAATAAGCAGGGTGACAGTATACAGCCTTCAGGTACTCCTTTTCCTATTTGAAACCAGTCTGTTGTTCCATGTCCAGACATAACAGAATGTGGTCCGCTGGAGAAGGCAATGGCAAACCACTTCAGTATTCTTGCCTTGAGAACCCCATGAACAATATGAAAAGTATGAAAAGATACAAAACTGAAAGATGAACTCCCCAGCTCAGTAGGTGCCCAATATGCTACTGGAGATTAGTGGAGAAATAACTCCAGAAAGAATGAAGGGATGGAGCCAAAGCAAAAGCAACACCCAGTTGTGGATGGGACTGGTGATAGAAGCAAGATCCGATGCTGTAAAGAACAATATTGCATAGGACCCCTGAAAGTTAGGTCCATGAATCAAGGCAAGTTGGAAGTGGTCAAACAGGAGATGACAAGAGTGAACATTGACATTCTAGGAATCAGTGAACTAAGATGGAATGGGCGAATTTAACTCAGATGACCATTATATCTACTACTGTGGGGAGGAATCCCTCAGAAGAAATGGAGTAACCATCATGGTCAACAAGAGTGCAAAATGCAGTACTTGGATGCAATCTCAAAAACGACAGAATGATCTCTGTTTGTTTTCAAGGCAAACCATTCAATATCACAGTAATCCAAGTCTATGCCCCGACCAGTAATGCTGAAGAAGCTGAAATTGAACAGTTCTGTGAAGACCTACAAGACCTTCTAGAACTAACACCCCAAAAAGTTCTCTCTTAGAGGGTGTTTTAAGAAATGCCATGTTACAGACACTCTTTTATGAAAGTATTTAAAGTTTTAGAGGAACAATCTCAAAGAGAAATGATAGCAATTTAATCTGCAAAACCAAATATCTTGTAATGGCTATTAGTGTAAGAGGAAAGTGAGTGTGAGCAAATTGGGAAGAATGCTTGATTTCTCCCACCTTTGCACTTCCTCCTCTGTCACGTTAACTGCCTCCAGGGAACCTGGGGAAGACCGCAGGGAGATTCTCCTGAGAGTGGTAGTGAGGGATCCTCAGGGCTGTTTGTTTTTCTGTTGTTTAATCGCTCAATTGTGTCCGACCCTTTTGAGACCACATGGATAGTAGCCCTCCAAGCCCCTTTGTCCATGGGATTCCCCAGGCAAGAATACTGAAGTGGGTTGCCATTTCCGTCTCCAGGGGATTTTCCTGGCCCAGAGATTGGACGTGTGTCTTCACGTCTCCTGCATTGCAGGCAGATTCTTTACTGTTGAGCCACCAGTGAAGTCCCAGAACTGTTCACGGAAGAACAGAAACATGAGACCAACCTCTGAAGCAGACATGAGAGAAACAGAGGTGTCTCTCCATAGCAGGTTTCTTATCCCTGTTACAAATGACATTTTGAGTTTTAGTCCAGAGCCTCTTTCATCCAGGATAAAGCAACTCATGCCTCTAAAGCAATTACCAAGGGTCAGAGGGAGGGGAAATGAGCATGTTCTTATATGGCATTTTCTATGTATCACATGCCTTATCTTTTCCTTAAAAAATCCCACCTTCCTTCTCCAATGCAACCCATAACAAGAGTCTCCATTGCTTTTTCTTTGTAACAAATTGTTATAAAATAGCTACATTTTACTGATGTTGTAATGATTGGATATATGATGAAATTTATGTACATATATAATATTTTATCTGTGCAATATGGCTTAGCATTTGTCACATGCCACTTTTCATGGTCATTAGTAAAGTCCTTAACAATTCTTCAAAAAGCTGCCTAGTTTTTATATATGTATGAAAAATGATGGCTATATAGTATAAATATGAAACTCTAACAAGTCACTCAATTGTGTACAACTCTTAGCAACTCCATGGACTGTAACCCCCAGGCTCCTCTGCTCACAGAATTCTCTAGGCAAAAACACTGGAGTGGGTAGACAATTCCCTCCTCCAGGGGATCTTCACAACTCAGGGATCGAACCTGGACCTCCCACATTGCAGGCAGATTCTCTACCGTCTGAGCTACCAGGGAAGTCCTGTATATAAATGTATACCATAACTTGGATTATTTCTTTGAGATTTACACCATATTTCTAAGTTTTGCTTTCATAAATAATGGTGCAATGCAGCAGCAACCATTTCTGTTAATTTCATATTCACATCTTTGTTGTTCCTGGTGGCTCAGATGGTAAAGGGTCTGCCTGCAATGCGGGAGACCCAGCTTAGATCTGTGAGTGGGGAAGATCTCCTGGAGAAGAGAATGGCAACCCACTCCAATATTCTTGCCTGGAGAATCCCATAGACAGAAAAGTCCGTCCATGGCGTGGCAAAGATTCAGACACGACTGAGAGACTAACTTTGTCTTTCTTTCTTTAGAACTTCAAATAAATCTAAAGCAGTGAATTTGAATAGTGAATTGTATAGTGTAATTAACAAAATCACTACACTAACTTTATGGGACAGTATGCATTATCATGTCTTTTTTAAGAGAGGCAAAACTGTATCAAGGATGATATAATGCGGAATGACTATTAATATTTTACTCCATACCCAGTAAATTAGGAACATGGACAAGGAAAACTGCACTGCTGTGACAGACTTCATCCTCCTTGGATTCTCAGATGCCCCTGAGCTCAGAGTCTTCCTCTTCCAGCTGTTTCTTTCCATCTATGGAGTCACAGTTTGGGGAAATCTGGGCATGATTGCTCTCATTCAGGTCAGCTCTGGACTCCACATCCCCATGTACTTTTTCCTCAGCCACTTGTCCTTTGTGGATTTCTGTTACTCCACAATCAGCACACCAAAGATGATAGCTAACATCTTAAAAGAAGACAGGAGAAGGAAATAGCAACCCACTCCAGTACTCTTGCCTAGAAAATCCCATGGATGGAGGGGCCTGGTGTCCATGGGGTCACAAAGAGTCAGACACGACTGAGCGACTTCACTTTCACTCACTAAAAGAAGACACAGCCATTTCCTTCCTGGAATGCACTGTGCAATTCTACCTGTTTTGCACATTTGGGGTAACTGAGGTCATTCTGCTGGCAGTGATGGCCTATGGTCGCTTTGTGGCCATCTGTGACCCACTGCTCTACGTGGTCACCATGTCCCGAAATCTCTGTGTGGAGTTGGTGTCTTGTTGCTATCTCAATGGTGCTGTATGTTCTGTGATTCACTTGTGTTTAGCTCTTCAGATCCCATCCTACAGATCAAATATGATCAACCATTTCTTTTGTGATCTCCCCCCCTCTTGTTTCTTGCTTGCTCTGATGTCATTGGGAATCAATTGGTGCTATACTCTGTGGCCATTTTTTATGAGATCATCACCATCATGGTCATCCTCACGTCCTACCTGTTTATTCTCATCACCATCCTGAGGATGCACTCAGCAGAGGGAAGGTGCAAAGCCTTTTCCACCTGTGCTTCCTACCTCGCTGCTATCATTGTCTTTCACTGAACAATCCTTTCATTTATTGCCGGCCCCAATCTGGCAACAGCATGGATACTGACAAAGTGGCCACAGTGTTCTACACTGTAGTGATCCCCATGGTGAACCCCTTGATCTATAGTCTGAGGAACAAGGATGTGAAAGAAGCTCTCAGAAAAGTGGTGAGCTTCAAAATATTTTCCCAGAGAATATTTTCCTAGCAGGACTCAGGGTTCCAAATTGGAGGCAGGTGAAAGGGTGATGATGTGCTGTAATGCTGAAAAGGGTGAATAGAAGCGGGTAGCTATGAATGAATCTTGTTGACTCACTTATCTTTGTACCTTGTATCCTGTCAATTTGGGTTGAGCATATAGCAAAATTTGCAGTCTGCTTCCCTGTTCTTATTCAATCTAAAATTATTTAAATGGTTCTGGGCAATGGACTGTTAAAACACACATTTAGTTTTCTGTAAAACTTTCATAAGTTCATTAAAGAACTCACATTTTATTTCTCTATCCATTATGGAAACTACGATTAACTTCAAAATTGAATGGCTGTTATTTTTCAGTGAAGAGCACATGTTTGATTTTACGCACACATAAGCATATTCTGAAATTCTATTCCCCTCCAGTAGCACATTTAATTCCTTTAGAGTTTTTTGATGGAATACACATTCCAAGCAGAACTATCTTTCAAATTACAGGAATTAGACCTTGTTCAGGATATTTTTGTCATACAGAAAATTATAATTTATAATTCTAACATGAAGAGCATCTAATTCAGTGTTTCTTTGTTAGTTTCTTTTGACATTTTTAGGTCATTAGGTAATATTTAGCTGAGAAATATATGAATTGAGAAGCAAACAGGCAAGCAATAAGAAGAACACTAGTTTCATTGCGTATTTTGTCTGTATCATTGTATGTGATTTTAGACAAATCTACCATATATATATATATATATATATATAAACATAAAATTTACACCTTACATATATATAAAGTCTGTTGGTCAATTATACCTTAGTAAATTTAAAATAAATTAAAAGCAGAAAGCAATGTACTTAAAAAGGAGAAATGTTTGCTGTGAAATCTAGATACCTTTTGCTATGATGTTATTATCCAACAGTTTTGGAGTCTCTGGGAATGATAATGGAACTTGATGAGAAGACAACAGTCAAACTTTTGATTTACTTTCACATAAAATATTTCTAAATTTGCTGTTGTTTTTTCTTCATGTTTTCAAGAAATATAAATTGCATCAGGAAACGATAATTAGCTTTAATTGCTTGTTCTGAGCCTCTGAAGAAGGCAAGGGATTCTCTCTAGGGCCTTGTGCCACAGGGAGTGGAGGAGACATAGTAGTCTCAGCCTTCCCAGTAAATCCACAAGTCCTCTGGAGGGTGGAGGGGGGCTGCCTTTCCCACAGTCCCATGTAGAATCTCTAATAGATACCTTAGCTTCAGTTATTTCTTCATGAGGGAAATCACTTGGGGGAATTTTGAGTCACTGCAAACAACAGGAACAGGAAGTGCATACTTTCCAGAAAGATATGTAGAAGGGCCTGGCTTAGCTGGACTCCTTCATAGCAGTGTCCTGAACAAGTGTTTCCTGGGAGTGTGAGGACACAGGGGCCCTGAGACTCTTTGGTGCATGTATCTCTGCTTCTGCCATTTCGGGGTAGAACTGTGCAAGGGAGGATTGACAGGTATTTAACCCAAACTGAATTTAAAGGAACTAAAACTAAACTTCTGGAGAAATAGAATCAGCAAGGTTGCCTCTAAATAAGATTTTAAGGCATGGAAAACACAAAGGCTGACTCACAAGACCACAAACAAAAACAATGGGAAGAAATTGTAAGGATAAACGTTTTGCATACCATGCTTACTAGATTTGTTGATAATACAGATTGCTTAAATAATAGCATTTGGGAGATAAGGAAATAGATATTTAATTGCATATAAGTTAACTAGAAGGACATAAAAATCTACCAGAATTGAGTAAAAGGTGGTCAGTGGTTTACTCACTTCCCCTCACCTCCCAAGGGGACAATAGACAATATCTGGAGGCATTTTTGGTGTCACAGTGCAGGGACCAGGGGTGAAGTTACTGTCATCTAGTGGACAAAGGCCAGAGAAGCTGCACAGGATAGCTCCCCATAAAAACAACAATCCAGCCCAAAATATCAATAGTGCCATGATTGAAGAACTCTGAAAAAGATCACTGATAAAGAATTTTATCATAGTGAGAACTGACATGGAAAAATTGCCTCCTGATTGTTACTTAAATATACTTGTGAAAATAGTATGGTAGCTTTTCATTGTATAAAAATTAAATATATGGATAATCCAGTAATCCTGCTTCTGAATATTTATTTATTTAATTCAAATATTTATTTAATTCAAAAGAATTAAAATGATGATTTCAAAGAGATATTAGCATTCCCTTGTTCATTGCAGAGCTAGTCACAATAACAAAGATTAGAAATAACCAAAATGTCTATGGACCAAAAAGTGGATCAAGAAAATGTGGTATGCACATAAAACGACATAAAAAAAGAAAGAAATTATGCAGTAAATTACCACATGGATGACAGTACGCTTAGTGAAATATGTCAGTCACAGAAAGACAAATACTGTATTAATTCACTTATATGTTTATGGACTCAAAAAGTGGATGATAGGTGTCAGAGGCGAGAGGAGGGAAAAACAGGAAGTTACAAATCAACGGACATAAAATATCTATTAAGCAAGTTAAATGAGTTCCAGAGATATACTTACAAATATTACATTGGTAGTCAACAATACTGTATTGTACATTTAAAATATCTTAATTTGGTAGGTCTTATGTGAAATGTTCTTATCACATTAAAATAAAAATAAATATTAGTACAATATGATCACTAAAATCTAAATTTTACTTGGATTCCATCAGCTTTTTCCCTTTAATTATCTCTTTATTTTCTTGGACCCAATCCAGGTACCACACTGTACTGTCATCATCTCTCCCTAATGTCTGATCTGTGACAGATTTTGACTCTTTCCTTTTTTTTTTGGCTTCAGTAATTCTAAGGAGTATGGATGAGGTATCCTGTAGAATGCTTGCAGATATGGGTTTGCCTAATAATTTTCTTATAGTAAGATGAGATAATAGATTTTGCTGAAAGAATATCATAGAGGTGAAGTTTCTCACCACATCATATCAGGGGATAAATGATGCCCACACTGCACCACTGGAGATGCTCACCTTTATCTTTTACTTCAGGTAATGTTGGTGATATTTACTAAACTTGACTGTGAGATTTGAAATGGAGTTGAATTAATAAAAATTATTTCTACTGTGTTCATGTTCCTTATTTAAACTCTATAGTCCTTGGTTTCTACAATGAATATGTGTTATTTCAACAATTCAACAAACAAATAATTAATGGAATGGATGTGGTGGTGCAACCGAGCATAACAGAACAGTTATTTTAGCAGGATCAGTTCATTGTCCAAACTTAATATTTAACTTTGCAAATATCTCTGCTTTAACTCTGAATGAATCATGATGATCTAAACGCTGGACCTTCATATTTCTCCCATATGTTAGAGTAATAGTATGGAGGAACAAGGTTATGCCTGGCATATTGTAGTCATTCAATTAATATTTAATAATGATTTCATATATAATTGCATAATTTTTATAATTATGAAAAGTATCAGTGTGAGGAAGGGTCTGAGAGAAGTGATTTTAACCTACAAATGTTCATGTGAAATGCCACAACACTGCTCCAGGTTTTCTAGAACACAAGAAAGAATTACATCAGAGAATTGTGATTAATTTTAATTATTTCAAGGCTTTAAGAGAATGAGACAACAGTCTCTAGGGTTTATGCCCCATAGGTTGTGACTCTAGATGGAAGACTATATCCATCACTCCAACCAGGAGAGGTCCTACTTTCACTCATCAGCAGGTATGTACAACAGACAGCTCGTGGGAAGCTGCTGTGAAACACAGGAGCTCAGCCTGACGCTCTGTGATGACCTAAGAGAAGGCATGGGAGGGAGGGGGGAGGCTCAAGAGGGAGGGGATATATCTGTATATATCCCTTCCAATCAAAAGTAAATTCAAAAATAAGATTCTAAACAAAAATTAATATTATTTTCTAAGTAGGGTATTAGAAAAACAGTATGAGTAGAAATTTACAATTTAGACATAGAGAGTCCTTGAGTAATACTAAAGGAAGAGGAAGTGGACTCAGCCTACAGAGCTTTGTGTCGAACTGGTTCAGCTAAGCCCCTAAAACAACAGGGCTTCCCTAGTGGAACAGTGGGAAAGAATCTGCTGCCAGTGCAGGAGATGCAAGCGACTTGGGTTTGATCCCTGGGTTAGGAACATCCCCTGGAGTAGGAAATGGTAACCCCCTTCAGTATTCTTGCCTGGAAAAAAATTCCACGGGCATAGGAGTCTGGCGAGCTACATACAGCCCATGGGTTCACAAAAGAGTCTGAAACAATGGAGGGACAGAACACCAACAAGTGCCTGGGATGGAGGGTTAGAAGAGCTCTGAGAATCTGTGGAAGGTGCATTATGTGGTTTCTACAAGCTTTTGAAGGAGTAGTCAAATTGAAGTAAAGACAAACATTTAATAAAAAGTAAGCAGAGATTAAACAAATTCTAGGGAAAGAAGAGTAAAAGGCACTATTTTTAATTAGGTATGTAAAGCAGCCTTGACAGCAAAAATTAAACAAAATAGAGAAGAAAGGTATAGGAAATATATGAGCTGTCATATTTCCTAAATGCAAAGAAACTCACCAGCAATTTAAAAATAACATTTGGGTCACAAAATCTATTGCATGAAATAAAACATTAGTTTAATATTAATTTTTAAGTGGCTTAAATAAATCAGCTATAGTTAGAATGTCTAGCTTTGTGATAGATTGTCTTTTGAGGTTGTCTTTATTAAACTGATACTCAAATTTATGAGTATAGGAAGACATAGGGATCTTGAGTGTCTCAGTTTTGCCTATGATCTGGCATCACTGCTGAGCCACATAAAATCTATTTCTTGAGTTGTGGAACTAGAAACAGCCTTATCGGAAATGATAGAGAATAGTCCTGGTATGGTAGGGTCTAAGAGGTGTTGGTCACCAACTGTCCATGCGTGTGTGCTGAGCCGCTCAGTTGTGTCCTATTCTTTGTGACTCCATGGACTATAGAGCCAACCCAACCCTGTCCACATAATTTTCCAGTCAAGAATACTGGAGCGGGTTGCCATTTCCTCCACCAGAGGATCTTTCCAACCCAGAAACTGAACATGCATCTCTTGCTTCTCCTATATTGGCAGGTGGATTCTTTACCACTATCCCCCTGAGAAGTCACTGGTCACCAATTAGAGAAATAAGATTTTTTTCTATTAGTATTTTCTCATGAAATATCATCACAGTGCAGTACTATATTAAATGTTTGATCTTTCTCTTTTACAGGTAATTTAGGGACAGAATAAATGTCTTTATTTATGGACATTTCTATGTTCGAATCTTTATTAGTGTTAGTTAAATTTTTCTTAAGTTCCTTTCTCATCTCACCTGATACTGCCTTCTAGTATAGCTCTCTGATATGTACACTTTCATTGGACAATTTCCCACAGATTTAAGATCACTAGTTTGTTCACAAATTGGAACATGATTATGAATAAATGAAGTATCTTAGTACTAAGACATTGAACATAGATTCTCTTTCAGACAAACGGAAAATTTGTGGGAGTCTGGATCAAGATTCCAGTCACAGATGTGTAGATTGATTCTTATTTGCATGTTACAGGGAAAGTCAAGGATCTCTGTCTTGTGCTTTGTCATGTCTTCGATAAAGACCTAGTCTGTATTATTATCCTTGTTATTTGTCCAGTGTTATTATTCCACAAGCAATGTGGTGGGATTGATCATTAGGGCTCCCTGGGTTGAGAAGAACACTATCTGAAAAAAATTAACTCAGGTTTATCTTGACAATAGATTTACTGAGTCAGAAACAAAAGTAAATGTTAAAGTATCATGTGGAATGAACAATAAAGGCACAGATGTAACTGTTAGAGGGGTCATTCTCAGTGTCGCACTGTGAACATGTGATGCAAAATGTAATTTATTTAGAATTTTCTCACTTCTGCTACTAGTTTTAGGACTGAAATAATCAGTTATGGTACTAGGCTAGGTTAATCTTTTATGAATTTATAATGTTCAAGAAGACCTAAAAGTGTTATAGAAGGATTTCACTTAAAATAACTCCCAAATCTTTTGATTTCATATTATCTCTAAATGTTGAAATTATAATTCAGAACTTAAAAGTTCAATAATGGTACTGTGCTATTTAAAGAAAAGTTTAAATTGTTATCTTTTAAAAATTTTAGACATTTAGCAATAGTGCATAAGAAACACAGAGAGAGTTTCTAAAAGAGACACTTTGCTTCATCTTCCAGCTTTGGAAAGGAGGCATTAACCGAGGGTCTTACGTCCTCATTCTCTCTAATATGTTTGTTTCCAGGGATGATTCATAGTCTAACAAACAGAAACCATGTTTCTATCAGAGAGAAATAAAAGTGGGGCCACGTTCACTCTCCTGGGCTTCTCCTATTACCCAGAGTTGCAAGTGCCCCTCTTCTTGATATTCTTCGCCATCTACAGTGTCACTGTGGTAGGGAATCTTGGGATGATTGTAATCATCAAAATTAACCTCAAACTGCACACCCCCATGTACTTTTCCCTCAGCCACCTCCCCTTTATGGATTTCTGTTATTCCTCCATCATTGCTCCCAAGACCATGGTGAATCTCATGGTAGAAGACAGAACCATTTCATTTGTAGACTGTGTAATGCAATTCTTTTTCTTTTGTGCCATTGTGTTGACTGAGTCCTTTTTATTAGCTGTGATGGCCTATGACCGCTTCGTGGCCATCTGCAACCCTCTGCTCTACAGAGTGGCCATGTCCCAGAGACTCTGTGTCATGTTAGTGGTTGGATCTTATGCCTGGGGAACACCCTGCTCCTTGACATTCACATGTTCTGTTAGCTAATTGTCATTTCAAGGTTTCAACACAATTGATCACTTCTTCTGTGAGTTCTCCTCCCTGCTTTCCCTCTCTTGCTCTTATACTTATCTCAACCAGTTGCTGCTTTTCATTTTCTCCACCTTTAATGAGGTCAGCACACTCTTCATCATTCTCCTGTCTTAACGCGTTTATTGTTATCGCCATCCTCCAGATGCATTCAGCCTGTGGTCGCCGCAAAGCCTTCTCCACCTGCGCCTCCCGCCTGACCGCCATCAGCATCTTCCCCGGCGCCATCCTCTTCCTCTACTCTGTGCCCAACTCCACACCCTCCAGGCACAAAGTCAAAGTGGCGTCTGGGTTTTACACGGAGGTCATCCCCATGTTGAGAAATAAGGATGTCAAGGACACAGTCTCCAACATCATGGGCTCTAAAATGTTTCTTATTGAGCATTATTATAATAGTAGAATTTTTCCTTGATATGTAAATGTAGTGTGTCTGCAAACGTTGGTTTTTAAAGATACATTTAGATTAATGAAGAGTGAATGCTGTAAAATTTGTGAATGCTGAGCTTGGGGAATGATGGGGGAAAGGGATAGTTAGGGTGTTCGGGATGGATATGAACACTCTTCTATTTAAAATGGATAGCCAACAAGGATTTACTGTATAGCACATGGAACTCTTCTCAATGTTATGTGGCACCCTGGATGGGAGGAGTGTCTGTGGGTGAAAGGATACATGTATATATGTATAGATCTGGGTCCCTTCACTTTTCACCTGAAACTATTACAACATTGTCTGTAAAAAGGCTATATCTGAATACAAACTAAGCTTTTTAAAAAGCGTTAAATGCTGTAAAGTTGAAGAACATGAATTTTGGCTCAACGACACTAAATGACTCTGTCTCTTACTGGGAAAAAAGTAATAAAAGTTCTAGTCCTTCATAAAATAGGTATTATGTTGACTTCTCTTGGATAACCGAAGAGACAGAGTTTTAGGAGACATATGCAGGAGTCTCATCCAGGAGACTAAATCATGACAAACAAGATCAGAATGCAGCAATGTGCTGATGACACAACAAAATTTTATTGAGCGAATGCTGTCTAATTCATGTGTATATTTGCCTGTGTGTTGGAGTATTTGGGTTGTATTGTATATACAGGTTACTTGGCATGAAGGAAAGCTGATAAGACACTATCTATATTCTGAATATGTTTTCTAAAGAACTCCAATATGGCAGCATGAACAGCTATGATAAACTTCACCAGAGGCTTAAAAATGGAGAACTCATTCTCAGAACATCTTACATGCAAAAGTGAAACATGACAAGTGACCACCCAATTGGCATTTCATTCTATTTTCCTGGGCTTCCCTTGTGACTCAGCTGGTAAAGAATCTGCCTGCAATGCAGATGACCTAGGTTTGATCCCTGGGTTGGAAGGATCCCCTGGAGAAGGGAAAGGCTACCCACTCTAGCATTCTGGCCTAGAAAATTTCATGGACTATATAGTCCGTAAGGTCAAAAAGAGTCCAACACAATGAAGCCACTTTCATTTTCTGTTATTTTGCCTATGAAGACATCAAAAATATTATCAATTCTTCATGTTTTTTTCTGTCCTAAATATAATGTCGGTATCTTTCTCAACTGAACTAGCACCTTAAACAAAATAAAACAAGAAGTGCTTGCAGTTGCCCAAAGATTTGAAAACTAATTACCTGTGTAACCATCAGTTCAGTTCAGTCGCTCAGTCGTGTCCCACTCTTTGTGACTCCATGGATCGCAGCACGCCAGGCCTCCCTGTCCATCACCAACTCCCGGAGTTCACTCAGACTCGCGTCCATCGAGTCCATGATGCCATCCAGCCATCTCATCCTCGGTCGTCCCCTTCTCCTCCTGCCCCCAATCCCTCCCAGCATCAGAGTCTTTTCCAATGAGTCAACTCTTCATGTGAGGTGGCCAAAGTACTGGAGTTTCAGCTTTAGCATCATTCCTTCCAAAGAAATCCCAGGGCTGATCTCCTTCAGAATGGACTGGTTGGATCTCCTTGCAGTCCAAGGGACTCTCAAGAGTCTTCTCCAACACCACGGTTCAAAAGCAGCAATTCTTCACTGCTCAGCCTTCTTCACAGTCCAACTCTCACATCCATACATGACTACCAGAGAAACTATAGCCTTGACTAGACGGACCTTAGTCAGCAAAGTAATGTCTCTGCGTTTGAATATACTATCTAGTTTGGTCATAACTTTTCTTCCAAGAAGTAAGCACCTCTTAATTTCATGGCTGCAATCACCATCTGCAGTGATTTTGGAGCCCAAAAAATAAAGTCTGACACTGTTTCCACTGTTTCCCCATCTATTTCCCATGAAGTGATGGGACCGGATGCCATGATCTTCGTTTTCTGAATGTTGAGCTTTAAGCCAACTTTTTCACTCTCCTCTTTTACTTTCATCAAGAGGCTTTTAGCTCCTCTTCACTTTCTGCCATAAGGGTGGTGTCATCTGCATATCTGAGGTTATTGATATTTCTCCCAGCAATCTTGATTCCAGCTTGTGTTTCTTCCAGTCCAACGTTTCTCATGATGTACTCTGCATAGAAGTTAAATAAGCAGGGTGACAATATACAGCCTTGACATACTCCTTTTCCTATTTGGAACCTGTCTGTTGTTCCATGTCCAGTTTGAACTGCTGCTTCCTGACCTGCATACAGATTTCTCAAGAGGCAGGTCAGGTGGCCTGGTATTCCCATCTCTTTCAGAATTTTCCACAGCTTAGTGTGATCCACACAGTCAAAGGCTTTGGCATAGCTAATAAAGCAGAAATAGATGTTTTTCTGGAACTCTTTTGCTTTTTCGATGATCCAGTGGATGTTGGCAATTTGATCTCTCGTTCCTCTGCCTTTTCTAAAACCAGCTTGAACATCAGGAAGTCCACCATTCACGTATTGTTGAAGCCTGGCTTGGAGAATTTTGAGCATTACTTTACTAGCATGTGAGATGAGTGCAATTGTGTGGTAGTTTGAGCATTCTTTGGCATTGCCTTTCTTTGGGATTGGAATGAAAAGGACCATTTCCAGTCCTGTGGCCACTGCTGAGTTCTCCAAATTTGCTGGCATATTGAGTGCAGCACTTTCACAGCATCATCTTTCAGGATTTGAAACAGCTCCACTGGAATTCCATCACCTCCACTGGCTTTGTTCATAGTGATGCTTTCTAAGGCCCACTTGACTTCACATTCCAGGATGTCTGGCTCTAGATTAGTGATCACACCATCATGGTTATCTGGGTCATTAAGATCTTTTTTGTACAGTTCTTCTGTGTATTCTTGCCACCTCTTCTTAATATCTTCTGCTTCTGTTAGGTCCATACCATTTCTGTCCTTTATCGAGCCCATCTTTGCATGAAATGTTCCCTTGGTATCTCTAATTTTCTTAAAGAGATCTCTAGTCTTTCCCATTCTGTTGTTTTCCTCTATTTCTTTGCATTGATCACTGAAGAAGGCTTTCTTATCTCTTCTTGATATTCTCTGGAACTCTGCATTCAGATGTTTATATCTTTCCTTTTCTCCTTTGCTTTTTGCCTCTTCTTTAAGGCCTCCCCAGACAGCCATTTTGGTTTTTTGCATTTCTTTTCCATGGGGATGGTCTTGATCCCTGTCTCCTGTACAATGTCACAAACCTCATTCCATAGTTCATCAGGCACTCTATCTATCAGATCTAGGCCCTTAAATCTATTTCTCACTTCCACTGTATAATCATAAGGGATTTGATTTAGATCATACCTGAATGGTCTAGCAGTTTTCCTACTTTCTTCAATTTGAGTCTGAATTTGTGTAACCATATTCAAAATAAAATGTAAACCTGATAGTCATTAGTTTTGTTGTGGTTGTTGTGGTTTACTGACTAAGTTGCATCCAACTTTTTGTGACCCTCTGGACTGTAGCCCACCAGGCTCCTCTGTCCATAGGCTCTCCCAGGTAAGAATACTGGAGTGGATAGCCATTTCCTTCTCTAGGGGACCTTCCAGACCCAGGGGTTGAATCCGTGTCTCCTACAATGGCAGGCAGATTCTTCACTGCTCAGCCCCCAAGGAAGCCTAAACATTAGTATTAGGGTCTATTTAATAAGGCAAATTAGAAATATCGGATTTCTCTAACATCAATAGCTCACTTTTGCTCGAAAAACTTAAACACCCTTCTCCTTCTCCCCTCAATATGTCTAAACAAATTTCTCAATGCCCACTTTTTAATAGATGAAAATACTGAGAATATTTGGGAGTATTAATGGTAAGTGGGAATAGAAACTGTCAGAAATTGTGCTGGAATAGTACTGACATGCCGATCTTCCATTCAATTTTTTAAAATGATCTTTCATCAAATTTTTCAAAGTAATTCTTTAAACAAAAACTGGGGTCTCCTGCATTGCAAGAAGATTAGATTGTCTTCCAGTTTGCTTAAGGCTAAATTTTTGGAGATCCTGTCTTTCAAAAGGATTTTTTTTTTTTTACCATGTGTGATATATTGCAAGCATGATCCCAATTCTCCACTTAACTAGGCATGCCCACATTTTTCTTTTCTTCTGATCAAATGGTCAAATCAATTCCTCCGATTTTTTTTTAAGCTTAAGCGACTTTTGTGAGTGATTTTGGCTAATATAAGGTCCTTGAAGTGAAATATTGTGTCAGTTATAAGAAAGGCCCTGTAGCAATGTCAAAATCCCTTGGATTTGCATAGCCTCTTTGAATAGCTGTCATGTGAACAAGCACAGATTATCATATTGGTAAATGAGCAATATAGGTCACAACATTATCCCATGAAATAGCATCGTAGCCAACCTCCAGACTGAAGTATGAGCTGTCTTAGATCACCAAGCCTGACAAGCTAATAACCCACATGAACATACCAGCTTCCCTGATAGCTCAGTTGGTAAAGAATCTTCTTGCAATGCAGGAGACCCCAGTTTGATTCCTGGGTCATGAAGATTCCCTGGAGAAGGGATAGGCTACCCACTCCGGTATTCTTGGGCTTCCCTTGTGGCTAAGCTCATAAAGAATCTGCTGCAGTAAGGGAGACCTGGGTTTGATCCCTGGGTTAGGAAGATCCCCTGGAGGAGGGAAAGGCTACCCTCTCCAGTATTCTGGCTTGGAAAATTCCATGGGATCACAAACATGGAGAAGTTCATGGGATTGCAGAGTCGGACATGACTGAGTAACTTTCACAAAGGTACCAGTGAAGATCAGTCACCTCTGGATCAGATCATCAGTGATCTATACCATAAGCAGCTGTTTTTAACTCATAAGTTTTGGAGTAGTTAGTTGTGCTGTCTTAAAATACAATTGATTTTCTTAATTTCTGATGCTACCACAATCACCTTCCCAAGTCTTATCATATAGCAATTAAGCATTTCTGCTTTCCTTCTGTTTGAAGGTAGCTCAGTTAAAATGTACAATTAAAAAGTTTAGAAATTTTAACGTACTGTTGATGTCATTGAATCTTTAGATGAAATGATTCACTCAAACAATATGACCTTATGTGCTACAAATACAGGTTATCAAAAACTTAGATCTTAGTATTTGTAGTACTTAATTTATGTGCAATGCCTATAAAATAAATTTCAGTTAAATATTTATATTTAAATCCATTTTAATAAAAATTTCTGCTTTATCTTTAAGATAGATATGCAAAGCAGTTTTCTATGAGTGGGTTGCATGGATAATATAAACATCACTGCAAATGATGCTGTCTTTTTACTCTTTCTGCCATGAGACTCTCTCCAGGGAGATGCATTTTATGGCAATGCTTTCAGGGTATACTAAGAACAATGACCAAAAAAAAATGATGCTAATGCGATATCATCATGAATTTACTATATATAATAGTAATGAGTTTTATATATAATACCAAAACATCACTGTATTGGCTGAAATACATGTCCAATGCCCATAATTTCGGAGAAAAGAAAGTTATATAATCTAGAGGGAAACAAGAAGTCATACCATGAGCTTGAAATGTCTTAATTCAAACAAATTTCATGGAACACAGCTTTTCACAGTATTCTTATGTTTTAGATTTTGGAAGTTTGCTATTACTTTTCTAATTTGGGTGATTCTCATAGTAATATGTGAATGGATAACAGGAATCTTTACTTTTGAAAAATGAAACAAAAGGAATAGTGAAAGTACTCGGTGGAATGGAGAGGCAGAAACACTCCACGATCTCGGGAAATTGTCAGATGAATCAATTTTAGGGAAACACATGAAAGCCGTTGAGAATTTGGAAACCAGTTTACTTGGTACTATTTAGAGTCACAGAGTTCGTGAATGTTTGATATTCACAAACAACATCATATCGTTCGAACCCTGTCGGTTTAGGAAAAGATGACACGGGCGGAGAAGCAGCAGACCTGGGAGAGACGCTGCAGGCAGACCCATGAACGGTCTCTGCAGTGAGTAGGGTCTGCATCCAGCACCATCCATCAGCTCTGCTCTTCCTCACAGAGCCACATGGGTGCAGACACCAAAATGCAACATATACGTTCATTCTATCAGTGATTCCATCTATGACTTTGTGCAAGTGACAACTGCCTGTGCCTCAGTCACCACATTAACAAAGCTGCGTAACTGTGCTTAAAATGAAATGTGTTAATAGCTGTATTCAGAACAGTACCTAACACATAGAAAGTGGTGAGTAAGTGTGAGCAGTTGCTATTATTCTCAGCAAAGGAGGTTCATTGTTCCCACCCCCTTCTGGTATTTAGTAGGATGCTGTTGTGACTTCACACCCTATGTCCTCCAGAAAGGAGCTTTGAGTGTAAGACCGGCAGAGTTTATAAGACTCATTCACATACGTCATAATGGCAACATTATCTGGTTCATAGTGCAATGTCTAGATGCAGCATACAACACTAATTTATCATAAACTCTGAAAGAAATCATGTTGTCTTACAATAACATTTACCAACTCAGGAGAGTTTCCCCCCCTCTTTTTACATCTTATGAAAGGCATTCATTGTTTGAGTCCCAAGATGATGTTGTTTTCTTGATATCTGATTGAGATCCCACAGAGACCAATGATTGGTTCTGGCTTCTTAAAGGATGTGGGCCCCTAGATACACACACATGAAAACATAAAGCCTGTGACATTTTCCCTCATTGCATCCTCAGAAACACAGGGAGCAATACCGATCAACATGTTGGTGGGACTATATTTTGGGGAGGAATGGACTGAATGATATTTCCCGATGTCTGGAAACTTCTTTGTTTGTTTTCTAGTGAGGGTGATTTATTATTAGCCATGTGTCAGAGAAGGAGGAGCTGTAAAAGAGGGAAATGACATTAGAAATAATTTTTAAAAGTCTGTATTTGGAGACTGTTTTAACAAATGCCAAGTTTGGAGAACTCTATGAAAGTGTTTTCCCTTTACCTACTGAAAACTGATCTCGACAGGAAATGGGAGAAATTTGATCTGTAGAATGAAATATCTTGTAATGGCTATTAGTGTAACAGGGGAAAGAGTGTGAGCCAATTGGGGAATATGCTTGATTCCTCTCCCCTTCCCTCTTCTTCTTTTCTCACATTAACTCCATCCACAGAACCTGGGAAAGACAGCAGGGAGATTCTCCTGAGAGTCACTCTGATGCTGAGAGTGGTGGTGAGGGGTCCTCAGGACTGCGGACAGAGGAGCAGAGGCATGCGCACCACCTCTGAAGCAGACAGGAGAGCCAGTAGTCTGACCTTGTGCCAAGGCCATGTATCTCTACAGCAGTTTTCTCAAATGTGATACTATTAACATTGGGGGCCAGATTATATTTTGGATTTTGCTTATGTTGTGGGTGTGTGAGGAGGGTGAGAATGGGGAAGGAGACGCCGTCCTGTGCCTGCACACTGTTTAGCAGCATCTGTAGTCTGCCCTCTAGATGTCAGAAGCACCCCTTCCTGTTGTGACAGCCAACTGTATCTCCAGACATTGACAAATGTCCAACAGGGATCAACATCACTCCTGCTCTATAAGTAATCAGCAGCCCAATTTTCATCTTTAGAACTTAAAAAACAGGAAAAGGTTTTCAAAATTATTTACTACTTCAAAATCAGAAAAGACAACTCACTTATTACTGGCCATTGAAGAGAGCAATGCATGTCATCAGAATTATTACTTGTATTCAAACCAAGATTCCTTAATTCACATATCGTTTACCTCTTTCAAGTTATTTGAAGAATAAGGAAAAATCTGGCTGTGTTGACTTTTAGTCCAGATTCCCTTTCCTCCAGGAATAAGCAGTAGGTGCTACTAAGTCATTTTATTGTTACTTAGGATCAGGAGAGACAATAAATAAGCATGGTCTTACCCTTTGTTGGTATTTTCTACATATCAAAGGCTTTGAATATATCTCTCCTTTATTCAAAAAAAAGTAGGCAAATTTCTGGATGCACTTTTAAAGCAATTGGAATGAAATATTGGTAAAAATATTTGTTTCTTGGATGGTTTGAGAATTAAATATGCTCTATGACTTATGTATAGGTATACTGTATTCTGTCTTTGTGATCTGGCTTTCTGTTTTTAACTTGCCATTTTCTTAGTCATTTTTCAGGTCATTCAAAGCTCTTCTGAAAGCTGCATAATTTCCCATAATATACTTGTAGCTCAACTTTTACCCTGTTGTTTGACATTCTAAGTTCTTATCATAAATAATAGTGCAATGTGGCAATAAAAACTTATGTTAATTTAATATTCACAAATTTTATTTCTTGAATATATTGAAGTAGTGAATTCATTTGTCAAATAGGTATTAGAAGGCTTCAGTCACAGTTCAGAAAGTTTAGAACTAAGTAGCAATTCCCTGAACAATGACTAACATTGATTATCATAATTTAAAAACCACCAGGCTAATTGTATAGAAAAAAAACATGCTAAAATAGAGTATAAAATTCACTTCTCCATTTAAAGGGTAATAATAAAAACATGATGCTTGTGTGTTAATAATCTTAAATAAGCATACTTCTCATCATTTCATGAAAAGAAAGAAA
Source organism: Ovis aries (assembly GCF_016772045.2). Lineage (NCBI taxonomy): Eukaryota > Metazoa > Chordata > Mammalia > Artiodactyla > Bovidae > Ovis > Ovis aries. The sequence continues at coordinate 328,598 of NC_056076.1, forward strand.
GAAATTTCCTGTGTAGTATTAAAAAAATCCCCAGGGATCCCAGTATTTCAATAACTGACTAAAAAGTCTACAAATAAAAAAAGATATTTAAATTTCGATTATGGCTAACTAAATAACATTTGATGTCTTTCTAATGATTCTGTTCCAAGCTGCAAATTGTGTAGAACTTGTTTAAATAAACACACAGGTTTTCATGGATGTGAATTTTTTCATGTGACCTGTGAATATAAATGTGAGCTCTATGCACTTGTGGGCTACAGTATCTGAAATTTTCCTAAGCTTCAAAATGTCAGTGTTTTATTTCTTTGCTGAAAAAAGTTGACTATCTTATTTATTCTCATGTCCTTTTTAGTAGCTAATTGGGAGTGATCCAATGAAGAATAACTATCAATATTTTTCTGCAACCACGGTAAAGTGAGGACATGGACAAGGAAAACTGCACTGCTGTGACAGACTTCATCTTCCTTGGGTTCTCAGATGCCCCTGAGCTCAGAGTCTTCCTCTTCCTGCTGTTTCTTTCCATCTATGGAGTCACAGTTTGGGGAAACCTGGGCATGATTGCTCTCATTCAGGTCAGTTCTGGACTCCACACTCCCATGTACTTTTTCCTCAGCCACTTGTCCTTTGTGGATTTCTGTTACTCTACTACCATCACGCCGAAGATGCTAGCTGACATCTTAAATGAAGACAGAGCCATTTCCTTCCTGGAATGCACTGTGCAATTCTACCTGTTTTGCACATTTGGGGTAACTGAGGTCATTCTGCTGGCAGTGATGGCCTATGACCGCTTTGTGGCCATCTGTGACCCACTGCTCTACGTGGTCACCATGTCCCAAAACCTCTGTGTGGAGTTGGTGTCTTGTTGCTATCTTAATGGTACTCTATGTTCTGTGATTCACTTGTGTTTAGCTCTTCGGATCCCATCCTACAGATCAAATGTGATCAACCATTTCTTTTGTGATCTTCCCCCTCTCTTGTCTCTTGCTTGCTCTGATGTTACTGTGAATCAATTGGTGCTATACATTGTGGCCACATTCAATGAGGTTATCACCATTGTGGTCATCCTCACGTCCTACCTGTTTATTCTCATCACCATCCTGAGGATGCACTCAGCAGAGGGAAGGTGCAAAGCCTTTTCCACCTGTGCCTCCCACCTCACTGCCATCGCTGTCTTACAGGGAACAATCCTTTTCATTTATTGCCGGCCCCACTCTGGCAACAGCATGGGCATTGACAGAGTGGCCACAGTGTTCTACACTGTAGTGATCCCCATGGTGAACCCCCTGGTTTATAGTCTGAGGAACAAGGATTTGCAAGAAGCTCTCAGAAAAGTGGTGAGCTCCAAAATATTTTCCTAGTGGGACTCTAAGTCCCAAATCAGAGGTTGGCAGAAGGGTGAAATGGTGGACTCAGTGTTGGAAGTAGAAGATCAGTCAAGAAGAGGGTACCTTTGAGTGAGTCTTTCTGACTCACTTATCCCTGACTCAATGGACATGAGTCTGAGCAAACTTCAGGAGATAGGGAAGGACAGGGAAGCCTGACGAGCTGCAACCCGTGGGGTCACAAGTATCAAACATGACTTAGTGACTGAACAACAATCTTTGTACCTTGTCAACTTATATGAATAGAATTGAACATATTTCAAAATTTGCAGCCTACTTCTTTGCTTTGATCCACCTAAAATGTTTTAAGTGGGTTTGGGTAATGGGCTGTTAAGACACACATATTTAGTTTGCTGTAAAACTTTTATTATCAGACCCACCTCAGATCGTTAGGCATTAAATCCTGGAATTTGAGGACCCTGGCTTTATCAGATACATGCATTGCAAATATTTCCTCCCACTCTGCTGCCTCTTCTTTCTGTTGATCATTTCCTTTGCTCTGCAGAGGTTTTGACAAACACATGGCGGCAATGGTGTGAGGTGTTAACAATGTGGCACATCTCAGCTCACCTGGAGCTGGCCTTGCTTTAGAGCTGTGAGTCATACACACCAGATAATTAATGCCTTTAGTTATCTTTCCTTATGAACAAGACTTCTTCCTTAGACTAACATTTCTGGTAAGATCATCTCTACTTCTCAAACCTAGAACCAACTGGTTCTAGATGTTTCAGCATTAAAGGCAAGAGGTCCCACATAACACTGAGGACTTTTAATGGCTCTGTGTGTTCAGATATCCAAGGATTTGATGCTTTTGAACTGTGGTTTTGGAGAAGACTTTTGAGAGTCCCTTGGACTGTGAGGAGATCCAACCAGTCAATTCTGAAGTTCAGCCCTGGGGTTTCTTTGGAAGGAATGATACTAAAGCTGAAACTCCAGTACTTTGGCCACCTCATGCGAAGACTTGACTCATTGGAAAAGACTCTGATGCTGGGAGGGATTGGGGGCAGGAGGAGAAGGGGACAACAGAGGATGAGATGGCTGGAGGACATCACTGACTCGATGGATGTGATTCTGAGTGAACTCCGGGAGTTGGTGATGGACAGGGAGGCCTGGCGTGCTGCGATTCATGGGGTCACAAAGAGTCAGACATGACTAAGCGACTGAACTGAACTGAACTGAAGGATCAATCAGAAGGAAACCTTCCCAAGTCAATTCTCATTTATCGATTATAACTTTCAGACTTTCTCAGGCTTGGTAATATTGATATTTCGTGTTGGTTTTTTTTTAATTTTTTATTTTTTTTAATTTTTATTTTTACTTTATTTTACTTTACAATACTGTATTGGTTTTGCCATACATTGACACAAATCCGCCACGGGTGTACATGAGTTCCCAAACATGAACCCCCCTCCCACCTCCCAGCCCACATCATCTCTCTGGATCATCCCCATGCACCAAGCCCAAGCATCCTGTATCCTGCATCGAACATAGACTGGCGATTTGTTTCTTACATGATAGTATACATGTTTCAATGCCATTCTCCCAAATCATCCCTGTGCATGCTACCACGTATAGCAGCATCTCTGACCCTTGTCCAATCACTCTGGTACATTCATTATGACAATCAAAAATGCCTCCAGATATTGTCAAATGTCCATGTGGGGGGCGGAGAAGAGGTTTATAATCATCTATAGGTGAGAAATACTGCCTTATTTCCTTGTAGATTTTCAGGTTCTTCTGTATGAATTATGTCCAAATTACGCATCTAGTTTCTTATCTCCCAAATGATGCTATTGTATAGTTTAAACAATCTGTATTATTTTTAAATTTGGAATGCACTGGTATCTAAGATCTTTATCCTTGTAATTTCTTCCCATTATTTTTTTCTTTTTGCTCTTGGGAGTAAGCATTTGTTTTTCCCATGCTCTAAAATCTGATTTGGAGCTGAACCTTTTGATACTTTGTCTCCAGAGGTTCATTTTATCCTCCTCAATTCAGTTTTGTTTAAATACCTACCTCTGTTCCCTTGCACAATTCTTCCACAAACTCACAGAATTAAAGAGACATGTACCTGAAAACTCTCAGAGACCCTCTGTTTCCCCACTCCCAGGAAACACTTGTTCAGGACACTACTACAAAGGAGCTCAGCTAAGCCAGGCCCCTCTACAAAGCTTGCTAGAAAATATGCATTCCCTGTTCCTGATACTTAATGTTGGCAGTGACTCTAAATTTCCCCCAGAAGACTTTTTCTCATGAAAAAATGAGTGAACCTAAGGTATCTTTTAGATATATTACATGGTAAAGAATATCCATATTTTCTCAGACCTACAGACAGACCTGCTGGTGGAAAAAGCACCCCACCTTCCAGCCTCTGGAGGTCTCAGCAGTTTGGGGAAAAAGTTGAGACATGTCTCTCCACTCCTTGTGGCACAAGAGCCCTGGAGAAAATCACTTACCTTATTCTTCAGAGGCCTCAAAGTGAGCAATTATAATTAATTATTGCTTCCTCATATAATTATATTTTCTTGGAAAAGCTGAAGAAACATTAACAGCAGCTTTAGAAACATTAGATATGAAAGTTAAAAGCTTAAATGTCTTCTCCCCATATTCACTCCCATAGACTCCAAAAATGTTGGATAATAAAAAGTCACAGCAAAATTTATCTTTGTTATTTAATGAATATTTCTCCTTTTAAGTATACTTTTTAATTTTTTTTAAGATTTATTGAGGTATAATTGACAAAAACAAATAGTACAGATCTAAGGAGTATAGTTGATGTTTATATATGTGTGTATATGTATATATATATATATATATATAGTGAAATAATCACTATCAAGATAATTAGAATATCAATTACTTCATGTCTTATAATTTGTTTTATTTTTTCTTCATGTTGAAAATAGTTAAATTCTACTCTCTTACCACATTTTAAGTATAAAATGTACTGTTAATTGCAATTACATTGTTGTACATTTTCAAAATTTATTCATCTTTCATAACTGAAACTTTGTCCCCTTGACAAACATCTCTCCATTGTCCCCTCTTCCAAGCCCCAGTGCTGTATGGGCACCCTTAAAATCAAGAGGGTGTGTCATGTGTGTGGTGTTCTTACCACAATAAAATAAAAAAAATTAAAGTGGCAGATTCATGTTGATGTATGGCAAAACCAATACATTATTGTAAAGTAAAATAAAGTAAAATTTAAAAAATAAATAAATAAATATAGGTACATTATTATTTTAAAAAAGTAAATTTTATTGCATTTTATCAGTTTCTTGCTCCCCTTACCATTAATGCCACCTTTCTTGTCTAGAATCCAGTCTAGGTACCACATTGCATTAAGTCATCATGTCTTCCAAATCTCCTCTGGTCTGTGATGCTTCTTCAATTTTCTTTTTCATGTTTTTCGTTCTTACCATTCTAAGGGATACTGGCGAGGTATCCTGTAGAATACTTTCAAATGTGGACTTTCCTAATGATTTTCTCACATTGGTTTGAGGGAAGGAATATCACAGAAGTAAAGCTTCTCTCATCACATCATACCAGGGGATAAATGAGAGCCACATTAAAGCACTATGGTGATGGTCACCTTTTTCTTTTACTTCAGGTAGTCAGGTAATATCAGTCACATTTCTCTAAAGTTGAATGCAAGATTTCCAATATAGTTAAGTTGATAACAATTATTTCTAAAGTGTTTTTCCTTTTTAAATTATATAGTTCATGTTTTCTTCAAGAAATATGTGTTATTTCAATAATTCAATACCTAAAAGTAATTAATGGAGTGGATGTGGTGATGTAATGAAAGAGATATTTAAAAGGGACTAGACCATTTTCCCAACTTAATATTTAAGCTTGTAAATATTTCTGTTTCTAAATCAATAAATCATGAAGAACTCTTCATTCTAATGGCATTTTATTAGAGTGAAAATCTGGAAGAAGAAGGTTATGCTTGGCATATTGTAGTCATTCAATTACTATTTGATAATGCTGAGCCATGAAATTAAAAGACGCTTACTCCTTGGAAGAAAAGTTATGACCAACCTAGACAGCACATTCAAAAGCAGAGACATTACTTTGCCAACTAAGGTCCGTCTAGTCAAGGCTATGGTTTTTCCTGTGGTCATGTATGGATGTGAGAGTCGTACTGTGAAGGAAGCTGAGCGCCGAAGAATTGATGCTTTTGAAATGTGGTGTTGGAGAAGACTCTTGAGAGTCCCTTGGACTGCAAGGAGAGCCAACCAGTCCATTCTGAAGGAGATCAGCCCTGAGATTTCTTTGGAAGGAATGATGCTAAAGCTGAAGCTCCAGAATTTGGCCACTTCACGCGAAGAGTCGACTCATTGGAAAAGACTCTGATGCTGGGAGGGACTGGGGTCAGGAGGAGAAGGGGACGACAGAGGATGAGATAGCTGGATGGCATCACGGACTCAATGGACGTGAGTCTGAGTGAACTTCAGGAGTTGGTGATGGACAGGGAGGCCTGGTGTGCTGCAATTCATGGGGTCACAAAGAGTCGGACATGACTGAGCGACTGAACTGAACTGAACTGATAAGTATAAAAAATATCAGAGTGATGAAGAATCTGAGAGGAGTAACTTAAACATATAAATTTCCATATGAAATGCCCTTAACACTGTTCCAGTTTTTCTGGGACACAGAAATTACATCAGAGAATGGTGATTAATTATAAATGTTTATTTCATGGTTTTAAGAGAATGAGGCAACAGATAGTCTCTAGGGTTTATGCCCCAAAGGATGTGACTCTGGATATAAGAATATATCCATCACTTCCAAACAGGACAGATCCTGCTTTCAACATCAGCAGGTATGCATTAGATTTTAAAGACAGATTAATGTTAATTTCAATGCTGGGAACCTTAGGGGGAAAAGTGTGGAGGGGAAATTTACCATTTATATATAGATATTCTTGAGAATTATCTAGTCATTGAAAATTGCCTTTCTGAGGTTTCAAGGAAGAGGAACTGCACTCAGGCTACAGAGCTCTGTATTGAAGCTGGCTCAGCTGAGCTCCTGAGTGAGCATGTGTGGGTGCTCAGTACTTCAGCCCTGTACAATGCTCCTCTATCCATGGGATTATCCCGGGAAGACTACTGAACCAGGTTGCCTTTTGCTCCTCCAGGGGATCTTCCCAACCCAGGGATCAAACCTGGGTTTTCTGTGACTTCTGCATCCTCAGGCAGGAGGATTCTTTGCCATGGAGCCATCTAGGAAGTCCAAGCCCCTGAATAACAGCCCCTTAAACAAGAGATGCCTGGAATGTGGGATTAGGAGAGTTCTGAGAATCTGGGGAATGTGCATTGTCTTGCTACTACAAATGTTTGAAGTTGCAGCCGAGGTAGAAAGGACAAGTATTTTAAAAAAGAGAGAGAGATCAAGCAAACTCTATAATGATAAAAGGAAAAAGGACCATTTTTACTTAAGAAAATAAAGCAGCTCTGAGAGCAAATATTACAACAAAATGGGGGTGGGGTGTGGAATGTAGGATAGCTATATCAAATGTAACATTAATTTAAAATGAGTGTTTAGGAAATTCCCTGGTGACTCAGTGGTTAGAACTTTGCCAATTCAGGGGTGCAGATTTGATCCCTGGTCAGAGATCTGTAATCCCACATGCCTCATGGCCAAAAACCCAAAACATAAAACAGAAGTGATATTGTCACAAATTCAATGAAGACTTTAAAAATGGTCCACATCAATAGAAAATAAATAAATAAAGTAAAATGGATGTTTAAGCACCTTAGATATATTAATTATATTTAGAACATCCAGCTTTGTGATAGGATGTCTTCAATATTCAAATTTTTGAGTTTAGTAAGAGATAAGAATCTTGAGTTCTTTGTTTTGCATATGATCTGATCTCTTCATTGATGGCCATCTCAAATCTATTTCTCAAGTTGTGAAACTAGAGAGAACTTTACCAGAAATGATAGATAAAGAGCTTCTGGTTCTGGTTCAGTAGGATCTTAGAGGTATTTGTCATCAATTAGAGAAATGGAATTATTTTATATTACTATTTTCTCATGAAATGTTTCCATAGTACAGTGCTACCTCAAGAATTTAATCTTTCTTCTTTACAGGTAATATAGGGACAAAATAAATACCCTATGCACCTTGAAGAGAGGAAAAAGGAGAAAGAAAGACCAAGAATTGGACATTTCTTTTTAAAAATATATAAATTTTTTTATTTTAATTGGAGATTAATTACTTTACAATATTGTATTGGTTTTGCCATACATCAACAGGAATCCACCACAGGTATACACGTGTCTAAGTCAGAATCTTTAATAAGGATAGCTATTCTTTCCGAGAGAACATTTTTCTCAAATTTTTCTTTGATGCTTTCTAGTATAGCTCCGTGATATGAACACTTTCATCAGGCACGTTCCCAAAGTCTCCAGTTTGTCATAAATTAAAAGTATGATAAAAAATAAAGAAAATAGCATCTGGACTTTGAACAAGGATCAAGATTACTGTAGACTAATGGCTAATTGCTGGGAGCCTGGATCAGGGTTCATGTCATAGATGTGTAGATTGGGCTTTATTTGCATGGTACAGGGAAAGTCAAAAATCTCCATCTTCTGTTTTGACATCTCTAGAATAAATAACCAGACTAGATTATCTTTATTATTTTTTCAATATTATTATTCTTCAAACAATGATGGGGGATTGACAAACTGATCTTGCTAGGTTGAGAAGCACACTCTGTGAAAATTATAATTTATTTTGAAAACAAGTTTACTGAGTCAGAAGTAAAACAACTATTAAGGTGCTATACAGAGTGAATAGTAAATGGACAAATGTAAAGCATTAGGGGTGCAATGTTTAATGTCACGTTCTGAACATACAATAAAAAATTTAATTTGTTTAGAAGTTTATCATTTTTGCTATTAGTTATACAACTGAAACAAGGAGCTCTGGTACTAAGGTAAATTAATCTTTTAAGGAATTATAATGTTCAAGAAAACCTGTAAGTATTATGGGAGGATTTTATTTAAAATAATCCCAAGTGACTTGAACTCATTTTTTTACTTTGAAATATTAAAAATTAAAACTGAGAACTAAGAAAGTTCAATAATTATAATTTTACTTAAATGAAATGTTTAAATGCTTGTCATTTTTAAAAATTTTAGACATTTAGCAAGGCATGCATAGAAAATACACAGATTCTAAAAGAGACACTTTGCTTCATCTTCTAGCTTTGGTAAGGAATAGTTAACAAGTGTCTTACATCCTTATTTCCCTTAATATTTTTCTTTCTAGGACTGATTCAGATTCTGACAAACAGAAGCCATGTTTCTGTCAGAGAGAAATGAAAGTGGGGCCACGTTCACTCTCCTGGGCTTCTCCGATTACCCAGAGTTGCAAGTGCCCCTCTTCTCGACATTCTTCACCATCTACAGTGTCACTGTGGCAGGGAATCTTGGAATGATTCTAACCATCAAAATTAATCCCAAACTGCACATCCCTATGTACTTTTTCCTCAGCCACTTCTCCTTTGTGGATTTCTGTTATTCATCCATCGTTGCTCCCAAGACCATTGTACAACCTCATGGTTGTAGGCTGTGTAATACAATTCTTTTTCTTTTGTACCTTTGTGATGACTGAGTCCTTTTTATTAGCTGTGATGGCTTAAGACCACTTCGTGGCCATCTGCAACCCTCTGCTCTACAGGGTGGCCATGTCCCTGAGACTCTGCCACGTTAGTGGTTGGATCTTATGCTTGGGGAGTAGCTTGCTCCTTAATACTCACCTGTACTGTTATCAAATTATCATTTCAAGGTTTCAACACAATCGATCACTTTTTCTGTGAGTTCTCCTGCCTGCTTTACTTCTCTTGCTCTGATACTTATCTCAACCAGTTGCTGCTTTTTATTTTCTCCACCTTTAATGAGGTCAGCACACTCTTCATCATTCCTGTCTTATGCGTTTATTGTTGTCGCCATCCTCCAGATGCATTCAGCCTGTGGTCGCCGCAAAGCCTTCTCCACCTGCGCCTCCTGCCTGACCGCCATCAGCATCTTCCCCGGCGCCATCCTCTTCCTCTACTCTGTGCCCAACTCCACACCCTCCAGGCACAAAGTCAAAGTGGTGTCTGGGTTATACACGGCGGTAGTCCCCATTTTGGATGCCCTGATCTACAGTCTGAGAAATAAGGATGTCAAGGACACAGTCTCCAAAATCATGGACTCTAAAATATTTTCATACTAAACATTATTCTGGAAGATTTTGCCCTTGATATGTAAATAAACTGTGTCTGCAAAGGTTGGCTGATAAGAAAAAAAAGTGTATTATTAATGTAGTGTTAATACATAAAATAGAAACTACATGGTGTTTTGCTTAACTGTACTAAACTTGACTTTCTCTCTTATTTACTGGAAAAAAAAATTAGCAATCTTTCAACTCTTTTCCACTTAAAAGTTTAGACAAAAAATCTGATTACAAAGGTTAAAGGACATAAATATCATGTGGCATACTGGTGTAATTTTCAGTTCAGTTCAGTTCAGTTCAGTCACTCAGTCGTGTCCGACTCTTTGCGACCCCATGAATCACAGCACTCCAGGCCTCCCTGTCCATCACCAACTCTCGGAGTTCACTCAGATTCATGTCCATCGATCAGTGATGCCATCCAGCCATCTCATCCTCTGTCATCCCCTTCTCCTCCTGCCCCCAATCCCTCCCAGCATCAGAGTCTTTTCCAATGAGTCAACTCTTCCCACGAGGTGGCCAAAGTACTGGAGTTTCAGCTTTAGCATCATTTCTTCCAAAGAAATCCCAGGACTGATCTCCTTCAGAATGGATTGGTTGGATCTCCTGGCAGTCCAAGGGACTCTCAAGAGTCTTCTCCAACACCACAGTTCAAAAGCATCAATTCTTCGGCGCTCAGCCTTCTTCACAGTCCAACTCTCACATCCATACATGACCACAGGAAAAACCATAGCCTTGACTAGACGGACCTTAGTCGGCAAAGTAATAGCTCTGCTTTTGAATATGCTATCTAGGTTGGTCATAACTTTTCTTCCAAGGAGTAAGTGTCTTTTAATTTCATGGCTGCAGTCACCATCTGCAGTGATTTTGGAGCCCCCAAAAATAAAGTCTGACACTGTTTCCACTGTTTCCCCATCTATTTCCCATGAAGTGATGGGACCAGATGCCATGATCTTTGTTTTCTGAATGTTGAGCTTTAAGTCAACTTTTTCACTCTCCTCTTTCACTTTCATCAAGAGGCTTTTAGTTCCTCTTCACTTTCTGCCATAAGGGTGGTGTCTTCTGCATATCTGAGGTTATTGATATTTCTCCCGGCAATCTTGATTCCAGCTTCTGTTTCTTCCAGTCCAGCATTTCTCATGATGTACTCTGCATATAAGTTAAATAAGCAGGGTGACAATATACAGCCTTGACGTACTCCTTTTCCTATTTGGAACCAGTCTGTTGTTCCATGTCCAGTTTGAACTGCTGCTTCCTGACCTGCATACAGATTTCTCAAGAGGCAGGTCAGGTGGTCTGTATTCCCATCTCTCTCAGAATTTTCCGCAGTTTATTGTGATCCACATAGTCAAAGGCTTTGGCATAGTCAATAAAGCAGAAATAGATTTTTTCTGGAACTCTCTTGCTTTTTCCATGATCCAGCAGATGTTGGCAATTTGACCTCTGGTTCCTCTGCCTTTTCTAAAACCAGCTTGAACATCAGGGAGTTCACTGTTCACGTATTGTTGAAGCCTGGCTTGGAGAATTTTGAGCATTACTTTACTAGTATGTCAGATGAGTGCAATTGTGTGGTAGTTTGAGCATTCTTTGGCATTGCCTTTCTTTGGGATTGGAATGAAAACAGACCTTTTCCAGTCCTGTGGCCACTGCTGAGGTTTCCAAATTTGCTGGCATGTTGAGTGCAGCACTTTCACAGCATCATCTTTCAGGATTTGAAATAGCTCCACTGGAATTCAATCACTTCCACTGGCTTTGTTCATAGTGATGCTTTCTAAGGCCCACTTGACTTCATATTCCAGGATGTCTGGCTCTAGGTGAGTGATCACACCATCGTGATTATCCGGGTCATGAAGATCTTTTCTGTACAGTTCTTGTGTGTATTCTTGCCACCTCTTCTTAATATCTTCTGCTTCTGTTAGGTCCAGACCATTTCTGTCCTTTATCGAGCCCATCTTTGCATGAAATGTTCCCTTGGTATCTCTGATTTTCTTGAAGAGATCTTTAGTCTTTCCCATTCTGTTCTTGTCCTCTATTTCTTTGCATTGATTGCTGAAGAAGGGTTTCTTATCTGTTCTTGCTATTCTTTGGAACTCTGTATTCAGATGCTGATGTCTTTTCCTTTTCTCCTTTGCTTTTCACCTCTCTTCTTTTCACAGCTATTTGTAAGGTTCCCCAGACAGCCATTTTGCTTTCTTGCATTTCTTTTCCATGGGGATAGTCTTGATCCCTGTCTCCTGTACAATGTCACGAACCTCATTCCGTAGTTCATCAGGCACTCTATCTATCAGATTTAGTCCCTTAAATCTATTTCTCACTTCCACTGTATAATCATAAAGGATTTGATTTAGGTCATACCTTAATGGTCTAAGCAGTTTTCCCTATTTTCTTCAATTTAAGTCTAAATTTGGTAATAAGGAGGTCATGATCTGAGCCACAGTAATCTCCTGGTCTTGTTTTTGTTGACTGTATAGAGCTTCTCCATCTTTGGCTGCAAAGAATATAATCAATCTGAGTTTGGTGTTGACCATCTGGTGATGTCCATGTGTAGAGTCTTCTCTTGTGTTGTTGGAAGAGGGTGTTTGCTATGACCAGTGCGATCTCTTGGCAAAACTCTATTAGTCTTTGCCCTGCTTCATTCCGCATTCCAAGGCCAAATTTGCCTGTTACTCCAGGTGTTTCTTGATTTCCTACTTTTCCATTCCAGTCCCCTATAATGAAAAGGACATCTTTTTTGGGTGTTAGTTCAAAAAGGTCTTGTAGGTCTTCACAGAACCATTCAACTTCAGCTTCTTCAGCATTACTGGTTGGGGCATAGACTAGGATTACCATGATATTGAATGGTTTGCCTTGGAAACGAACAGAGATCATTGTGTTGTTTTTGAGATGGCATCCAAGTACTGCATTTTGGACTCTTTTGTTGACCATGATGGCTACTCCATTTCTTCTGAGGGATTCCTGCCCACAGTAGTAGATATAATGGTCATCTGAGTTAAATTCACCCAACAGTCCATTTTAGTTTGCTGATTCCTAGAATGTCGACGTTCACTCTTGCCATCTCTTGTTTGACCACTTCCAATTTGCATTGATTCGTGGACCTGACATTCCAGGTTCCTATGCAATATTGCTCTTTACAGCATCGGACCTTGCTTCTATCACCAGTCACATCCACAGCTGGGTATTGTTTTTGCTTTGGCTCCATCCCTTCATTCTTTCTGGAATTATTTCTCCACTGATCTCCAGTAGCATACTGGGCACCTACTGACCCGGGGCATTCCTCTTTCAGTATCCTATCATTTTGCCTGTTCATACTGTTCGTGGGGTTCTCAAGGCAAGAATACTGAAGTGGTTTGCCATTCCCTTCTCCAGTGGACCACATTGTGTCAGACCTCTTCACCATGACTTGCCCGTCTTGGGTTGCCCTGCGGGCATGGCTTAGTTTCATTGAGTTAGACAAGGCTGTGGTCCTAGTATGATTAGATTGACTAGTTTTCTGTGAGTACAGTTTTAGTGTGTCTGCCCTCTGATGCCCTCTTGCAACACCTACCATCTTCCTTGGGTTTCTCTTACCTTGGGTGTGGGGTATCTCTTCACAACTGCTCCAGCAAAGTGCAGCCACTGCTTCTTACCTTGGAAGAGGGGTATCTCCTTACCGCTGCCCTTCCTGACCTTCAATGTAATTGTTAATTTCATCCTCCTTTTTTGATACCTATGGTAGACTAGGCTCTCAATAATAACATGCATTCCTCTTACAAAAAGTACAAATAGCAGTTAAGACATAGTGTTCATCCTTCAAGGAATGAAAATTCAGTGATGATAGTAGGGCACTTAAAAAAATTGGAAATTATATAAGATGGAAAACAGTAAGTAAAATAGAAGGTTTCAGAGGAGAAATTTCAAGTCCTTAAGAGAGATACTTTTATAAAATAGGTATTCTGTACCCTGGTTTGGATAACAGAAGAGACAGAGTTTTAGGAGACATATTTCAACATTGGAGTTTTATCCAGGAGACTAAAGCCTGAGAAACAAGGAGGTCCGAGTGCAATACTGAGTCAATGATATAACAATAATTTTTTATTGAATAAATACTGCGTTTGCATATTTGGATATTTTTGCATATTGTATATACAGGTTACTTGGCATGAATGAAAGTTGATAAGACATGGTCTATATTCCGAATGTGTTTTCAAAAGAGCTCCGGTGTGGCAACATAACCAGCTATGACTGTGTTGAGTCACTCAGTTGTGCCCAGTTCTTTTGCAACCCCATGGACTCTAGTCCACCAGGATCCTCTATCCATGGGATTTCCCAGGCAAGAATATTGGAGCGGGTTGCCATTTCCTTCTCCAGTGATAGAGTCCACCAGAGACTTAAAAATGGTAGACCAGATCTCAGAAAATTTTACATACAAAACGGAAGCATGGTGAGTGCCTGCCTAACATGCATTTCAAGCTATTATTCTACCTATGAAGACATCAAAAACATTATCGGTTCTTTTTTTTCCTGAATAAAATGTCTGTATCCTTCTCAACTAAAGAGTGAAAGTGAAAGTTGCTCAGTCATGTCCAATTCTTTGTGACCCCATGGACTAGCCCATAGAATTCTCTAGGCTAGAATACTGGAGTGGGTAGCCTTTCCCTTCTCCAAGGAATCTTCCCAACCCAGGGATCGAACCCAGGTATCCTGCATTGCATACAGATTCTTTACCAGTTGAGCCACAAGGGAAACCCTCTCAACTAAACTCCTAGCTTTAAAAAAACAGCACTTGGAGTTGCCCTAAGAGTTGAAAACCAGTTGCCTATATGACCATATTCAACATACGAGAAGAAGGTAGTTATTAGTATCCAGATCTATTCAATCTGGCAAATTAGAAATATCAGATCTTGGGACTTTCCTGGTGGTCCAAGGGCTAAGAGTCTGCACTCCCAATTCAGGGATCCTGGCTTTGATCTCTGGTCAGGGACCTAGATTCCTCGTGCTGCAACTGAAAGATTCTATGTGCTGCCACTAAGGTCTGGAGTAGTCAAATGAATATTGAAAAACAGAAATACCAGGTCTTTCAATGTTCTGGTCTGGAGAATTCCATGGGGTCGCAAAGATTTGGACATGACTGAGTGACTTTTACTTCATCTACCATTAATAGCTCACTTTTGCTTCATTAATTTGTACACTATTCTCTCTATTCAATATGTCTAGATAAATTTTGCAATGTCTACTTTTCAAAAGATCTAAACACTCATAATATTTGAGAGCATTAAATGTAAATGGGAATAAAATCTGTCAGAATCTGTGCTGGAATAGGAATGACACAAATATTTCAGCCAACTTCTCACAACAATCTTTCCTCAAATTTTTTTAAAGTAATGCATTAAAGTTAGATTGCCTTATAATTTTGCTGAAGACTAAAATTTCAGAAGTTGTATCTTTTAAGGTGATTTGCTATCCAATATGGTATTTTTCAACATGATCCCAGTTCTTCAGTTATCCAGGTATCCATGCCCCTTTCTACTCTTCTGATTAACGGTGGAATCAATCTCTCCATGTTCTGAATGTAGACCACTTTGTGACTAGCTTTGACTGATCTAAAAGGTAGCTGAAGAGACATTGTGCCATCTTCAAGCATCTGATGGCCCTGTGGCTTTCTCAAAATCTCTTAGATTTTGCATAGTCTCTTAGAAAAACTGCCATGTGAATAAGCACAGACTAGCCTATTGGATAATGAAAAATATGCCTTACACCTCTACTCCATGAAATAGCATTTAACAACCTCCCGACTGGAGTGTGAGGCCTTCTTAGATCACCTAGACTGCAAAGCTGATAAAATACACGCAAGTACACCAGCCAAGATCAGCCATGTCAAGATCAGATGAGGGTACTGACCTTACTGACTCATATAATAGTGATCCATGCAACAAGCAGCCGTGTGTTCTTTTTTTTTTTTTTTAAGCTAGTGTTTTGGAGTAGCTTGTTATGCTGTCTTTAAAACCACTGACCTTCTTAATTTCTGATGTTACCACAAAGACCTTCTCAAGTCTTATAGCAACTAAGCATATAAGCTTTTATTAAATGCAACTTGATTAAAATGTGCAATTAAAAAGTTTAGGCAATTTAACTTGTTGATATCATTGAATCTTTTGATATAATACTTTAATAAAATTATAGTAAATCCACACACATATGGACACCTTATCTTTGACAAAGGAGGCAAGAATATACAATGGAGTAAAGACAATCTCTTTAACAAGTGGTGCTGGGAAACTGGTCAACCACTTGTAAAAGAATGAAACTAGATCACTTTCTAACACCGCACACAAAAATAAACTCAAAATGGATTAAAGATCTAAATGTAAGATCAGAAACTATAAAACTCCTAGAGGAGAACATAGGCAAAACACTCTCAGACATAAATCACAGCAGGATCCTCTATGATCCACCTCCCAGAATTCTGGAAATAAAAGCAAAAATAAACAAATGGGATCTAATTAAAATTAAAAGCTTCTGCGCAACAAAGGAAAATATAAGCAAGGTGAAAAGACAGCCTTCTGAATGGGAGAAAATAATAGCAAATGAAGCAACTGAAAAACAACTAATCTCAAAAACATACAAGCAACTTATGCAGCTCAATTCCAGAAAAATAAACGACCCAATCAAAAAATGGGCCAAAGAACTAAATAGACATTTCTTCAAAGAAGACATATGGATGGCTAACAAACACATGAAAAGATGCTCAACATCACTCATTATTAGAGAAATGCAAATCAAAACCACAATGAGGTACCACTTCACACCAGTCAGAATGGCTGCGATCCAAAAATCTGCAAGCAATAAATGCTGGAGAGGGTGTGGAGAAAAGGGAACCCTCCTACACTGTTGGTGGAAATGCAAACTAGTACAGCCACTATGGAGAACAGTGTGGAGATTCCTTAAAAAATTGCAAATAGAACTACCTTATGACCCAGCAATCCCACTGCTGGGCATACACACCAAGGAAACCAGAATGGAAAGAGACACATGTACCCCAATGTTCATCGCAGCACTGTTTATAATAGCCAGGACGTGGAAACAACCTAGATGTCCATCAGCAGATGAATGGATAAGAAAGCTGTGGTACATATACACAATGGAGTATTACTCAGCCGTTAAAAAGAATTCATTTGAATCAGTTCTGATGAGATGGATGAAACTGGAGCCAATTATACAGAGTGAAGTAAGCCAGAAAGAAAAACACCAATACAGTATACTAACACATATATATGGAATTTAGGAAGATGGCAATGACGACCCTGTATGCAAGACAGGAAAAAAGACACAGGTGTGTATAATGGACTTTTGGACTCAGAGGGAGAGGGAGAGGATGGGATGATTTGGGAGAATGGGAATTCTAACATGTATACTATCATCTAAGAATTGAATCGCCAGTCTATGTCTGACGCAGGGTGCAGCATGCTTGGGGCTGGTGCATGGGGATGACCCAGAGAGATGTTGTGGGGAGGGAGGTGGGAGGGGGGTTCATGTTTGGGAACGCATGTAAGAATTAAAGATTTTAAAATTTTAAAAACAAAAAACTAAACCTGAAAAAATAAAAAAAAAATAAATTACTTTAAAAAAAATACCTGCCCTGCCTTTAAGTCTTAGATAAATAGACAAGCAGAGAGTTCCTCTGAGTGCTTTGCCCAGATGACATAAAATGTCACTGCCCACGCTATTCTTTATAGACGTCTTTTTATTCTTCCTGTAACGGAACTCTCTCCCTCAGGGAGATGCATTTTAAAACTGGCAACACTTTCAGGGTGTACAAAGAACAACAACAACAAAAATAGATACTAAATAGATATATTATAATCATCATTCCACTAATATCTAATTTCAAAACATCACTGTATAGTCTAAAATGCCTGTGTAAAGTCCTTATTTTTTGAGAAAAATAAAAGATATATAAACCAGAGAGAAACAAGAAGTCATGTCAAGGGTTGGAAAAATCTTGATTAACCGATGCTTATGTCAGAAGCTTTCTCTATCTCCTTTATATTTTAATAAAACTTTATTATACACATACACATAAAAAGACAATTTCAGTCTTTCTGGAAAGCAGTACTTCACAGCACTCTTATGTTTTAAGTTTTGGGAGTTTGTTTTTGCTTCTCTAATAGGGATAATTCACCGGGTAATACATGAATGAATAAGAGGAATCCTTGCTTCTGAAAAATGAAATTACATGGAATTCTTGAAAGTTTGGTATATTCACGGGCACACACGACAGACTCTCCTTTGAGCACTGTTGGTTTCAGGAGAGGT